>NW_008825410.1:1444453-1453188 GCF_000699105.1 Pygoscelis adeliae | reverse complement strand
AAAATCTGCAGAAACTGTGAAGTCTGAAATTGCTTGCTGCCTCCTCAGGGCACATGTGTGAATGCTAGTTGATTTGAAGATTAAAGGACAAAATGCCATTAAGATACAGCTGACTCTGATTAAAAAGTCAGCTTTATAGTCAAAATTTGTTGTTTTACAATGTGCTTATATTTCTAAATCAGTATTGCTGCCAGTAGGAATTTGCATTTCAGCACTTAGTAGCATTTAAAGCTGCTAAAGGACATTTTTTTGATGCTGTGGCTTCATTATGCCATTTTTAGGAAGCAGTTGCATTTCTGATTGTTCTTTTTTTCCTTGACTGGGCAGGACTATTTCTGCTGCAGCTAGAAACCCTGGTATTTTTGCTGATGTTTTGAGCTAGGTTTCTAATGTTTTATAACACAATTTTCACAAAAATCCTGAGCCCAAAGCTCATTCCACCTGCAAACTCACCATCTGAAATTGCAAGCTAGTGAACACATTTGTCTATTTCTAAACTCATTGCAAACCTCTCAGCTTTCTATGGGACTGGTGTGAGAGAAGCCCATCTGGTTACACAAAGGAGAACAGTATGGAGGACTGGGCTGCAGATGGAGCACCAGGAGTCCCCTTTCCATGAGGAGTCTCACCAGGAGACAAGTCACTGTGGGGACGTGTCGTGCTATAGGCTGTTGTCTTCTTGAGCGTGAGCGGACAATGTTAATTATTTGTGCAATTAAGTATCATCATCACCCTGGTTGTCAAGGCAATGCCTTCATCAGCAAGGAGAGAGGTTTTCACAAGAACACAATGTTAGGCACAAAAAGATTGTTGCCTTAGTGTCCCTGCTCGCCCTGTATAGTCAATAGCTAGAAACTCCTTGGCATATCCAACACTCACACAAAATCCCAAAACCTCAGTTGCCACAGTTCCCTGGGGCTTGGGACGAAGTCCCAGTGCAGAGTCACAGCCCTGGCAGGCCACACAGATGTGGCCTCAACATATCCCTCCCTTTATAAATAACCCAAAGTCCCACCATTGCTTACAGAGGCTTTTCTGATTCTCAGAAACTTCGGGGTTTTTTCCCTTGCAGTTAAAATATTTTGCAAAGTCATCTCCTCCTCCATAAAACATATCCTAATGACTTCAAGGGAGAGTGCTAAAGACAAAAAGCTTCAAGATCAGAGTACAAAGAAGTGCACCTACTTTGTCGAAGTACAGCAAAACATGACAGGAACAAAACATGGCTTCAGTGAGAGTGTAAGGAACTGACGTATTTATGGTAGAATCACTATGAAACTCAAAACGCAGGGCTCAAGGGCGTTGAGTAGTGTTGGATGGCGATTAATAAAATGAAACATGATTGCTCTAAGGCTTAGAAGGTGAATAATACATTAGGAAATTCAATATAAAATTAATCTCACACATGAAACAAGGAAAAGCAGGAGTCACTGCATAATATTGAAAGTTAATCACAAAGTTCTCCGAAGTAGTTACATGAGGTGGTCAGAAAAGGTGATAAATAGCCATGGGAACTCCCTTCCCACTTCACAGGAGCGCTTCAGATCTGCTTTTCTTAAAGCACTGTCCATCAGTGATGGTGAGGTGAACCAAAAACTAAACGTTAACAGAAAGGGCTGTGGTGTGGATGGGCTGACCGCCCAGCAAGCTGCCTGGGCAGCAGCCAGCCTCCAGAGCTGCAGAGCGAGGCCCGGTGGACGCGGCCATGGGGTCCACAAGGGACAGACGGGAAGGGCAAAACGCCCCCACAGCCATCTGCAGGAGCCATTCTGCTCCTGCCACTGCGCATGGAGACAGTTCAGCTCCTGCTCTGGTGCACTTTGCAGTTGCACAGCCAGTTTAAGACCCTTCCTGCTTTATTTGAAGCCACTCATTCCTGGACCCTTACTGCCTCCTCCATCATAACCGCTCGCCTCTTTCTGTGGCCACCTTCCTGAACTGGACTTCCACGTGATTCTGTTTAAATAGAAGGAAAACGTACGGATAGGATTTCAGAGAGCCAGGCAGGTGTACAAGCACATAGCTACACACAGCAGAGGGGAAAGGAACCTGCAGCAGGGGAAAAATGCCTGGATGAGGCAGGAGGTGACTAGGGGCCCTCTTACAATCTGCACTTCTGAGGCACCAAGGCAACTAGATGACTAAAATGCACGCTAAGCCTAGCCCAGAAGGCTCCCACTGGGCTGGTGCTGTACAAACTAAAACCAACAGGTAGTCCTGCTCCCAAAGTACTGCAAATTGAAAAAAAAAAAAAAGAAAAAAATCTCCAACGCTCCAAAGCAAAGCTAATGTTTTTAATATTTGAGTCAGAACAACAAGGCATTAATTGTGGTCATGATTTAATGGTAATTTTTTGACATGGCATTTGACTAGACTTTAAAGAGATATTCACAACACCTATTTGTCCTTCAAGCCCCATTAACAATATAGATGTCTCTCTCTATAGTAAACACATTAACAAAGGACCAAGCAGCTGTTACCCCTCCTGGTTTGAATTTCCCCTATTTTCCTATCCAAAAATTGCAAACTATTGACTAGAGAGGATAACAATGCAATAACAGAGTGCTGAGGGCCATAGCTTTTTGTATTCCTGACTTCACTTTCACAAAGTAGTCCTGCAGGCACCATTCAGTCTTAGAACAAGTACCTGTTATATAAAGAGCGCTTTTTTGTGTGTAACTCATCATTTCAGATGCTGACAGTACAAAGCCTGACTTGCTGCTTGATGCATTACCTGTTTTGTTGCTAGGAAACTTTTGAACAGGAGCCAATTTGCCATTCAGCTATTTGCTTCATGTGCAGTTATATGGAAGAGGACCTAAGCTGATCATTATTTTAAACAATGCCCTCCAGTTTTTTTACATGGCGCTGCTAGAAGCAGGGGATATGTGCTATGCAGTAACATTGGTTATGTGTATGATGAAGATCTCCCAAAGTTCAAGAAGAAAGGCAGGATTCACATCCAGTTTGGATCCTTGCATAGAAAGCTCATTCCTCTGGAAAGTGAAAATGCATCTGTATTGTTCTTAGCCTCTCCATTGGGCAGCACTGTACCTTTTAGATTTTTGTTATTTGTATTACAGTAAGAGGCATGGCCCCAGCCAGAATCACCACTCCATTGTGTGACTGAGCCCTTGCTTTGAAGAGCTTATAGTCTGACACCGCGCTTCTTGACTTTTATCAAGAAATTACGGCCTTTCACACCTTTTACAGGCCTACTGAACAGAACTGGGCTGGTGAAGCGGGAAGGCAATAAACCATTGTTAACAGGGAGACTGCCATGCTCTGGGGACTAGAGCTCTCTGGCTACTAACCTCCAGCTGCAGTATAATTTCCCAGTGGTGTTGCTCCAGTGCTTCCCAGCCTGAGTCACCTCAGCTAACAGGGAAATGGACATGCTGAAGAGCCAAATAACTGAGACTTATGAGGGGATGACAATCATGAAGACCTCTGTTCCTGATTGTGGCCACTGAGAAAGCCAATAGTTTTGTGTTTTGGAGGATCCACACAAATTCATAATTGTAGTTAAAGTTATCTGTACCTTTTTGTACCTAAAATATTATTGGTGATTTTGTTTTACTCCTTGGGAAAGGGACAGTTCCTGTGAAGCTAATTTTAAGACCGTTTGAATATATGTCTCGTGCTGTGAAACAAATAACTTTCAAAAAACAGAGGAATCTTCCCTTAAGTTCACATATGCAGTGATGGCCCAAAAGCTGTAATAGTGACCTGGTAACACGCAGTTTTATTCTGAGTGCTGCACCCCAGGAAAGTGAAGGAGAAGTAGTAAATAAAAACAGGCTCATCTGCTCCACAAATGTGTGCAGTTCTGAAGATTTTACTCTTCTAACATTTGGGTGACCCTCATAAATTCAATGAGGCAGGATGGTGCAACCTGTTGGTGCAATGATTTGGGTAAGGCTTCCTAACACCGCCACCATGCCCTCCTTTCTAGAACAAGTCTTCAAATAGGTCACTAGACGTGGTGACCACTGAAGCTGACAATCTCAGCTGTGAGGAACTGCTTGTCTTGGAGCGGATTTAGATCAAGGGAAGATGTTTTCTGTCCCCATCTACCCTTTGCAATATAAGCTCCAGATCTTTGATTTCATACAGCTATCTGCCATTTCATTGGATGTCCTTAACCATGCAGTTTAGAATATCTAAGTTTTTCAGTATCTGTCCTGAGGTGCTCACCTATCCACAGAGACTCTTTAAAATTTTGAGGTTCACTGCAGATGCTGGTTATTGATAAATTTATTGAATTATTTTCTTTTTCTCTCTCACTTTTTTCTTTCACGTCACCATGACCATAACATCAATGTGCATCGTACATAAATTTTGAAATAGCACCTACAAGAATATGGGGGGGTTTATGTTCACTGTCTCACTGTATGTATCTAAAATTCTTCTGAAACAGATGTTGCTGGATATTTTGTGTGTTTTACACCTGTGTTTAAATATTCAAGTTACACTGCACTTTGCATTTGTCAAGATTTGTACGTGTCTTCCTCTCAGGGAGTATAATATTCTGTTATCTTAATACATAATAAGGTATTACCATTATAGCAAACATCTCTATAGCAACATAACTTTGCTTCATGCTTTGTAAACCAGTAGGGTTTACTACAAAAACCTTGCAGACTAAGTAAGATAATGCAAAGAAAAGGGGGAATAAAACACAAGCACTAACACAGCAAGCAAATGCTGAAATCCAGTATTCCAGAGCTACTACTAAGGCAAGAGGATGAACATTAACCGGAGGATGTTGGTTCCATTCCACACCAGCTTTTCAAAAACACTTTTTATTCTGCATTGAATTTAGAACAAAATAGAAACAGAATTTTGCTAGAAAAGATATGTTGAGATTAAAAATTAAGATTTTGTGGATGTGAAAAACTGATATTAAAGACCAGCTTGTGAAAGCATGCATGCATTTCAAGTGTTTTGCATTCACTAACCATTCCAGCTAGGTCCCATGAAGGTAGGGCAGCACAAGTGGGGATGTCCGTATAGAATCACAGAAGTATTGATTGGAGAGGATCTTATCTAGTTCAAAGTTCCGCTTGAAGCAGGACTATTGCCAACACAGGGTGAGATCAGATGTAGCTTTATCTAGACGATTCTTGACACCTTCCAAGGATGGAGATCCCATAACCTCCCCAAGCAACCTGTTCCTACCCTGTACTAGCCACCTAGAGAACACACTTTCCTAATGCCCAACCTGAACCTCCCAAGCTCAATATGTGACTGTTGTCCTCTGCTATGGCATCTGGCACTACCTGGTGGAATTTGGCTCCAGTATCTTCATAATTACCTTTCCAGTAGTTGTAGATGGCTGTTAGCTCACCTCTTTGTCTCCTCTTCATCAGACCAAAGAAGCCCAGCTCCCCCAGCCTCCCCTTGCAGGTCACATGCTCTCAGCCTGTGACCATCTCAGTACCTGTCTGCTGGAGGCTTCTGCTGCTTTACCACTTCCTTCTTGAATTAGGTGCCCAAAACCAGACACAGATGTGGCCTCACCATGCTGAGTAGAGTGAGATAATCACTTCCCTCAATCTCCTGGTCACCATCCTTCTATGTAGCCCATACCAGTACACAAGTACCCCCTAAAGGGTCTTATAGCCCATTATCTCTGCAGCAAATTAGCACCATCAAGGAAAGCGTTTAACAGTGTAGGCAGTTTCAGATAACTTGATTTTAATGGCTCAAAAATTCCATCACAGCTTTATGTTCCTCTGTGCTCGGTTTCCTTTCTCTTCGATTTTCTCCTGAGTGGCAAATTGTAGTATTTGCAATAAGTTGCTTTTTGCAAATGAGTAACTTTAGGTTCCCCTGTGTTAGAGAGAAAGTCAAACCCACAGAGGAGAAGATCATAGATGTTTGAGGTGATTCGTTGATTCTGAAGAGGTTTTTTCACCTGCTTAGATTGTCCACCTTTTAGCTAGTGTACAGCAGTGAAGACCATTTGAAGGTTCCTTTTCTGAAAGAAACAAAATTTAGCCTGTAGCTACAGACAAATTTTTAATTCTGGCTTTACAAATCTAAAACAAAATCCCCCAGGGCAAGTAGCAGATAGGGTGCTTGGAGATAGAGCAGGGCTCAGAGGGCTGGGGCACTACTTCCCCCTAAGTTTCATGCACTCAACTCATCTGAGACATGAATGGCAACTCCACAGTCTCATAGCTTGTCATCTGGATCACAAATGCTCCCAGTCCTGACCTCTGAGAATACTTTGTCAGGATGCTTTGTCAGGATACCCAGGATCTGAGTTCAGTGAAACGTTTGGATTCACAGCTCCCGAAAATCCTGCTCTGACTCTAGATGGAAGAGATCAGGAGGAGGTCAGTGTGAGAGTGTTGAATGCTTCCTTGAAAGCAATACTTAATTTTGCAAAAAACATCAAACCCAAAATGTTCAGTGTGGCAACACAGCTGCATTGGGATGAAAGGTCATAGGAGACCCTAGCTGATAGTTTAACGTGGAGCATCAGCCTTCTTTGAGCAGCAAAGCTGAAAAGAGAGGAAAAGGCAGCAAGACACCCGTCTATTCTGTAGCTGTAGTTAAGGAAATTTCATTACATCAGTCAGTGTCTTAAATCACTGTCATCATAGTAAATAATTTATTCTTTCACATATAAAACATGTTATTAAATATATCACCCTTATTTGCTAATTGCTTAACAGAAGGTAAAATTGATGATTCCTGCATTGAATCCTACAGTTCAACAAGCCCTATAATTTTCTCAGTAACAGGCATAACTAGTGTTGCTTGGTTTCATCTTGTCCTACAGGAAGACCAAATGAATCACACTGGACAGCAAAACTCCTCGGGAATGGTCTGTATATACTTTGCTGGAAATAAAAGCAATGTAGGGTTTCTGAGATTTTTGGGTTACCTCAGTGTGTGAGAAACCTCAGGTCAGTGTGGTCTGGAATATTAAACATGCTATGCACAGGAGACTTTTCCAGACATTATGCTAATTGAATAAAGCATATTCAACTTCCATTACATTTCTAACAAAAAATAAGTAACAGCAACTTCCAGTGCAAAAAGACTTAGCACATTAATTTTACTTAAATATGTCAGGAAAGGAAAGTGACAATTGAGAGTGTGCAGAAAAAGCTGATGTTTTACAAGGCCACCTTCCAGGATTAGTTGAGCGCACAGGTGAGGCACACTCACTGCACGGGGTCTCTTCTAGATGGGATTGCTGTCCCCTGGAAAGAAAGACGGCATGTCCCTGCTTCTGCTGTGATTCTTGTTAAGTGTGCCTAAGGCCTTATTAAATATTCATATTTTAATATCATTGTGAAAACTATTGTCACCTCAGATACTTCAGTGGCCCTCATATTTAGTGGGGAGATCTGCAGGTGAAAATGGAGTAAGCTCCAACCACTCATACAAAAAGCTTCAAATTATTTAAGCAGTCAACTGAAAGTATCACGTGAGAGCAGCCCTCACAACATAACCTCCAAAAAGAAGGTTGGTTGCTTAATTAGGACCTACATGGATGCTACAAGCTGAAGGATGCAATTAACTTGTCTAGCTTCTCTCAACCTGCATAATTTGTTTCTTTCATATTAAAATGTCTTATGCATTTAGGCTAGTGGCAGATAAAAGTAATTTGCTTTTTCCCCGCCTTCCAGAGGGGTAAAGGCTTGCAATTCTCATTGAAATCAAGTGCACAACACCTCACAAAATCAAGCCAGTGATGCCTCTTTGCTTCTTACAGAACTTGTCTGGGACTCGTGTTGAGAAAGAAACAATTTCTGTGGCAAGAGTAGAGAAAGCTCACATCAATACAAGTGGCAATTATCCAATAAAAACAATATATGTTAGTGGTATTTATGATACAAATAATATTCAGGGGAAAAAAAAATAACCCACAAATATTTCAAACAATTATGCATCATTAAACAGAATGAATGTGTTAGTATTGCTATCATGCAACATCAAGGGTTCATTTAACTGCATGGTATATGTCTACTGTGAAATTTCTTGGGACATAGGTCCAAATGTGAAGATGGCTTGAGAAAAAGTTAACATTTTAATTATGAATAGAATTTATTCTGTTATGCTTTTAGGGCAAGGGCAAGTCATCAACTCACGACGAGCCTCAAGACAGGTTAGAGCAAAAGACCAAAACTTCGGAAGAATTTAAATGCAGCAGCATGACCTAGAGTCTGACAAGGCCCTCATGCTGCTGCACTGAGAAGACTGAAAAAATAAGCAAAATTTAGGAAAGGTTAAAAATTCAAGAGCAAAATATCAATTTTAATTTCAAAACATGGAGCTTTTTTTTGAATATTTACTTCATAGCAGAGTGATATTTTGTCATTTAATATCACACATGGCAATTAATAATTATATCTATGATTTGGTTTTTTTATGTCTGGCATTCATTGCAGCTTCTGCAAGCTGGGCTCAATAGTTTCCTCTGCAAAGACAAAAAGTTTGAAGGAAAGTAATAATTTGGGAGTTACGAGTGTTTAAAGAGGTATGACACGGTAGCTAGTCTGAAATGGTTTTCCAAGTGACACATCCTAGAGAAAAAAAAACCCACCAGTAAACCAGAATGGAGTTTGAAATCCCCTGTGAGGGTGGGATCCTGCAGTTCACTGCCTCAGATCTCAGACGGGCAGTTAAGGTTTTTGTAGAGAAGCGACACACAGACATGCACGTGGAAAAGGCAGCTCTTCATCCTGAGGGTCAAATCACCGTCTCATGGCCAA
>NW_008825410.1:1410024-1444385 GCF_000699105.1 Pygoscelis adeliae | reverse complement strand
AAAGATGTGTCATAGAGCAGTTCCACCCCCAGTTCATTCACCTCAAAGGCTTCTGGGAAAAAAGAGTATCTTCTGGAAAGAAGGAATCAAGGTGGAGAGTAGGCAAACAACGCTGCAGAGGGAACTTCCTCCCTCCCCCGGGATGATGCTTATGAGCCCTTTTGCAATGAAAGCACCCTTTTGAGGCCCATGATCACTGATGATAGGAAAACACAGCCAATGGTGGCAGAGGATTCACTTTTCAGATGCCTGTAGCTAAATTTGTGATGTCTGTGGATTTGACTGCTTAGTACAAAACCGGTGGACTTCTTGAGATGTCTCCCAAAGCATCCTGGACTAAAGCTGGTTGTCAGCGGCCATGTGGACTGCTATGACAAACCAGGGAGGGGTGTAAGGTTCTTGAGGCAAAAGGTGAGCTGTTAGGTAGGGGTTGGGATCAACACTCCCCTGACAGCATCGCTGAAATGTTCCCACATCCAAGTGCAAGCTCAGGCAAGGAGAAAGATGAAGCCCAGACCAATGCACAGCTGAGAAAGCAATCTTTGGGAAAATAGCTTAGATTTACTAGGAACCGGAAAAGATTTTGAATACATGGAGTGTATGCAGCTAAAACAAATTGAATCAGTTATGAGTTGGGCCAGGACTGAATGATCCCAACTTGCTAACTGGATTACCTTGAATTCTTCCTAGGACAGTCATTTTTAGCTTGGCTCAAAAAGTTTAAATTACTGGGCTAGTTCTCTTGGCTGCTTTTTAATTGAGCCAACCTTTACTCTGAGGCATTTTTAAGTGTTGGTGGCTCTATTATTAGTTTATCATGACTCGGACAGAACACCTTCTGTATGGGCAAGTTAAACTTCTGATAAAAATTGATCTTCTCAGCCTCAGGAAGGCAGTTAAATGTTAAAAGTCTCATAAAACTACATGTGAGTTACACGCCAGTCACTTTGGAGTTAAATTTCTTAGGTAAGGCAGATTTCATCATTGTAACAATAACAGGAGTCTTTCTACTGACCGCATTGTATTCCTCCAAAACCCTGAGAGATCTGTTGTTTATAAGCAAAACTATGCACTTTAGCCATGCATTTTAAATATCTGAAGTGTTTTAACTATGTTTTGTACCTATAAGTTAGTCAAATTTAAAATTTAAAAAAATAGCTATAAACAAGTTTTGAATCACTATAATGGTGCCAGTGAGCAATGAATTTTGAACAAACCTTGCAGTTAGTAATTTTGAAAGCACTTTGCTCCTCACAGCATTACTTTAAAATCCTGGGAAGACTGCTGCCAGCAGAGTGTGCCCTCTTTCCATTCAAGCTGTGTGAAGATGGTCCCAACCAAAGCTCCAGCAGTGTATATTTGCCTTTAGAAAATAGAGTGATACCATCCAAGCAGAAATGTGAGAGAAATGTTAATAAAATATGAAAATTAAAAATCCCCTGCTATTATTTTGCAGCTGTGCTGTGTCATATTAAATTTTCATTTAATTCAACAATGTAGAAGCATATGAGTTTATGGAAAAGATGCTATTCTTAATGTAGTGTGGGATATACCAGACTGCAAATTTTACAGCACGTTAATTCAGCTCTAAAAAGTTAGTGTGAGATGCTAATGGCATAAAGAAACACTAGACTACACATAACACACTAAAAAATCAGGAGATGTAAGGCAGCTGCATTTGCTTTTTATGAGCACTGTGCTGATTTTTTTAAATATATTGCTATCATTTATCTAAGAATAGAAATACACTTATATTTTGTATGGTATTCTTCTGGAAAGAGAGTGCAAACAAAGTATTTCCAAGCTGAATGACTGATTTGCGGTGGATACTTAAATATCTTGATACCGCTGGACTCAAAGCCTTTCACTTCCATTATTCAGCACTTCAGGCTCCTTATCGAAACATGGATTTGGGCATCTCAATCTGAAAATATTGACTTGCTCTTTTTTTTTAGTTTAAAATATTTGTGCTCCTGCTTTGAAGCACTTTGATTCAGGGGACCTGGGCCACCATGGACTGATAGTTGTGGCTGGTTGATGGCTTGATTTCATAAACGTGCCCTAACAATCTAATATTTGACAATGGCTCTGCTACACTACAGGATATATAAAGGCATAAAATAATAGTGCCTGCTCAATAGAGCCTTCAGTCTTCCAGAGCCTCAGTTCACATATAAACAAGCATCTGAAAGTAGTTTTAAAGTAGTCAGAGCCCATTCATTTCATGCCATAACCATTACAGGAATCTCCTTCTTGCCCCCTGCTACTGCCAGGACAATCTATCCTCAGTAGCTGGTACCAGTTGCATGTCTGGTGTATTGATGGCCCATAGGAATTCATCAAGGGCAGAGAAGACAGATTTTTATTACTGAACAATTTTAATGTGTTTTTTGCTTTCCAGAGGTCACCACTGACACTAGGACAGTTGTTTTTACCGTGGCAGTTCACTGCAGGAAAAAGACGGGCACTGCACCTCTTTCTTTCACCTCTTATTTGTTAAGGACAGGCTTATGGTGGAGATGGTGAGGACATCAGCAGGCAGAGCTGCTGCTGGACCTTCGGTAGGCTGCTTCTGAGCAGTGAGGGTTGGATCCATGGCCACCACGGCTACTAAAGGAAGCGATACTCTGGCCTCAGTGGCACTTTATGAGTGTGGGTCCCAATCTGTGATTATTCTGGATTTCTCAAGTCAAAACTGGTGGCATTTGCTGGATAATTTTTTTGTGAGGTGGGGGGAAGGAATGTCTTCAAATCTGTTTAGCTCAAATACTGCTATGCTGCGATGTGGGATTTGTCACTATTGTCTATGGGTAAAACTGTAATAACCTGTAATAGGCCCTGTGCACTTTGACCTAATCGAAAGTCCTGGGATGTCCAAACATCTTCCAAAGATGGCAACAACATCTCCCCACACCTCCAGGTGATGGCAGTGCTTCTTCAAAACCTGCAGAGCTTGTAAGTCTTTACTACAAACAGCTCCTGTCCCCACCAACCACTGTAGTCAGCCGATGGCTTGGCACTTACTGTATTTGTCATGGTGAAGGACCCTGGTCTTCTCTTTTCTTTCAACTCTTAAAAATACTTTAAAGACTAAAAGTACACTCCCTGTAAAGGTAGTGGGGTATGACAGGAAGAAAGAACTTAGTAGCTTGACTTTTGTGGATTTTTTTAGTTGAGCTTTATCTTCAGTGATTTCTTTTCTTATTATAATTCTCATTAATATCTTCATGCCACTCCAAAATCAAGCTTTCAGCTGTGAATGTGATGTGGGTGGCTGATTAAATAATCTATTATTACCAAGGTTTTGATAATAAATCTTGAATCTTTATGTTCCAGGTATCAGAGAGGAACCCCCAGAAGACAGAAGAGCATTAAGAAGAAAATGTATATCTTAAAAGCATCAGCAAGAAAATCATTCAATCACCAGCTTGCTAATAAAAGTAATAATTTTATTATTATTCAGGGAGAACCAAAAATACTGCTGTAAATCTGCAGACCTTGCTCTGCATCTCTTAGCATGGATCAGAAAGGATACACATGCTATTTACAGGAATTAAGGATGACAGGATCAAGTTCCACTTCCCTTTTATCCCATACTTATTTTTTTAAATGATTGCACATCTCAAATAGACTTGCACAGGCCTTAAATAATGTGCAAATCCATGCAAATAATTTGGTCATTAAGCGCAAGTGTATTTCCAAATGAGGAATAAATTTCTTCCTGAAGATCAGTTATACTAAGAGTGTTGTTAAATGGTGGATATGTGTAAACGTGGTTGAAGTGCCAACGCAAGCCAGCAACATAGAGGAGAGTTTGGATGCCAAACCATGACTTGGAACAGAGACTGAGTCAAAGTCTAACCTGGGACCCAGGTACACATTTTGTAACTGGCCTTCAGCCAGTTTTAGCCGTTCCTGCTTTCATGTGAGTTTAGTCATTTGTGCCTTTACTTGCGCATGGCCATGGCTTGACATTGCTGTTATAACAGAGACTTGGTGGGACAACTTATGTGAACAAGTATTATTCTAAAAGGGCATAGCTTGTTCACAAAGTAGAGGCAAGGCAAAAAGGAAGCAGATTTTGCCCTTTAAGTCAAGGATACATACAAACCCTTTGATTTAGATGGTAGTGCGTTCTGCTGAAAGTTTCTTGGTGATGATTAAAGAGGAAAATAGAGACACTATATAATGCTGATGAACACATAAGGAAGAGCACATGCATGAAGATTTTTGTAAGCTCTTACAGAAACACAATGTACATGTTGTTATTAGTGGAGATTTTAATTACCCTGATACCAACTGGACATGGAGTACAGACTGTCCATCAAACCTCTGAAATGTACCAGTAATAATCTGTGATACAGCAGATGGAGAGAGCAGCTAGAAGGGATGGTATTCCACATACGATTCCGATAAAGAGCAGAAAATGCCTCTCTCAAAGTAGAAGGTAACTGAGATGAGAATGGCCATTAAATGGCAAAGTTTGTGATCATTAGGATAGGATAAATGAAAGAAAAGCTAGAATTACAGATTTCAGAAAGGCAGACACAATTAAACTCAAAGGATTTGTTGATAACATCTTCTGTCAGCACTAAAGGAAAAAGTTAAAGGGAGCAAGAATATTAATTAATTAATATTAAGGACATGAGCTAATTATCCAATTGTGGAGGGGGCATAGGAAGCATAGTATAAGATCGTTTTGACAAAATAATTAACAATCATGGAGTTCAGCTATAAGAGAGAAACAAAAAGAAAGGCCGAGCTACCAACGATGAATACAGAAGTAGAGCACGACTGCTTGGAAAGGCAAGGAGTAGAACGAGCTGCAATTAACACAAACATCCAAAATAAAAGTACATCCATAGTTAAAGGGAAAACTAAGACAATGATTTTCACTAAGATAATCTTCACTAAAAAGAGCGTTATCAGGTGAGGTAGCATAATTAATATGTGGCAGAAAAGAAAGACCTCACCTTTCAGTATTTAATATGTTTGAATCATCTGCGTCTGATGACTTCATCCCACGATACTTAAAAAGGTTGGATAATAATTCTCAGCACTGCTAACAATTATTTTTAGTTATCTATGGAGAAAAGAGATATTCAGCAGCATAAAAGAAGCTTGTCTTTAAAAAATGAAAAAGGAAGAACTGGGGAATTGAAACCCCAGTAGCTTAACTTCAGTTAACCTGAAAAAATGCCAGTCGTGATCCAACAAACTGTTTGTAACTCTCTAGAAAAAAATAGGAGACAAATTGCAATCAGCGTTAATTAATCCACCAGCACACTAAGTATAGCCTAGATTAAACTATTGGAGGGTGAGTGGAAAGCCATTCTCAGAGAGTAACTGTCAGTGGTTAACTGTAAGAATGGAAGACTGCATTGGGTGAGGTCCTGCAGAGGTCTCAGCTGCATCCAGATATCCTCAATATCATCACTAGTGATTTGGATCTGAAGACATGACCACTTTGAGAACAGCACCAGTCATGCTGAAGATTAGAATTCAATCATACCCTTAAAAGTTGGAGATAAAGCTCTGAAGAATCATGGTGCAGGGACAAGAACAAGGTACTTCATTTGGTCCAGAAAAATTAACTGGGCAAGAAGCAAATGTCTTCTGTCTGTTACACAGAAAAAGAGAAGGGAGATTTTTTAAAAGTGGAAAGCTGAATAAAAATTAAAAATATTAAGGAAATGCAAATACCACCCTAGGATGAAAAAATACAAGCAGAGCTAGCAAAGCACACAAGTCAACCCATCTGCTCTGCTCAGGGATGATGAGGCCTCCATCAAAGGGTTGAGTTCAGTCTGGGGCACTGTACTTCAAGGAAGATGTGGACCAACTGGACAAAATTCATAGAAGCGTAGTGAAAGAGTAAGGGAAAAAATGGGTCTCTAAGTCCATAGTGACAGGACTTCGAGCAAGAAAGGCTGAGTTTAAAAAAAAAAAAAAAAATAGTGCTAAGTCTAGTGAAGCTCTGGAAGAGATTGCTTGAAGAGGTAGGAAAATCTTATTTCTATGTCTTCTTGCCTCATCACTCCTCCATTTTTCCCAAACACTTGTCAAGAATGACATAGAGACAGCTGCAGAACCAGGTGACCCTTTGAGATCTCTCCCAGCCCTATCTTTCCATGCTTCCAAGTTCTCAGCCCCTGACTCTTTCCTTCAATGTACCTATTAGAAAGCAGCAAATGTCTTACTACTTTCATTACTTGTAATCGCTGTGTTTCCTCCCTCTTTCCAACTGTGCAAGTGTGCTCAGGTTTCCACAAAAATCCTCTTTTAAAAAATTTCAAGTTATATTTCATATGACTTCTTTTCTTTTGCACTACAGACACCGTGTGGTCCTTCTGATAACTACACAGTCTCTGATAGCACTTTGCTGTTAGGAATACCGTGTGGCAGGATCAAAACTAGTGAAGCTGTGCAGGTACATTTTCTGTACATCTCTGCATGTCAGGAAGGGGAATCCTTCCAGCAACCATGTAAGACTGGAAAGAGAATCAAAGGTAGGAATCATTGTATTTGCCAGGAGATTTAAATTCGTCCAATTTTAGGTTACTCTCAGTTTCACAAGTTACATGGTCTGTGAAAGGGCTGCAATGATGTTTGCAACTTTAGAGATGCTCAGTCAGTCCTTTCTTTCACAAAATGCATTTTTCGCTGGCATTTAAGCTCTAAAACCTGCAGAGTACCACCCACATGATTTCCTTAAATCATGGCCTTCCTTAGCCAAAGCACCTGACTTTACAGTTCCTACAGAACGAAGAAACCATAACAGTGCCAGGCATTTGGTCTCTTACTCACAACCCCATGTAGGATTTCTTAATTTTCAACAAATGATGCATTAGTTAGCTAGTTCACTAATGACTTCATTTTTCCTAACATACTAAATATGAAGTGTGGTGTTACTGCAAAAATACTATTTTTTGTATCACCCATTTCCATGCCTTTTCTATTAATTTATATGATGTTTATATGGAGTAAAGACTGAATGAGATTTGAAGCTGTATAATTTTAATAGATTAGTTTTTGTTTAAAAAATAAATGAAAACTTATTTATTTATTAAACAAACAATTATCACTACTGATTTATCCGTAAAAGGCTTAAAATGCAGCACTACCCTTGTTCTGCAAAGAAATCTCGCTAGTCACAGAGAACGGCTACATATTTTTGCAATGAAAGAGTAACCTATAATTTTCATTACTGCAAGTGTTTATAACGATATGTTTCTATCGTGATGCTGAATGACATCTAGATCTTCAGTACATGAGTTAAAATCTGGAATAGCTCCAGTGATTTGTACTAAATTATTCATGCCTGGAGATGAACAGGAAAATATTCCAGACTACGATTTCTGCCATGATAAGTTCCTTATTTAACTCCTTATCATTTTCACTAGTCCATTACCTGTGAGACTGATGCTTCGTGCTTTATTTTTGTTAATAGTCCTCATATACAAAGGAAAACCATATGCTTCATTCCCTATTATCATAATTTCACATGATGAAAAGGAGGAAAATTACTAAATTTATGAGAAAAAGCAGAAAACCAAACATTAATAGAGCCCTTTACGTATGTGTGACAGTTTTTTCTTCTTGGAGACAAACAGACTTGTTGCCTTTGAAGGTACATTAAGCCACAAGCAGTCACAGCTACAAAACATCGCATTTGTTTTTAAAAAGCAGTCTTAGAGCACACACATCCCAACAGCAGCTGTGCTAGTAGGAAAGTTGTGTATTTTAAAGCACAGCAGTTTGGACTTCGGTTCCATTAAAATCTGATGATACTCAGAGGAAAAGATCTCTGCTAGTAAGTACCTGCTAGCCCAGGTGCTTCAAGTCGGGCCTTTGTGAGTCTGCTGCCTTGGAAAGTACAGGGGCAGCAGTTCTGGAGGGCAAATTTCTCTGTATTTTTTATCCTGTTAATCAAAAGGCCTCATCTCATCCGTGGCGACCATCATTAGAGGCTAAAGAGGGCTGCTGCAATAGCCTTCAGGGGCACGTCACAAGCATGCGTTCACAGCTCAAAAGGCAAGACTGCAGCAAAACTACACATAGGAGAGGGAGCTGTATTCAACCTCCTCTTAGCAGAGCTTCCCGCAGTTTCTCAAGACACACACACACACACACACACACAGGCTTTTCTTCCTCCTCCTGCAACACAGGCTTCAGCGATTTTTCTAAAAAAAGTATTATAATGGTCTGGCATGAACGGGGGTCTCTGAACTTCATAGTCAGCCAGTGCCCAGAGCTGCCCCTTGTGCCACGTTACTAAAGAATTAGAGATAATTGGTGTGGCAGACCAAGGCCGCTAAAGGGCAAACAGCTCTTCTGCAATAAACTCGCTAATTAGAGAAACGTGGGCAGCTAACCCAGCAAACCACTAGCTAGTTTTCAGCTTGCACACCTCTGTGATCTTGTTCATGTGAGCCACGTGAGTGCTGGTGCCAGCAGAGGCAGGAGGAGGAGGTGAGAGAAGATCTCCCTTTTAGGCAAAGAGCAGATTTACACTGGACAAAAGTGATCGTGGGATCTAGACATCAACACAGAGTGCCAGAGCACCTGAATGTCTGCAGTGTGCTTATCCTCATCCATAACCAATATTGTATGGGAGACCTATTTTCGTTAAACTATGACCTTATGCAATTGTTTTTTCCGTGTGTCTCCCTCTACCCCGAATAAATTCTGAACTGGTAACTAATCTCAGCCAGATCTGATGGAGCAGCAGCTATCTGAGAGATGGTTCCTGAAAACACCAAGAAAAGAAAAGCATCTGGAGGGAGAAGACTAAAATTAGTGCCTTCATGGAGGCACTTAACACCTAGAGGGCCAGTCAGCATATCCTAGCTAATCCTATATGCATCGAGGACTACTTTGCTTCTTGCCTGATGAAGTACATGGAGACAGTGTTATTGTGGTGTTGGACGTGGGAGGGCATGGGCAGAGTTTACAAAGTGAGCAGAACATAGTCACATCTATTCATTATAATGTGGCTGATGTACACCAGCGCAAGACCAAGAGTACTTGGCCTATCATTGCCAAAAACAGCAAAAACTAAAGCCATAAGTTAAGAAATAATGTAACTTTCAGAAGAAAGTAACTTTAAGAAGAAAGTAACTTGAACCAAAATACTTCATCAGAGAAATCATTGTGAAGAATTGAACATTACTCTCCAAATAAATTCGTTGTTCATTCTAAAGAAAAATATTTTACTGAAGTTCTTCTAATTTTTCCTACGTTTTTTTTCTACAACATATCTTGAAAAAAATTGCTAATTTTCCCAACCTTTTTTCTAAAAGAATTCTCAAGTTTTTCTGCTAGCCCACACATCACTAACGGGGTGTCACTCTTTTTTGTGCTGCAATTAAAGAACATAATTTGTGGCTTGTTAAATGCATATAGTGGTGACAAGACTATATCATATCTTAATGTGTTTACTGTTAAGTTTAATACAGTATATTGTCCTGCTATAAAGATGATTATGGAACACAAACATTCTGACTTGGAATGAAAGCTCTCTCTTGATCTCAGTTAGAGTTTTCCAGTTCATGAGCATATACTGGCATGGTGAAGGTTCAGAAAAGTTCAATTTCACAAAGCTAAAAAAAAGAACTGATTTTGAATACTCTTGCAAGATTTTAACCCTTAGGAAAAATATTGCTTAAAACTCTTCCTTGTACTGTTCATTCCATCCCATACAGGATAAAGGCCATGCCTTACTGTCCTGGTCCATGGATTAGAGACTTTTCTAGAGTAAATCACAGATTTCTTCCCGTCTTAGTCCTTCCCATCAGCTGTCATTCAGTAGGACATATCCAGGCTTTCATTCTATCAATGAATCAACACATAAGCAGGGCTTACGTCTAGTTTTGGAAGCTGAGGTGCAAGTATAGATGTATAAGATGAAAAGTACTGCATAGAATTTCTCTTAATTTGGACAAATGTTTGGATTGATATGAAATAAAATGTTTTATTCAGGTTTTGGACATTTTTAAAATTCCTTTAAAATGAGGACATTTTGATGTGCAGTTTGAAATACATTTCATTTTGAAGTACTGAATTATTTTTTCCTCTTTTTTTCAGATATTTTGCCAGCTCTTTCTTCCTTTTTTGGCAAGCTGAACCATCTGGTGAATCAAAACACTTTCATAAACTGTTGTGATCATGCAAAGCTTCTTGTTTCAGAGAAAAAATCACCCAGACAAAATGCTGTGCAGCGGAATCCCCATTATCTTTCTTTCTTTCCCCTTCCTCCCTCCCTTCCTCCTTTCCTCCCTCCCTCCCTCCCTCCTTCCATTTGCCTCTAGATGTTCTTTTGATGAATGTTTTATCTGCAAACTAAGATATAGTCAACCCCTAGATTTCCTTAAGGCCCTCCGCCTCTTTTATTTTTCTTTTCAAGTGTGATGAAATAGCCCTGGGATTCTGGCAAGTTAGCACAATTAACTAAAACCTTCTGTCCCATTTACCTTTTAAATTCTGGATATAATCAAAAGTGTCCAAACATGGAAAGAGACACTACTGCACTTCTGCCTGGGATCAAACCATAAACACTGTCTATATGCTTTGAAAACCTATTCTCCCCAAACCTGCAGTCCTTTGCAGAAGCCTGACCCTCTGAGGGGCCAAATTTCTGACTGCAAAAAGAGAGTGGGAGGGGAAAGGCAGTACCCTATGGTGGAGGGGAAGGGCAGCAGTGTATACGTGTCCCCTGGCCAAGGGTTGCTGTTACAGACGTGTGGGTGGGGATGAGGTATGTGGCAAGCACAGCCTTGACACCCTCAGCCCTGCCTCACAGCTCCAATTTCCACCCTCATTTTCCCTTTCGTGAGCCCGGCTGGAGCCCATCTTGCAGCCATGCTGTGCTCCCCTCCATCTCTTCTCCAGCACATCGGAAATCCTCTCTCTCCTCCATCCCTCAGCTGACCCAGGAGCATCCTAATTCTGCACTTTGTCACTCCTAAATCTCTCTGTGACTCCGTCTCTCCCCCGCTGGCCTCCTGCTCAGCTCTCTGGCACATGTCCTGATCCTCCTGCCCAGCATCTTAGCTGCTGCCCTCCAAGCACCTAGTGCAGAGAGGAGCACGGGCTGCTGCGCAGGGAACGGCAGCCACTGGATGGTGTGAGAGGCTTGAAGATACATTTATCAAAGATGGAAATTTTGGACCTTCTGAAGTCAAATTCTTTTGTTCTTGCCACACTCAACATCTTTTCCACTTTGCTTTACAAAAATATTAGCTGAAAAGTAGCGACGGATTCTCTGTGAATATGTTGAAAAACACAGCTTTCATTTTCTTTATAGCAGAACACCTAAAAAGACCACTCAAAAATACCTTTCCTATTTTATCAATCAGAAAGCTGAAAACTGGTTGTGCTGACCTGTGCTATTCAAGCATATTTGATTTCTTTCTCTGAAATGCTTTTTAAGCCCCAAAGGGTAAAAAAAAAGAAACAGAAGTAGGGATGTTTAACGCAGGAGGCTGAAGAACATTGACAACTTTGTTATGCAGATAAAAGGCATTGCTGCGGTGGCGGGTGCAGGCTGAGAACACTAGATGGTCCCTGTGATCCAGTTTTACACTTCAGAGCGCTCCGTAGTTGACGCAGCAAGTACAATTACGGCACGTCCTTGCAGCCAAGGGGAAAAAAAACAATGTTGGCCATTGGAAGTTACCACCCAGAACCACATCAAGAACTGCAAAAGTAACCATGATGGTTTTCTCAGCCTTTAAAACTAGGGAGCGACGTGGCACTCTCAGTCTCCCAAACGGAGCAGCGCAGTCCTTTGGAAAGTTCCTCAAAAACAATTGGCCAGAAGTTTTTCTCTGAATTTGGATACACCCTGTAATACAGAGGGGTTGTTGTACTGAAAAAGACTAGATGAAAAAGAGAGTTAAAAATAAAGTAGAGAGGTTTTGAAAATAATGGTATGGTGGGTTTTTTTCCACTCTCAGATGAATAAGTTTGAGGCTGTGCTGCACAAATTAAGGGTTTATTAAAAAAAGCAGCAGTTCACCATCTCATTTTTAGAATTAAAACTCTGGAATTCATGAAACAATCAATTGAGCCTAATTTATTATGCAAATAGTCTTTGGGCCATGTTTTCAAGTCAGATTTATTTGTGGAGGTCCCACTCAAGGTTCAGAACATGTTTTTTCTGCTATTGCCAGTTTTTCACCATGTGAGAAGTTAGAAAAGACTGTTCTCTTTCAAAGCCATAGTCCTTACAATAATCAGATACATTTTCCATTCAAAGCCATGCTCTAAGTCAGTCGCATTAAATGACTTTAAAGGGTTAATGAGGAATAAGTATCCTAAGTCAACCCTTACCGACATTTTCTGGATATGCCAAAGTGTGTCCTGTCAAAGCTAAGTGGGTCACCATCAAAATTAAAGGAAAAATGTCAGGCAGGAGGAGCCTGGAAAGAGGTGGAAAAGCCTGCCACCTTGCTACTGGGGAAGCAAAGGAGCCAGAAGCTGTAAATCATACAAGGATCCAGCTGACATTATCAGTAAAAAAAAATTTGGCTACGAAAGCAAGTGCACCCTTAGCTTGCTTGGGAGTGAGGGGAGTCAGGGAGTGAAGTGAAATACTTTTCTTTCTGTGCAGCATGAGCACCAAGACCTCGGAGCAGGGTGAACACTGCTGTCAGTCCCTGCAGCCTGTCCCTCCCCTGCTTTCCTGCCTCCCTGTCTGCCTGCATCCCTCCTGCGCGAAACCAGCCCACCCACACCATGGACACACTAGTGCTCCTCCGCCTGAAAGGGAGGAAGACTGGACACCAGCCATGAGAGCTGGCTCCAAAATTTTTTATTTCCTTGGGCGCAGGCTGTGGCCAACGTGGATGAGTTTGGCACAAGCGCCACAGACAGAGGAAAGCCTCGCCTGGAAAGAGCTGCACCATTTTGCCACGACATCCGTGGCCTTGCTGACAGTCAGCACAGTGATCCCAGCCGGGACGGCTATGCCGCACACCTCACCCAAAAGTGGTGGGCACTTTGAGCAGGATAGGTATCAACGACAGCTGAGATTTCCTAATAAACAACAGGAAGGTCCCTCCGAACTTGGGAGAGGAGAAATTGCTTTGGTCTGTATTATGCCTCTGCATGCTGGAGAATTGGAGAATATATGCTGTATCCTGCCACCCCTTGAGTGACCTATCCTCACAAAAAACACAGTCACAAAGAATGACCTGCATCTGGGAGATCTTCTTCAGATGACAATTTTGGTCATATTACATACGGTATTTTTTATGTTGCAACCCTGAAACTGTGAGCTGTTTCTTCCTCTGCCCATGTCACTGTTCCCCGGATTATTTTCTCTCACACTACCTGAAACCCTCTTTAGCAGAAGACTCCTCTTCTCTACACACTGCTTATGCCTTCTGTCAGCTCATTGCCCTCCTTTGCTAATGAGCTGTCTTTCACACCTTCCTTCCTCTGTATCATGCCTCCATCATCATACCCTGCTAAGGGTAATTCTTGACCCTCCGGGTTTGTTGATTTTCCTTCCCCATGTTGGGTTCTCATATCTGCCTTACCTCATTCCTGATTGTCCTGGTATTAAATATCTCTGATACCATCATCCAGAAAGCAGCTAGAAGGCACAGCACCCGGCACATCCTGGTTGAGGATGGTTTGGTTGCTCTGTAGGTTGTCCCCACTGCATGTTGGGTAGGAGCCTGGGAAGGCTGAGGAGAAGACACTTATAAACTGCCTAACTCTGATCCAGTACAGGAATTTCAGGTGGGAAGCAGGATGATGAACTACAGATGAAGCTCAGGCGGTGCATGGCATTTCAGAAAGAACGTGCGAGCCAGACAAGGTCAAACAACAACCATTAATACTTATTATAGTTGCCAGGTGTTCACATATTCATATCAAGTCTTCATCCACTAAACCTACATTTGGTGTATAAGTGCACCGCTATCTGCAGCTATTTAGGACATTCAAATGCTATGATGCAAGTACACTTTCTCACACATGGTGCCTAGGAAAACATAGATGTTTTTATGTAGATATTTTTTCTCTGCCAGGGAAATTGCTAGACTATCATTAAGAACAGAACCAGCGTCTGTAGGCTTATTTTCAGAGGTTTTACTCACATACAGTAGAGGATGTGGAGTCTCAAAACAAACACCTTCCAGAGGTGTCCAGCTCTTTGTCTGATATGTCTTATATACATACAAGCACACACCATACACACATAGACACACACACAAACATATGCCAACATACTTTACAAAAAATTTAGACAGCCACATTTTGGGGTAAAGGCTTTCCATTTAATCAGACATGGCCTCAAATTTGCCTGTGTGCAGCTATTAAGTTCTGACACCATTGTTTCTTCTGATCCAGGGGACTGTTGCACCCTCATTGCCAGGTTCTCTGAAATGGAGGAAACCAAAAAGACTGACTCGGTCATTCAAGGAGGGGCTTAGGCATCACGGGAAAGGGAATGACATTCAGAGGCTTGGAGGATTTGATTGTAGGAAGAGAGGTAGAGGTGGAGTGGCAGCATGAAAGTCAGAGCAGGAGGCCTGGGCTCCATCCTGGGAAGTGCCTGCCACAAGAGGAGGAGGGGGTGATGGAGAGTCTGAGCACAGGGCTAGCACCGTGCCTGACAGAAAGATGTTCAGCAGCCTTCCACCTACCTTGCAACAGGAGCAGTAGCCTGCAAACAGGGGACCAGGAAAGAAGGGTGCCATGTACCAGGACTTGCCACAGGCTTCACAACCTGAGCTTAGATGTTGCCTCCAGCTGTGCACTCCCAGGACGTTACAGCTACTAGTCCCCAGGAGACACATACCTGCATCTGTGTTGCAATGCTCTGGTTTTAATGGCATTTTCTTTCTGCCAGCTCTTGTTATTTTATCTAGAGATGAATGTGTGGATATTCAACAGAAATCTGTTGAATGCTGAAAGGCCTCGTGGTTGTAATATTGTAATACTTGCAGAGTGCTATCAAGCATCTGAGAGGACCAAGTACAGTATACCGTTCTGCTGATCCTACCAGACGAACTGCCTCATGATGATATGGTATTAAAATAAGTGAGTGGTATTTAGAAATAAGTAAAAAAATTACTCCAAGAATCAGCTGATGAGTCCATGTTGAAAATCAGCAAAAGTTTCACTATACTTAAAAATAAATAAGAGGCAAAATATTATTTTCTGATTTGTGGCAAAGGCTCAACTCAAAAATTATTTGAATAATATCTATATTTTGCAGCAGTATGCTAGAGATATCAAAATGCTTTATGAATCTGTCCCTGTTTTTATAGGTTAAGAAAAGTTAGGCACAGAAAATTTTGGTGCCCTTTTCTTGAATCTAGATTTGACAGGCTGTTTTTGCATCCTGACTTGCCCCGAGGCTCATACCAATAATAAAGGACCAGTCTTCAGGCTACGAGCTGTATTTGCAGTGTGTAATTCAGATGCCTCTATACTCTGGATCATTACACCAGTGTTACCCTTCTGTGGCTTCTTTGGCCAATTTGCTCATTCATGTTCTTCAGCCCTTGCAGTGGACTCCAGCGGAGGTCAGCAGGATCTTCTTCTAAGGAAGAACAGCAGCTGCACTCCTGAACAATAAATTAACTTACGTGATCTCTTTGATTTCCCAAAACTCAGAAAAACTGTTATAAAAATAAATGTAAAAATTTGAAGCAGGGATATTATTAGAAAAGTAAAAAGAAGAGTTTTAAAAAGTAGCTGTTTCTCTTAGAGTGCTCTTGAAGCACAAAGAAAAGTACAAAATGTTAGGGATAATTTGGGGTTAATGAAAGCCATCAGGCTTTACAGGGAAGGAGATGGAGACTTCTGAATCTCCGTCCAATAACTTCCATTCTGGCACAGTCTAGGGGAGCTGATTCAATGATATCTGATGGTATCCGAGACGATGTTCCCGTTACCACCGGTTAAGCTCATTAACTGGATGCTGTGTGAGGCCTTACCACTGTTTTACAGTCAGAGAGAGAGATGAAGACTCCTACGGAGATACTCTGGCTGACTTCCCAGGAGCAGCTCTGTAATGTAGCTGGTCTCCCCCAATACTGGCCTCTGCATTTTTCCAGCATTTTGTCTTCCCTTCCCTTCCACCGCCTACTCTTCTCAGTTTGAGTTCTGTTATCTCTATTATGTGCTCTCTCACTTTCTTGCTTTCCTCAAGCGTTTATTTAGTTATAGTCTGTATTTATCAGCTGCCCAGGGAATTTCGTCCAGCCCTCCCTCCCCTTTCCTCGTAGGAGCCTAACGTGGGTAGGACCTCTTCAATGACTGGATGCATTTGGTATGAGTGTCCCACTTCCCCAGCAGAAAAGGCATCAGCCTCTTCGTATATGAGTGCCCCCTGAGGTAGCTTACCCCAGCTGCAAAGAGAAGTGACCTGACATAAGGATGGAGGAAAAGCTGCAGGAGGATTTCGGAGCAGAAAGGTCATATAATTCCACCAATGCTGGCAGGAATCTTTTAAGAAAATCAGGTGGCCCTAAATCCCAAGTTCACTTCAGTTTGAGAACTGAATTTTGCTTACATTAGACCAAAGTGGGTGCCTGATGAAGATATCCTGTTGGCTTCATCTTCCCAGGAAAAACAAAGCAGCCGTAGCTAGAGGGCTGAGTGCTTCTGACTTTCACTGCTGCAGGGATATCCTACAGAGAGATATCCTACAGAGATATCCTACAGGGATATCCTACAGAGAGAATTTGATGTTTTGAAACATCTTTCATTCCCTCTACCTGTTTTTTGCCTTTTCTCACAATTTCTGAGAAAATTCTGCTGCTGTTTGGTAATCACTTTTTTTTCCCCAGAGACTGATGATACTCCCAGAGTTGTGCCAAAAGGCCCCTGCGTCTGATAGCACATTGTCAGTTCTGTCCGTGATACTTGCTAAACCATTACACTGTTCTTCTTTCTTGGCACCTTGTTAAACCCCTTAAATATTTCACCAAACATCCTGAAGACGATAACCCCCATTCTGACAAATCTTCAGTGGCCTGGAGGGCTCTCCACACCACACCAACAAACTCTTAGCATGATCCTCTCATCACAGATTTATGCCCCACAGTCATCCACAATCCACTCCCACTCATCCTCTGCTTTTCCAAATACAATTTCCAAGCACTCTGAGATTCCTATGCACATTGCATGCATTTCTCACTTCAGCATGCAGCACATACAGTTTTTGGTGATGAGACTAAGCCAAAAGAACAGACAGCAACAACTAAAAATGCTTTTAGTGCAGCACAACCTCTACATAAAAACTTTCAGAGATTTGTGTGTGTGTTTATGATTAAGGGCCAGGCTGATTCCCAAGGCATCTCTCACCTTGGGTAAACTGAACTATATCAAGCTATGTATCAATTAATCAGCAGGGTTTATCAGCACTGGGATATGATCTGAGTTTCCCAAAGATGTTGTCTAAGGGATTAGGGGCTAAGGGAGAAATGTGAAATGGTGCTAAGAAAATGTTCCTGCCACACAGTCAAGCTGAAATTATTTGAGGCTGAAGATGTGGGAAATCACTACAGCTTCAGTCTGAGAAATGCTTGCTTGAAGCTTTATTCCTTAAATTCTCTCTCTTCCCCTGGTAAACGCGGAGCTGTGAGAAGAATCGCTAGAGCCGAGATAGCTTTGTGAAAAGGGAGAAAAGCTCTGACACAGGATGTGCTTTTCTGTGTCCCTTGCCCTGGCTCTCCTCCACATAGTGTCCACGTAGTCAGTGGGCTGTACACCAAAAAAAAAAGGGGGGGGCGGGGGGGAGGACGGACAGAAGGAGGAGCCCAACTAAGCAGTTACTGAGCTGCATAATTATTCTTCACCCCGTCCTAAGGACAGTGAAAGAAATTCAGGAAAAGCTGCCTGAAGCAGGACTAATTCCTCTCAGTGATCCCCACTTCCCTCCAGGCACAGTTCTAGCAGCGGGCCAGCCACCAGCACCAGCGTGGCCATGGGCTCTGCTGAGCAGTCCCGGCCCCTGGGAACAAGATAGCCTGGAAGCAGGGGAGAAATAGTGGTATGGGTAGCTGGGAAAATAGCTCCAAATTCTGTCTGCAGACCTCTGGCTTCTCTCCTCTTCTCTTCTCTCCTCTTCTCTTCTCTTCTCTTCTCTTCTCTTCTCTTCTCTTCTCTCTTCTTCTCTCTCCTTTCCTCTCCTCTCCTCTCTTCTCTTCTCCTCTCTTCTCCTCTCCCTTCCCTTCCCTTCCCTTCCCTTCCCTTCCCTTCCCTTCCCTTTCCCTTTCCCTTTCCCTTTCCCTTTTCCTTTCCTTTCCTTTCTCTTCTCTTCTCTTCTCTTCTCTTCTCTTCTCTTCTCTTCTCTTCTCTTCTCTTCTCTTCTCTTCTCTTCTCTTCTCTTCTCTTCTCTTCCCTCTCCTCTCCTCTCCTCTCCTCTCTCCTCTCTCCTCTCTTCTTCTCTCTTCTTCTCTCTTCTTCTCTCTTCTTTTCCTTTCTTGTTAGCTGGAGCCCAGTTGGTGCCTTCTCCTCAGCTCCTTTGTGCCCTGGAGAAATGTGCTGGCCACATAATCCTCCTGCTTGTCGGGTAGCTTCTCATCCACACATTTCTGTCTGGGATGAGGACCACAAAGAGAGTAATGATTTTTCTGTTAATAAAAGGGGAAAAAAGAATGACTTTATGTCGCTGTTGTGGTGAACTACTTCCACAGACACACAGCCAGCGCCCTTCTACTGCATGAAACAAAAATGTTTGAAGAAACAGAGCACACACAGGTGTCGTTTAATGAAAAGCTGCAAAAGGGAAAATCTGGAGGAATTCCTTTCTCCCCCTGCTTCCTCAGCCGTGTACTCACTTGCAAGTGATTACAGGCTTGCAGCAGAGAGGTGTTTTCATTGGGAAAGGTCCCAGCAGGCTGATTGGGTGGGCCCTTACCCTTTGAATAAATGCCAAATCCAGCAGTCTAGTAAGGAGGAAATTTTTAAAAAATCTGTCCTGCTGCAGGCCTAAACCAACAAAAACTGGAGTAGACAACATGAAGGTAGAATTGATCGGGTTCAGGAGGGAAGGTGGTTGTAACCAAGATTTCTCTCTACTCCCCTCCTCATCTGAAAGCTCTTCTTTCCTATAAAAGTCAGAACTATTTTGCAGGGGTCTGTTTCTTTTGCATTCAGCAACGTTTTTCCCAGTAGAAACTGTGCAATGGAGAGTCTGCTAGAGCTCAGAGTGCACGTGGCACCCGCTCCCTCTGCGATCTGCCTGCCGCTGTAGCTTGCCTCAAAGCAGCCCTCAGCTCTCTCTGCTGTGTGCCTCTTGCTAGGGAATGGTGAAAAGAAAATATGAGTGGATAAGTAAGCAGCAGCTGGGGAGTCTTGGAAGGAAAAGACTGACCACATATTCAAAATGTGGTAAATTGCAATAATTAGCAGCAAAATGATTTGTAATTTAATGTTCTACTCTGATTCTAGCTATTCTCACAGCACAGGAAATGTTCTGGACCATCAATTGACCTGTTTCTGGTGCAGTCATTATTTCAGGCTTGAACAGTTTATTTAGACTGCATGGCCTTCCTGCTTCCTGCCTAGTCAATTAATTTTGCACGGAGAAGAAACCAGTTCACGAGTCTTCCTATGAAGGTTCAGTGTTTGCTATCAAAGATGCATTTCTTTTCCTAACATCTTCAAACACAGTCACCTATGGAAAAGGGACCATTCCATCGTCTATTCAGTAGGGACCAGCACAAAGCAGACGTGCACCCACATAATTATAGGTATGGACACACATGTATTTATAGGACTATGCAAATACCTAGGACATGCTCTCATAAAAATTGTATTTCTCAGTTGTTTGTTCTTAGCACTTCAGACAAAGGTCATTCTGACTGACAGTACATACTTGTTGGAATATGGGCCAAAATAACAAACGAGGAATAATTGTCATACAAAATCTGCACGTAAACTTCAAGGATGGCATGTAAGTCATGCATCCTTATAACCGGAGTCAGGGGACTCAATGCCTCATCCTTGCTTGCCTTGAAGGAAAAATCGGTTCTTATCTTAGTTTCATGGCACTGGACTAAGAAGTAGCCACTTTGTAGAAGGTGGCAGAAGTAGGAGCATGAAGCAGAGCTATTAGTCTCTTTTACACCTTTTCTGGATTCTCACTAATTTTAGTTTCTTTCTACCAGAGAAGCTGAAGGAGAATACATTGCTCTTAAAGTCTACTTCAATTAAATTCAGCTGCTTTATTTCCATGTCTTTGCTTTCCATCTATTATTATTGTTCTTAAAGCTCACATAAAACCTTCAATCTTTAAGTTATGGATAAATTATTTGAATGTGTATTCTCCATATATAGAGAGAGAAAATTGAAAGGTAGCCCTTCTGTGCACACTTTTTTTAAAATGTTGATAAAAGGAGTGAGCCTGCCCTCCTTCCTATTATTTGTGACTAATTACCTGCTTTTTAAATCTTGAAAGGAAACTCTGGACTCACTGAAGAAGTTGCGCAACACAGGAATTGGTATAAATCCTTGGCTTGGACTTAGTGGGTTCGCATGAGGTACCTACCGCATTGCCTGCTGAGGAATTAAAAAGTAGGAACTCCTTAAAGCTTCTGGTAAACTGGCTATGAGAGACTGTTATGATACATGTGCTGCCTACACATGAACCGTCCCACCTTGTTGCATGAGTGAAGTGACATGTATATGAAGATGGGTTAAGTGAGTGAAACATGCCCCTTACCCAAACATGGAAGAAGAAAGGTTTGAACAAGAGAGAGAGCTCCCCACTGCTGCCATTTTTTGGCGAGCCTAATTGCCATGCCTCGCGCTGTGGTCTAGTGAGATGTGAGCAGACTGGCCAGAGTCTATTTGGAATTCCCACTCTATCATTTAGAAGAACTTTATTTGGCATGCCAAGGCTGAGGCTTGAAATCCTCTGGTTGATCCTAAATAGCTGTTGTTACTGACAGCCACGTCACTTCTCTTACCTCAGCTTGCATTTTTTAATTTCAGATAATTCCCTGTCATCTTCATCCCACAGATGATTGCCTTGCTTCAGCAAAGCACTTAGGAAATATTTTCCGTGTAGGTCTGTTTGCATTAGACAAAAGTCGTGTCTCTAAATTAGATGTTAGTTTGATTTTGCAGTTGGCGCTGCAGTAACTTCTATACTAAACAGTCTATAGTCTACTGAAGACAGCCAGTTCTGGAACTGCTATAGGGAGCACTGAGATGCACAATGAATGTATATAAAACAGGAGACGAATGATCTTCTCAGGCTAAAATTAAAGTGCTTTTAAAGCTGTGAAATATGAAGCTATCGCATAGGCTTTCAAACTCTGTTCCTTTGTGAAAGGCTAAACTTAAAGTATAGCAAAGTCAGTTATTCTGGCAGCATTTCACTTTCTACATCTCTGCCAATAGCTGAATTTAATTACTGTTGCATTTATGGAAATACTTACCTAAGTGGAGGAGCTACATATGAATTTCATCAGTTTCATATAAAATGAAGCAAATGCAGAGACATTGGCCTATAGAGAGAATGCGGAGAAGTTTAAAACAGAGATTTGCACAATTGCCTCTAGGTTTCATTTCTTTCCCTCTCTGGTTCGAATGAATTTTAGCATGCCTGAAAAATGCAAGATTGTGGCTGGGGAAAATAAACTCCTCTGCCTATCTACAGTGAAGTCAGCAGTCCCTCCCATGCTGTAAGAGATGAAGTCACTCTGGGAGAAAAGGTGCTGAAGTTTTCAAAAGCAACAAGGGTGAACTACATCCCAACTCGCACAGTGTCTCTGGCAGTAGGTTTGTGCAAAGAGCACTAAGAGGAGGAGGAATCTTGCTCATTCATCTTTAATCCAAATCCCGGCTGCATCATCACATTTTCCCTCCCTTCAGAATGTGGAATGGCTTGTGCAGAGCTCCATGGTCACAGTCCTACCACCTAAGAGAGAGGCTCCTTGCAACTTCTTCCCTTTAAGGTCATATTTCTGTAGACTCCTTTTTGTTCTCTGCTCATCCGGCATAGCTCCACGGTATGAAAGTATATGCCCCAGTAGTACCATATCTGGGGGGGACAGCAGTCCTTGCCATTTTATAATACAGTGAATTATAGTTATTCATGGAAGATCACTGCACAATGAAATGTATTGCAATACAGAAACCCCTAGTCTGAGATCTACAGGAAAATTGACATAGAGGATATATTCATGTGGTGGCCTAAAAAGTCTCTAATTGCATAATGCTTACAGACCTTCCCATCTCTGTGTTCACAGTCTGCCCTATAGCTGAGTCTCTGCCTTTTTATTAGTCTCCAGATTTCTCCTGTGCTTGACACATACAGTGACGCAGTTATCTCCAGGGAAGGGAACAAGGCAAATAGAAGCAGTTTTGTTTAATTTAATATTTCATTTGCAGTATTAGTGCTCTAAAGGACAGCTACTTGATGAACAAATTCCTAATGAAGGTGCATTTCTCTGTGGATTTAGGGTAGGACAGATCGTACTTCCTTGGCATTTAAAATTGCAGTGGAACTAAGGCAGACTGATAACACAATTAAAAATATGATTTTCATTGATGGCTTGAGTTATATTTATCATGGACCAATTATTCTAGGTAGTGAGCCAATAGAAATGGTGAAGTGTTAATGTCTTAACATTGATTTTAGCTGGATTTAAATCACCCCTCTAAACTAGAACTGCAATTCATATTAGAGTGCAACTCAGTCACTCTGCAGGAAGCCTGGCAAATTTTAGTCTCTTTGAAGCCATAGAAATATCTGTTTTGGTGTAATGCTACTATCACTTCTTTCTGTGAGAACTTACTTAAAGCATGTGACTGAACCTGTAGAAGAAAATCACTGAGTGCTGATATCAATAGATGTGAAAGTGCTTTACAGCAGCAAAAGGTTAACAAAAGATTCAAGACAGGCTTTTGGCACCTTTAGGAAAAGTAGTAGCTGGAAATTAATCTACTGTATATCTGGGAGCCATTACACAAGGAAACATAGAAGTAGTAGAGAAAAAAAAAGGTTAATCATTCTTGTAGTGAGATGGAATAGCAAAATGTACAGGATTGGACTGTAAATGATGATACTATAATGGAAATATAATAATGAAATATTTTGGCCGAATGAGTTAAGCACTAAAATATGATCTCCAATGTAATTTGCTTGATAACTTAGAATATTTAAGATGATGCATACATGACAAGCTGGCAAGCAAGTTCTCTTCCCTCAGCTTCCAGAGATAGGAATTAAAATGTTTCCCACCTTAAAATTGTGAACAAATTCTTCTGTTGTTAGAAAGGCTGGAGGTAACTGTATGTATATAAATTTCAATCTGGTTGAATTTTAATGTGTGAAGCTTTTCAGAACTGTCATTAAAGAAAATAATGTAACTTCTCAGATCACTATTGTCACCTTAAACACAGTCTACTGGTGACTCTCATTAGCATTTTTTGTTGCCCTGTTTCTCTCTAAGGATCATTAACCAGAAATAAACTGCTTTCATTTAGATAAAACATTAAGTAGCACAATAGCAGTGTTGTAACTAAGGATGCAGAGGACAATGTTTTGGGCACACAAAAAAAGCCATAATTCCAATCACATAGCACTTTATGTAATCATATAGGGAAGATGAACATCAGAGGGTGGACTTGCTATTTAACCCTGTAAATGATGTTGGCACGTGAAAAAAAAATGTTTAAATAATTTGTTAATAAGTTTAAACTGGAAATTATCAGCCTTATAACGATCAGATCAATTAGATTCAACATTCTCCAGTTCAGGAAAGCTATTTTTGAGCAACAGCTACAGCTCCCTCTTTTCTAAACAGGCTGGAAGCAGAGGCATCACAGAAGCATCCTCCATCTTGCAGTAATGGTCACTGAAGAAATTGATAGCAAGCACCATGGGACAGGTCACATTTAGAGTTAAGGTAGGTTAAGTGTTGCTGTAAAGCTGTCAGACCAAACTCACTTCACATGTCTGCTAAGCATGAATCATCCATAAGAGCTGTCAATGAGCTTCATCAGCCTCAATTTCTAAAAGCTAGAGAAATGGCCCCCTTTAGTGGGCAGGCATCTAAAATACTCCCTCTCAAAAGGTGCCTTTTCATGTGCTAAATTAATGTATATGTATTTGACTTTGAAAAATCTCAAGTTAGGTGAGTTGAACTCTGTCCTACTTGTTATGGTGGCTCCATCTTGGGCTGAAGAAAGTGTTGAAAAAACACGTATGTAGCCCAAATTTTAAATTTTGAGTGAATGGCATACTTATGATCTGACATTCTTTTCCACTAGCTTTCAAATGTTTCATTAAATCCCACACTGAGGGTAGGCCATTGCTTATCCTGGCTTCCTAACATGCCTTCTTCATCTTCTCTCCTGTTAAGGAGACGTAAGCTGAGAAGACCTTTATTCAGCAGCGCATGTTCAGCATCGGGAAACTGGAGCACATTCCCTTCAACTTTGTGCAACCAGGAAAAAAATCCCCAGGTTTAAATATGGAGGCTTGAGTGACACTTCAGCTTTCTCTGGAGACTTCACTAAAAACAATGCTCAAAACGTATTTTCAACATCGCTTTAAAAAAGAGAGAGAGAGGGAGAGAAAGGGTGTGAGTTTCAGGTGGAAAGGACTGAGGCAGCTGCCGGACTGGTTTCAGGCTGGCAGTACAGAAGCATAACTGAAAACAGAAGCCACAGGATCTGGGGAAGGAAAAATGTACAAGAGAAAAGAAAAGAAGCTGCTTACCAAACACCCTGAGAGCGGAGGCAGCCTTACATTTATTACCAAGGTGTGGTTTATCATACGTCTCTTGGCAGCATTGGAATTCACAGTGTAAGTGTAGGAAAAATATTTTCACCTTAGAGTTTTGTTTTCTCAGGAATGGCAGGGGATTTCACAGCATCACAGTTATTACCATTCTGGTTCCCAAAATAACTGATGAATAGTGTGCTGAAGTGTAAAAGGTCCCTCGAAGTAGAGAGAGCTACTGATTGCATCATCGTTTTGACAGAAATTTCCTTATGCAGAAGAGATTTAATGCCCCTTCACCAAGACGAAATCAGGCTGCCGCCAGTCTCTCTGCACAAGGTAGCAAAGCATGCTGAAGTCCTACAAGGGAAAGAAAGCCTACCTTTTGAGGGTCACAAAAAACCCACTTCTATTTCACAACAGAATTTAATGAAGGCCACCAGATTGCATAGAGCCATCTGGACCCATCTACTGACTCCAGAGGACAACAGCATTGCAGGAAAAGGCTTCATCTCACCTGACTGCAGTGTACCACACTACTCTTCATTCCTAGAACAAAAATTAAGTGGTAGTACAGGCGACAGTTCACTCCCCTCTTCTTGGGCACTCCTTTTCACTTTTAATATTTAAACTGGTGAATGAAAAAATACGTTGCTTTATTGGCATGAAAATGTCAGCTATTTGTTTTAATCTTAGAAACAATGATCATTAATGGGGCATGAGGGAACAAGAATGACTCTGAATAATATTAATATTGAGGAAGCTGCAGAATAAAACTTAAAGCTTTGCAAAGTGTTCGCAGGATTCACAGTTACACTACGACTGTCAGTCTCCTAAGGGATTACGGGTGGTCTTACCCGAGATGTGAACGTTCCTAAAAAATCTCATGACAATCAGGTGCGATGGAGGGAATTCACGATATACTTCATATTTCTTTCTCCCTGGTTTTTTTTGGTGTTTCTACTCTTCTGAATTTTAAATGAGGCTGACAGCTTTATTCTGATTCCTTAGAATTAAAAGTATTGTTATGCAGCCATCTAAGAAGCAAGGTTTATAGAGGAGTTAATGTCTTTTATTAGGCCAGGCGACATAGCTAGAAAATTATGGGATCTTTTGCAGTACTAATCCCATTGTAGACCTGAAAAAAACCAGTCAATGTCAGGATAAATACAGGCTGAGAAATTTAACGTAATCAATTAGACAATTTGAGGAAAAAAGGATAGCTGATACCTATGGAGAAAGAGGGATGTTAGCAGGGAAAGAACTAACAGAATCTTTTACCTATATAGAGCCTATACTGGGAGAGGAAAGGAACAGATAATTGTGGATCAATGAGGACTTAAATACACGTGAAGGATAAGAAAAATTATAATGTGCTACAATTTCAGTATCTCTACTGAGTCCTTGAATATGACAGGCAGCAGCATTACATACTGTAGTTCCACGGCTTGTCTTTCAAGGAGATTTTTGTAAGCATCCCCATCACCCCCTCTCAAGGATCAGAACTGACAGGTCAAAGATAGAGCAGCTGTTTTTTGAAAAATATTCTCCCACTTGCTACTGAATGTTCCTGTTCTTAGTTATCTGAGCAAGTTCATGTTATTTAGTTTACAGCAATTGCTTGGTGTCCAGGACAATGTTCTGTAAGGACATTTAGGGCACTAGATGAAGTACATAACTCTAAGGAACTGCATGCGTTTCAGTCATGGGTTTGCCATCAAAGACATTTCATGTGTGCCGTATTTCCATTTGTTACTGGCACAGAGCCACAAATCTCCTCTCCTTTGCAGCACTCAGGTATGGTAGATGCACAGCGTGTTTCCACCACTCTTTACTGCAGTCTGACAAAGGAAGGAAGCAAATCCACACAGCAGGATGCTCGCAATCAAATTCAAAGGTCACGAATGCTTGACAGCAAACTCCAACAGTGTCCGTATTTCTCTTTAAGATGGATTAGTGACGCAGTTTTGCCAACCAGCAAGAGAGAACTCCCAGCCATGTGCCAAACCTAATATCCTTAAAATGTGCTCCACTGTGTCAGCACACCCATCTGCCTGTGGGGATGAGGGAAGGTGTGATCTACATGGATCTATAGCCTAAGCCTAAATGATTGGAGTGCATTCAAAGAGCTACAGAGGAAAGATCACTTCTATCGTCACAGATCTACAACAGTAGATCTGTTGCAGTAGGTACCTTCAGGAAATAGTCCCTAAACAAAATTCCTTTCTTCATGCCTCTGTTGATTTAGAACCTTAGTCTTATGTATGTAGTTTGTCTTATTTTGGCCAATATTGAAAATCAATTGGAGTTTGGAAACATATTAATATTTACATTTACTCTGCAAAAGAAATCAGTTTGCTAAAAAGGCAAAAAAAAAAGCGAGAACCATCTCAGCTAATATGGCAACCTGTTGGTGTACCTCTCTTTTTCTCCCTGTCTCTATGAGTTTTGCTTAAGGATCTCTCCTGTCTATATTCCTTCTCTGATGTTCTGCGATGAAGCACTGTAAACAATTTTTTTTGGAGGGGGGTCAGCTATCACATTCACTTTACAGTCTTGCCAATGTGTAGACAATTTCAAATCCACTGCAGATATAGTCTGGTCATGGTTCATACTTTGATTCTGAGTGTACTGATATCAAGCTGCAGCACAATGTCAAAATACCACCCCCAGATGACTGACTAGATCTTTCACTGTTACAGCAGGATGCCTAGTTCAAATACAAATTCCTTTGTTGTTGACATCCACCTTTAGAGAAATGAACTCTACCCTGGGACTTCCAAATTCGCAAACGTGCTGAGTATATATAGGAAAACACAGGATAGGAAGGAATCATCAGGTTCAACGAGCTCTGTTGCCAAAACATAAATTACAGTGTAATAGATGTCTATTTCAGGAACATCTGCAGACCGCCCGCCCCACATGACCCTGCTAAGGAAAGCATGCCCTGTATTGAATTTTCAGGGTATTTTGGTTGCAGTATCTCTGCTGAAAACATCTTTCAGTATGTCAAAAGTAATATTGCTGATAAGTATATGTGTGATAGTCTTAAAAATAAATAAATTTAAGTACTTAGTCTTTTTCATTTGTGAAAAACACTCCTTATTAACCTTGTGAGGCTTTCAAATGGCAGTTCCATCTGAAGTGTAATTCTGCTATACCAACTATGGTACTGAAAGAAGACTATAGTATTTTGAGACTTCTTTATTGCAACCTAGTCAGATCTATCTTCATCAGTTTCTTCTTCAGTTATGTTGCATGGAGTTTCACAAAAGCTGCAGATCTGTATAAGTCTCGCTGTAATAACATGTTCCGGGTAATTGTTGGTTTCTTGGAATGCATTTGGGTCTACTTCAAGCCATAATTAAAGGAATCATAAAATTTGGAACAGTCTTTGGAAATCTGAAAATAGGAGTTTAATTTACAAATGTTAGGGCGGAATAGGAAATGAGTGAGCCAAAATCAGCACACGACCATGCTCATTTGCAATACTCTGAACAAGGCATCCCTTTTGTTTTGGTGACCAAGACTTACCCAAGGCGTCTTGTATATATATTGTGTAGTGAGAACAACAGCAGGTCCTCTCCAAAAAGAGCAGAGTACATTTATTATCAAGACAGGAAGATATTGCTTGAAATGAAATGAAAGGCTGCCTTCAAAGAGAGAACATTGCCATAGGGAAAACAAATTAATAGAGACAAGGCCTTTTTTTATACCTGTTCATCAATGTTCCTCACAGACTTAGGTGCTGAAGTCCACATTTAAAACCAGGCTCTGGGGGTTGTTTTGTTATAAACAAACAGACACCTTCAGGGCTGTGAAAGGATTATGTGAAAGGATAAGGTTTCTGCTGTGCTTTCTGTATCTACGCCTCCTTTATGTTAAGTGGCTGATTTTTGGACAGAAAAGTCTCAAAACTTTGTTAACAGACCCTTGGCTAAACCCAGGTTATAGTTTATCAGGTGCGCCTACTTTTATCTAACTGTTCCTGCAGCTTTGCCAGCAATGGTTACTCCAGAATATAGGTCTGATATGATCAGTAAGGTCAGCCTCAGCAAAGATTCTTCAGAGAGTCCAGTAGGCTACATTAATTACACTGAAATACATTTCTGTCCCACTAGCCACTCAGTTACCAACATGATCTCAGAAGTGAACGCCACAATTTTTTTTAACAGAAAAAAAAAATCTTTTTTCTCTCTTTCCAAAGTTCTTAAGATATGCTGTATGAATATTTCTCCCTTACTAAGTGCTGGGTTATATTCAGTTCAGAGAAAATGTTGGCAACAATCAGTTTTGCAGGACAGTCTCTACAGATCTGGGAAGCTTCAGTATGAGATTAGGTGTCATGACAAGGTAGGCCCGGAAAGATGAACTGTGCAAATAGCCTGGATTGTATTCATTTGGATATTTTTTTTTTAAGTTTTAGTGTCAACACGAAATTTTTCTGAATTCTCAGCAAATAAAAGCATAACCTTCTTACTGAAGAATGAAGCAAAGTACTTACCCAGATTTTGATTTACAAATAACTTGTCTTTTCTCTCTTTTTCATCTTTCACTCACCTCTTTCTCACTGCTTATCAGCCCATTTCTTCTTTCCTGCTGCTCTCTTTCATTTTTATAGTTGGAGGACATTTTGCCATTTTTTTTTTAGGGTCTAACTCATTTTCTCTTTCTCCTCCCACTTCACTGCTCTCACGACTTTGAGGTCATCTTTGAGATTCAAATTAGAAGCCCTGTGACATCATGATTTCTCCAGATCTCTCCCTTGCAGTTTTAAACAAAGTCCTCTGACTTAAAGATTTTCCAGAAATCTCTCACTTTTTTTTTTTCCCCAGCTCATTCAGTATATGGAAGCTGAAGTATTCATTTTTGTCCATTCCACTTCCCTTCATCTTCTTCTTTACAGGATAAATGTTGCTTTTTGCATGATTTGTGTATAATTCATTTTCCTTTTAATTATCCACACAGCCTCTTACCAGTATCTGGAATGAAATACCCTCTCTTGTTCATCAAGCATCCTCTCTCATACAATAAGAATCTCTCCCAACATCTTTCTGTAAAAACATTTTTGCTCAGAAATTTAGGGTATTCTGTGTAATAGAAACATGCACAGAAAAAGAAAATTTCTATCGCTTTGTCTCAACATCTTGATTTTCTTTTCCCTTATTTCCTTATTTCCTGTACCCTGTGACAGGAGGGAAGATTAATGGCTGACCACTGGGTGGTTCCTAGATCTGCCATTTCCTTCTGAAGAAGGATGAGTTAATAGAGAAAACCAAGAATTTGGGGTGCTGAATTCCAATATCTAAGTCTTTGTTTTGACTCTGAGCAAGAATTTGGGTCTCTGTATCCCACATCACAGGTAAACGTCCAACTCCACAGAATTATTTTGGAGCGTACATCTATTATTGCAGCATCTAATTCCCACAGAATTATTTTGGAGCGTACATCTATTATTGCAGCATCTTTATCCCTTTCTCTCTCCAACTTTTGCCCTGCACACTTTGAAGGGTAACTTTGAGGGTTCTTCAGTAACATTGAAAGAGGGAAATAATATCTCAACTTGTCAAACATCCTCGCTTGACGGGCTTGGAGACTGAAACCCTCTGATTCTTCAGGATGGAAAAGCAGTCCCCACACCCCATGTGCCTCATTCCTGACATGAAAATCTCACCTCTGGAAAAGAGTGGGTAATCTAGGGTAATTCATTTCTGAAATGGTGACAGGACTGCTGGTTCTGTTGGCAAACGGCCATTGTTGCTTGCGGCTTACTTGTCTGTCCCTGAGGAAACGGATAACTCAGCTCAAATGTAGGAATCTGTGTAATCAATCACTCGATTATATGATTACAACACCTGACTACAAAGGTTGGGATGATACCAGCAAGGTAATTCGCATGAAGCTGTTTGCAAGATGTTTTTTATTTACTCAGAACATATTCTGTTTCTTTTGGGAAAGGTCAAAGCATGAAGAATGGGGGAATAAATGAGCATTATGTTAATAAGCTTCCTGGGGCCATCATTTACATTAATTATGTGTTTGCTTTGCCTCCTTTGGGTATGCTGACAGAAATACATTAATTTCACACAGAATTTCACCTTATAGGTAACAACAGAGATATTATGTGAGAAGAAGGACTAGACTAGAAAAGAAAGTTGGAAATGAAACACCTGTATACAGAGTGCATCAGCAGCAAACAGGGAAAGGTTTATGGTTTTCTCCTAACATTTGGAAGCTCTGACATCCCCACACCCACATCGGGCCACTGTTCTCTTATTTCAATGTCTGGAAAACCTAGCATTTTCATCCACTCTATTCCAGTGTTGATGCTAACTCCTGCTTTTGGAGATTTTTTACCAAAGAACTGAAAAACAAGTATTCCTAATCACTACTGTGATCTAGAATAATGATCATTAATGACTGTTTACCTGTGATTTTCTTTGTCTTGGGAGGGTTACTTCCTTCACCAGTTTCTAACTCTAGTCATGAGCTTGGTGGTTTGTCTCACATGGGTAAACAAAAGTGTACAGCAGTGAGAGAAAACAGAAATCCAGCGCTCCACAGCACGCCTACATGAGATGACAGCAAGTCTCATTTCTCTCCTGCCTGCATTGGGGTCACTGTATTACAATACTCCACGAATCTGTGTGGAATTAATTCCTCCTATTCCTAATTCCTCAATGGTTTCTGCACGCTAATGTATCCGGGCATGCAGAAATTCATCTTGCCTTGCATCTTCATGAAGCTTCTGGGCTTCACCATTCATGATCCCCACTTCTAGTCACACAAAGGTTTTCTTCTTGCATCTCTACTTTGCTGCAGATCTGACTACCACTTATTTATCTGAACTAGAGATGGAGCACCCAAAATGCGGTCCCTGTTCATAGATTAACCTCATCTCTGCCTGATGGGTTAATGCTTCATGCTCTACTCACTAAGTAGCTTTCCTGATTTCAGTGGAACTACTCATGGGAGAGAGGAGTCCAATACTCTGCCATGTAGAAAGACATCTGGAGTCAGTCCCATGTGGTCAGTGTTAATTAAGTTTCTCCCCCAGGTTTTCAGGCCTCTCACACTGTTGTACCTTTCACATCTCTTCCCATTTGGGTTCTTTCACTCATTTTGTGCTCTTTGTTAGCAAATTAAGAGAAATGTAATAGGAACAGGCTCTTATAAACCCTTTTCCCAGTGCTATTGCAGGCTGTGTTTAGTGTTCTGCTGCATCTGCACCTGGCCTCAAGCAAAATCTCTTCAGCCCCAGACGGTCAATTTTTAATGGCGCTCACAGCAGGAAGCAATAGTTTGACAGCTGACCCATTGGTCCCATCACTGTTTCTGGACAAAATGGAGAACTGCCAAACAAAAAGAAAACATTAGGGGAGGAAAATGAGACAATACCATAACCAGCTCCAAAGTTCAAATAAGAAAAGAAGTTGGGGATTGTTAAATGGAGAGCATTGACTGAGGTATACATCTTAGGCTATATATATATATATATATGGAGATCTCAAGGCCAAAATAATACATAGGCTAATTCCTGTTAGCAACACTTCAGTGACTTGTGTTAAGGCAGTAGGAAGCAGAAAACCTATTTGTTTCTCTAACAGAAATGCCAGGCAAAATCCTTGTATATGATTTTCCCATAATCCTTGAGGAGACACAGGGTGAAAAGTAGGTGCAAGGAGCCATGGAAAATAGTCACCTGTGCTCAGGCAACCCTCACAGCTCACCTATGTGTGCTCACATGGGCTGCTGTGGGCACAGGGTAAGGCATAGACCGCTGGCTTGGCTGGTGGCCATAGCCTCCTTCCCTTCTTCACTGTCTAGGGCTCCTACCAGGTGAAATGGCAGAAATGGGACATCTGCTTATGATCTCCTTGACTCTATTTTCTAGTACATATCTTTATGATGCTATAGGGTACAGGAAAATTAATTATTCCATAAGAAGCATAAAACTATGCTGGGGACTTACAGATGAATTTCAGTTGCAGAGCTAGGCCTGGATTTATTTGTTCATGATTAAAGTTCTGCAAGCATTTCAAGCAGCATATGCTGTCATAGCTGCAATACTTATATCTCCACATGTGCAACATACATGTTACACCATATCTCTTCATTTGGTGTAAGCCTCATCCAAGTGTTAATTAAGGAATCCTCACAATACCTTTGTGCTTAGCTAGATGCTTGCCTGACCACAGACACTTGCAGAATGAGGGACTGAATGCCTGGCCAAGCTCGCAGGGCACTCCGGTGGCAGAACACAGCCATTACTGACACCAGTCAATGTACTGGTCATTCCAGTTTTGCACTGGTTTTCATCTTTTAGTCTCAAGAGCATTGAAAACAGTGCACAAATATCACCTCTGTTTTTACAAACCAAGAAAGTCGAGCACTGCAAGCTTCCAAGCATAGCACCCCCAACAGTGGAATGCGGTACAAACACTGTGTATGAAAATATAAAGTGAGAGACCACTTCTTTATGGTCTTTGCAGGTACCAGGAACGGTAATTCAGTACATGTCACCCTGTTTGTGGTGATGAAAAGTGATCAATGGATGTTTCTGTACAATGTCATTTGTCTTTAAAATCAGTTGAGAAAAGTGGGTTCTCATATTTTTGACTGCAGCTGATTCTAACTTTACAGTAGATTAGATTTCCTGCTACAGACAGTTAAAGATGGAATGAAAAAAATTTGAACTTTAGCAGAATAATAAAGGATGAAGTTTTCAGACTTTTGCATCACCAGATATGCTAAGCAGAAGGAGGTCCTACGAGGGGGTTGGAGGTAGTTAGGAAAGGAGGACCCTGGCATTATTTAGCTGGCTACAATCGCTGCATTCAAAGCATAAATGGGCAGGAGCTATTGGGAGGAGACTGTGACAGCCTGGCCCACAGTACTGATGGCTGCTGAAGGAAAATGGCTACCCACAGGCAAACAGATCTGTCAGTGGAAGAAGTTGAAAAAAGATAGATCTTCATTCGTAATCTGATTCTTCTAATCCTATATAGGGATTTGGCTTTAATGCCAAATTATAGCACTCTATTTTACAATGCCAGTATAATGTTCTAGCTGTTGGTTTTTAAGGTAAGAAAGAAGCTAGAATTTTCCAGTGACGACTATTGAAAAAAAAAAAAGGGCACAGCAAAAGTAAAGCTATTTGAACTCTCCCAAATAGTGCAGGGAACTGTGTTGGGAGGTATTACGGAAGAGATTATTGGAATTGCCTTCAGGAGGGAAATGGGGGGAGAATTTTCTTGCTTGCATATTCATAAGACATAAAAGTGTTGGGTTTTTTTATTGGTTTTAAAGTTGTGTTTGATTGGCTTAGAAACTGTAAAGGGGAAAAAAAAAGTAGAAATTCCATCCTGCTTTAATCACTGCCCACTCCAAGCTTCCCTAATGACTTCCAGATGCATTCTTTTTATGCTATTGTTTTGGCACAGTTTCCAGACAACTTTTGGGTCTGTTAACATTAAAAAAAAAAGAAAAAAAAAGAAAAAACCTTGCTTTGCCCTCCTCTCTCTTCTAACAGAAAACAGATTTCACTCTGGTTATATAAATGTGTGATGAGCTGGAGAAATAAAATGTCTGTTGCTGTCTCTCTTCGATCTCCAGGAAAACTTCTGATATAAAGTGAAGGAAAAATATTCACTTT
>NW_008825410.1:1395067-1409957 GCF_000699105.1 Pygoscelis adeliae | reverse complement strand
AGAATCTCTTGATATTTATGTAAAATAGCATAAAGTTGAATATAAACAAAAAAACACTTACTCTATAAACCTAAAACTCCCCACCACAAAACATTTTTCATTCTGCTGTCTGTGTCACTGGCCTGTTGAGTCATCTAAAGCAAATTATCTTGCCTCCTAATGCCTCAGTTTCCCCGTGTGAAATGAAGACAATGGTCCTCAGCCTTATAAAAAAAGTATAAAAACCTTTTATGACTTTCAGATGAAAAGCACTTTGCGAGGTAGGGTCAAAACAGCTTCTGACATGCATAGGGGATGACAGAAGAACCGTGATGTGTTTGCTAAGTTGGAGAGCAAAACACCAGTCTCCTCCAGAATGGTGCATTTGAAGCCCATGCAAGGCTGCCATACATTGTATAGTCATAATATTTGTAGGTTACTCTATTCCCTTTTGAAAACATATTAGTGCTAAGAACGGCTGTCTTTGAAAGCCAGCAAACCACTGAAACCTATCTCCTCCTTAGGCACCTTACCAGCCCTACCTTTTCAGAGGATAAAACTCAGACCCATTCAGGCTGCATTTATTCTGTATCTTTTGGGAGAATCCCATCATCCCTCTACCCAGCCATTCTTTCTTCCCCTAACATTGATGTCCACATGACAATACTCACCTCCACTTTTCCTGTGTCTTCCAGCCCTCCCATCTATGACAATGGGAGAAGGGGTGTTGTTACACCCTGTGAAGAAGATGCCTTTCCGTAAGTCATGGACTGCCTCAGAGGTCTGGCTTTCAGCAGCTGGTACCTTCTGCACCAGCACAAGTTTGTTGGCTACCACCTGGCCAAAAGTCCCATGGAGTTCCTGATAACATCAGCAGACATGCTAAACTACCTTTGTCTTAAATATATGCAGCTTTCAACTCCTTGCTTTGTTCACGGGTTCACCCCAGCCCAGCCTGTGCCCCACATCTATCCCTCCATACTGCTGCCAGAAAAATTTTGTTTACGGGTGACGAGCTGGTACTACCAAGCACGAGGAAGAACCATGACTAGGCAACCTAGCACGCACATGAAGTGGCTGCTCCAGAGTCTTCCATCAATGGCGGTTTTTTACTGCCATGCCATGGGCTGTAGAGTACAATTGGTGTGGACGGATGAGAGAGGGGTTACAAGGCTGGCTGGGATAGCTTTGGGGGACTGGACAGGCTGGGGCAAGCCCTGTTTGGTGGGTGTCATAAAGATCACTTGGAGCTGAGACTCTGGTGTTTACAAACCCCTTGTCATCATTTGGGTTCCCCTAGCCTTGAGATATCTATGTGAGCTAGTCATGGTATGGAGACTCCCACATTTCAGCTAGTCACCTGGACTCCCTCATATTATATGGAGATCTGGTCAACATCTTCACTGCAGTCTAAGGCAAAATGAATTATGTCCTAAATCTGTCCACGAACAATAAAGGGTGCTCAAATGCAAACATTTATGTCTTAGGTACCTGAAATTACATGAGATGGTTCTATCCATAAGGTTTAATGAAACCACAGTTACCTATAATGTGAATTCAATTATACCTCAAAAAAGAATTTTGCCATTCGCTTCACTAACCCAAAAAACAAGGAAATGGAAATTATGGCCATGGAAGATACTTTGGTTTTTTCTTGCTATTACAGTGCTAATATTTCTGGCCATTAAAATAAACAGGTTTTATGATTTTACTTATAGCTGTATAACCTAGTATTCCAAGTAGACAGTTGCCTTGCCAAGAAAGAGAGACAAGTGTGATCTGGTAGTGTGGATGCAAGAATAGGCAGGCCTTGCTGAAAGTTTCTAAGGCAGTCAGCTCCCCTTTGCTTTCTTAGGCTAACTGGAAGATTTCACCTAAGAAGGCATTAGGCTTCATCTGCAGGTATGTACAGATAGGTAGGTATGTTGGAGGAAGATAACTAATGGCAAGTATAACACTGCTGTCCTCCATCATTTTGTGCAAGTGGGTCCTTGCTTGGAGTAGCAAAGTAGATTTCACTTTGTCCAGAAAAGATATATAATTACCCTAAGGCTAATCCCTTTCTGTTTCAGAGACACTTTAATCAGAGATAAACTAAATAAAGAGATAAACTAAATAAAGCTCAAAGCAGACATTATTGCTATAAATATGCTTACAGAATAAATAAAGGAAGCATAGAATACTGCATACCATATAGGCTGGGGCTTTGTTTTTTTGTTTTATTCTTTTAGATTTGACTATCAATCAAAAGTGTTAAGGAAAAAAGAGTACAAACATCAAAGCCCACTCTTGTGGTTGTTGCTGCTGTCTCACAGACTGGCCACTTCTGCTGCCAATCCTTTAGATCAGGTACAGGTCAGCTCTCTGAGCATCAGGCACTTTTTGAGAATCAGACCTTTGCAATTTTAAATTCTTGCATTAAATGATTTTATGTAAAAGTACAGCCAGTTGATCCTGATAAGTTGGGAGTAGGAGGAATGCTTTTGAAAGCTGTTTCTAGGAGACTTTCAGAGTGTTGGGCAGAGTTAGACTGAGCTAAGAAACTCTGTAACCCAATTTTTAGGTAAAATTAGAAGACTTGTAATGGAATAGTTTGATCTGGCTGGTATGAAGTACTGAGAAAGAACCTATTTCTTTCTAGTGTGTTCATCCATTTTCACTATTCAGCACACTGACAAAGTGCAAACCGAAGGCAAATAACTCTCAGCAGGACAATAAAATCAGTTATAAGGAAAGCAATTTTGATATAGCTCTTCTGCTTGGTCATTTAAAGAGTTTATACTAGATAGATGAGATCTATGACAATTCTTTGTTAAATAAAATCTTTACTAATAAAAGCAACATTCCAATCACCTGGATTTCACTGCCGTGAGAGTATCTAACATGGTACAGAAAACTTTACAGAATCTGTAAGAAAAAAAGAACATTTCCTTCCTCTGCGACTGCTAGCACTGATTTGGATTTAGAAGGAAATGTAGGTGATAGGCACAGATCTCTCCTGAGGGAGTGGTTTAAAAATTCTTGAGCCCCAGCAGAAAATACTCTTTCTCGTATTTAAATCATTCAACTTTGATCCTATATTTTATTGTCTCTTAAAAGATCTCAACATTTATGCAGTGAAAATGTTCTCTTTGCCCTTATTAGAAATATAAATGAGGGTGCACCTTCAGATTCATAATGAAGACACAGTGCCCGTGTCACTACTAGTATGCCAGACATGCCAGCAGTATTCTGTGCACAGAGGGGAGCTATCAGGTACTGGTACACATCTAGGCCAGTAAACCTTTCTTCACCACCATGCTGCATACAAAGATGATTTGGGGGCTGATCCCTGGAATAGGCACAGTACCACAAAATTGTTTGGCAGACTATGAACTGGCATGGGCCAAAAGCAGCCCAGGGACCATTCTGACAGTATAGATCATTTACAGTGCCCAGGAAGGCCCTTAGGCACTATTTAATTTACCACTGTAGCCATAGCCAGCTTGGCCCAGACATAAAGAGGGATGGAGGAATTTTGTTCACATCCAAAGCAACATTTGGCAGAGAAGTTTCAGACAGCTTTGAGGGAAAACCAGAGGTTTCATATCAGAAAATCCATACCATTTCCTTTGATGTGCAAAAGTAACAAATCATTTTGGACAGGTGGTTCTGAGATTCAGTGTTCTCTGCCAGATTTTTTAGTCCTTGATCACCAACGTTGCTATTGTCAGGAAGAGCTCCCAGCTACTGCCAAGGTTTTGCAAAGCTGGGCTCTTAGGACAGAGACTGAAATTAGTCATTTAACAGCAAGCCCGTTTAAAAATCTAAGAAACTAAGTCTATTAAATGTAATAGAAATGTAAGGCTGAGAAGTCAAGTCAAGAAGTCAGCTTAATCTATCTCTTTATTTCTAAGCAAGGGTAAATATTTCTAGACAAATTCTGACACATGCTTTATATAATTTTAAAACTTCTAAGGAAATTATTTCTGCCACCTGTCTCAAAAGTGTCAGTAGGTAAGTAGCTTTACTAGAAAGCTTTTCTCTAATAGCTAATCCATGTCTTTTTGCATTTAAAGAATAAAAAATAACTTGTTCTGCCCCAAATGAAGTGTAAGCATCCTTTCACATGCTGGAAAAATACGGATCACATGTCCATTCAGTCTTCATCTCCTCAGAACTGATTTGTTAGACCTCTAATCTACCTTGTTGAATGACTGCTTGCTCACTTGCTTGCCCTCTCTCTCTCTTGGTCTCTCCAATTTGTACCCCATGCATGCCAAGAGTAAAAAAATCTGACTTCATCGGTGTTGAAAAATGCAATGTAACTGCTTGCATACAACGTTCTTATCAACACACTTCCAACTGACACAGGCAATGCTGCAAAGAGGCTGTTCCATTGACTCACGCTCAGCTTAGCCGCCTTCGTATTCCCCAGATCCTTCTCTGGAGTGTTATTACCCACCTAATAACTATTCATTGTATATTTATGCACCTATTTCTTTTCCTTCCTAAATTTATTTTGCTTGTATTTGTTTTTATTTAACTTCACTGTGCTATTTTGCTCCCCTTCTCCAATTTGTCAAGATGATTCTGAATCCTACTCCAAAAGTCTTTCACCCTCTGCCCCCACTGTGGTGTCGCATTCAAATGTTTTAGTGTGCTGTTTAAATAAGCCCTGAGAATACTGGGTGGAGCAGAAGTCACATATAGCTCTTTAGACAGTAATGAAATGCCCTGAATCAAACATTTATAATGAAAGATATTTGATGGGCCATCAGACTGTTTAGATTTTCTAAGGCTGTCCCAAGGCAAGACTTTTTATCTTAATCTAATTTCTAAAGCTTGTCTCCAACTACTGCTTTTCCTCATTCATTATGAATTCTTCCTTCAGTGATTTCTCATGAACAAGCGTTTCCCCCTCCCTAAAACTGTAAGAATTAAGTGCAGTGACGTAATGTAGACTAGAGCTGTAACGTAGACAAGAGCTTCTGATAACACAGCACAAAACAGGGAATGCCCCCAATGGGTTAGTCATGAGGGAGCCTAATTTATTTCATCCCCTATCTTTTGCAGATGTTCTTGCAAAATTCTTCTTTACATCTTAGCTCCCTATCCATGTGCCCTTTCTTTGGGAAAGGTCTAATCAGAAATCTCATCAGAGACAAAAAAAGTAACAGCCCCAGGAGATTAATTACCTTTTCGCTCATAGCTGACCCGATACAGTGTTTGCAACTCTGCTGTTTCAAGCATGAAGTTGAATTAACTGAATACCAAAGATCCTGATCACCAAACATTTCCATTATTCTGTGAAGTGGGTACTTGCTACCGATGAAAAGAGTTTTTCAAAATTTTTTATGCAAACTTTTTTTTTTAAATTGAGGTCTTTCAAATCAGAAATTTTCCCTGAAGATTAATCAGTTTTACTGTAATGTTGGGTATTTGTAAACTTTTCAGTAATGTTTTTACTTAAGAATTAAATAAAATCATTGTTTATCAACCTTCCCTCATGTATCATACTAAATACTGAAGGGTTTTAGTAAAAAAGGGGGATTTAGAAAGAAAAAAAAGTTCTTCATTAAAAATCTTTTTTTTTACTTCTTAAGTAAAAAGAGGGGTTTTTAGTAAAACTGCTGATCACCAAAACGATCAGAAACAATCAAAAGGCAGTATGAAAAACTTTTCAAGCAATGTAAAATGGGTATTTGAAAAACTTTGAAAAAGTAGAAAAATCCTCAGCATTCTTGAATTTTTATTTTATAATATTATTTCTCATTCTTCATTAGTGATCTCATATTTTCTAAAATCTCATTAATTTAAGGCACTTGTATTCATAAGCATTAACGATTCCTCCTCAGTTTGCGTGCTCCTGAGCTCCGGTGCATCTCCTCCTCAAGATCCAGGGGGCAGTTTAACAAAGGCTATTCCTAGATTTTGCCCAGGCTTTGTGCTTAGCCTGAATATGGTCTATCATCTGTATCTTCCTGACACGTCATGAAGTGAAACAAGCCAGCTTCTCCTAGCAGAGTTTCTCCATAAGATTCTTTTTATCTTACTCTGCACAGACTGTTCAAAGCCCTGCCTCTATCCTGCATGTGTTTTCCAGATTATTTTTTCACCCTTTTGTTGCACAGCTATGTGAATCAGCTCAGATTAAGTTAAAAAAATAACGCCACATACAGTGTTTATTTTGTGGCAAGGAGCAGGGAAACTTTTTTAGGTGGGTGGGGAGAGCAGGAAAGTTTAGACATTTGCCATTCATTAAAACTGCTCTTCCTAGTGCTGCCGAGGAGACTATAGCTCATGCTCGGTGTGTTTTTCTAAAAGAAATGCAAGCACCTTTTATACCTAGCTGCAAATTGCTAGTGATTTACTTCGCTAGCTCAGTGACAAACTGTATCCTACTCAAGGTATAGAACTGAGAAGTGTCCTCTAGCTTTATGTTACTTCTTTGTGATTTTCTCAGAAATATTGCTATTACCCTAACATTGTTTTTTACAATCAAGTGCCTTTGCATTTAAGAACGGAAAGCTTCAGAGGTGATAGAACAACTTACTTCTAACTCAAAATAGTAAAGTACAGGCACAGAGGAGACAGGCAAGATGTCCTTTTCCATGGTGAAAAGGAAAATGTTAACTTCTTTGGCGTTCCAAACAAACCCGTGGGAAGTAGAAATGCACTTGGAACGAATGTTGGCAAATTGTATGCTTATGGGTTAAACGCTTTAATGGAGTGCAAGAAAACTTGCAGGTCAAAAAGCAAAGGATTCCCTTCCCCCCTGCTCTGCTTGAATATTTCTTCCAGGGATTTGAGAACTGCAGGATGACGTGGAAGGGGGTAATAAAACTCTTCGAGACTCCGGGTGTTACACAGCCTGGCCTTGCTCATAGCAGCTCTAGACACTTAAAATTAAAAGTCCCAGGGAGTGAGTGAGTCATCTTGCTTCCCAGCTTCTCCCCTTTCAGAAGGGGCAGGCAAAAGAGGCTGAAGATTTCCCTTGCAAATGTCTCGATCTTGCAAGCTTTAGTCAAATCATAACAGTAATTTCTTTCATGTTACTGAGGAACTGCAACAAAACAAAACTCAGATCCTGAGATCTAGCAATTCTCAGTCTCAGTGTGCCAGGCTACCAAACTTTTTCTGTGGAAAGAAAAAAAAAAAGAAAAAAAGTCTTTGCTTTTATTCCGGACTCTTCACTTTTCCCCTTTTTTTTGTGCTGTGTGGCTCTTAATTTGGAATTGTTGACTCTCTTCTTGTCCTGACCGTCACAAGGGACACACAGCATGCATACCGTATAATTGGGAAGCGGAACAGGAAGCTGCCACGTCTGTAGGGCTGCAGCATACAAAAGGAGGCGGAGGTAACAGGAATACCTTCTACTTGACAAACTTGGAAATTCTGGTGCCACATCAGCAGGAGCATATCCCAGCACAGCGCTCTTCAGTCACTGCAGAAGTGAAACATGCACCATAGAAGTAATTCAAGGCACAAAGCTCTTCCCAAATGCCTGCTAATTTCTGCCCTTCTGTCCCTCACATCTCAGTCAGACTTGATAGATGATATTACACACTTCAAAGCTCACTGTTTAAAACAAAGTACCTAAGTCCTTTTAAGAAACTAGGAACTTACTACCTCTGTATCCAAAAGCCTCACAATCCACTTTGTGAATTAGGGAAGAACCGAGGCACAGAGATACTGAGGGTATATCTACACCATGTAGTACAATCCCATGTGCAAATACCCGAGCTAACTTGGGAGTCAAAGCCTAACAGACACAGCCACCCAATGCTGCTCCTACCGTAATGTGGAGCCTCAGGTTCCCATGGCTTCTGGTACTAGAATTAATTCAGGCATGTCTGGATGATGTTGCAACTCCCATGTAGACATAAATGCCATTCTTAGCTAGCTTTGGTACCACTATGCTCACATTCTGAATACCCACCATACATGAAAACTCAAGCTTTTTTTATCTAGAGTTCTGGAGAGGGACTTTGAGCCACATGTATGAGATACCTTACCTGGATTTGGGCCCATCAGGTAGTTTTTTAATGGAGTGTGTCTAAAACCTTTCATTTATAAACACTTACATGTATTTGCAATTCTATGTACTATGAAGAGCTGTTCCAGGAACAACTCATCACTGCATTAGCAAGGCCAAACAGTGACTACCTGTATGGATACTCTCCTTGTAGGGATAACAGCACAAGCACGGGCACCCGATTTGTTTGCTCAGTCCCTAACAGTAGCAAAGTATTAATTAGAGAAAACCTTTTCTTTATGTGCCTTTTTACACCCATTTAACTGTATAGCTGGAGTTAAATTGGTGCAGTGCTCTAATGTGGGGTAACTATACTTTGATAAACACCTGTAGTTTAGTTTATTTGGTACATAATTAAAGCCATACAATATTTTCTTCTAATACACCCTGTGTTTTGGCACATAGTTTGGCCAAACGCTAACCATTAGGACTGATATTAGGACAGCCATGTGCTTGCCTCAGAAACCTTACTGGAAGAGTTTAGTTAATGTTGCTCAGTTGTGCCTTAGAGCCCAGCATGCCAGTTCTGAGCTCCCATACAGCATTTTGCTGCAGGTGCTCTCAGAAAATTAAAGAGTGGCTGTTTACTCAGCCGTGGCTCTATCACAGACATGATGGGCCCGAGGACAGAAGAACCTGTTGAAGAGCCTGTTGTAAAAGCCATCCTCCAAAGTATCAGAGCTTGCATCATATGCTGATTATTAAGAATTATTAAGTATATTATCAAGTATATCCTTACTTGATCTTAGATGTCAAAATATGCAGAAAAGAACAGGGACAGACAGAGACTTGAAGCTGATCATAAAAAGCTTATGTTGGGAGCAATAAGGAGAGACAAATACCAGAATTCAGAGAAGAATGAAAGGGACAAGTGAGTTTTTCCCAGAAGTCATGTTTTATTGTCATGGTTTTACCCCAGCCGGCAACTAAACACCACACAGCCGCTCACTCACTCCCCCCTGGTGGGATGGGGGAGAGAATCGGAAGGGTAAAAGTGAGAAAACTCATGGGCTGAGATAAAGACAGTTTAATAGGTAAAGCAAAAGCTGTGCACGCAAGCAAAGCAAAACAAGGAATGCATTGACTACTACCCATGGGCAGGCAGGTGTTCAGCCATCTCCAGGAAAGCAGGGCTCCATCACGCATAACGGTTACTTGGGAAGACAAATGCCATCACTCCGAACGTGTTCCCCCCTTCCTTCTTCTTCCCCCAGCTTTAGATGCTGAGCATGACGTCACATGGTGTGGAATATCCCTTTGGTCCGTTGGGGTCAGCTGTCCCAGCTGCGTCCCCTCCCAACTTCTTGTGCACCCCCAGCCTGCTCACTAATGGGTGGTGTGAGAACAGAAAAAGCTTTGACTCTGTGTAAGCCCTGCTCAGCAGTAACAAAAACATCCCTGTATTATCAACACTGCTTCTAGCACAAATCCAAAACATAGCCCCATACTAGCTACTGTGAAGAAAATTAACTCTACCCCAGCCAAAACCAGCACATTTATGTAGACAGAAGTAAGTTGATATGGGCATTTAAATGTGAACATTAAAGTATCCAAGTAATATTTTTCAAATATTTTTGAAAAGTTCAAAGAAATCATAAAGACAACCATAGACATGAGTGTTGGATCATCTAGAAAATAAATGCAATTATGAACTTTCCTCAGCTGATGACTGATGTTCAGTCATCTCTTTTGCCTATCCTCAGTGCCCTATTGAATCACCTGAACATGCTCCCGGTGTGGGGAACAGAGGCAGTATCCCACTTTCCAGAATGGAGAAAACTGAATAGTTTACACATTATTTACTATATAAATTCAGCGATCGTGTGAAATCTGAAAAGAAATGTGTGCACAAGGCCCTCTGACGTCTAATCACTCTGTACAGATATCCTTGTGTATGTGTGGAACACTGATATGAACTTAATGGTTGCACCTCTAATGTCTATTCTATGGTAAAAATCAAAGTGGCACGAAGTGGCTGAAGTGTCATGGCAGGATAGCAGCTGTTTGCCATCCAACTCTGTTACGTTAATACCCCCCACTCTGAAAGAGAACTGCAGGACTTAGATGCCAGGCTGGAGGAAGTATTTATTTTTCTGAAACAACATCTGGCTCTTTAATGAACTCCACAGGTGGCTATTTTGGTGGTTTCTAGTCTCTTATGTGGTTAGAGCTCTGTGTGGATAGCTTAAAAAGCCCATCATGTCAATGACTGGTTCATTCAGCCTGAACTATTTTCGTTGGACTTAGTGATACTGTGGGATCTGTATAACCTCACTAGAACCTCTCCTGAAGTAGGTGCTTAAAAGCATCTACAGTTCAGACCGGAAAAAGGGATGGTATGTTTGTGTGCATAAAGTTTAGCACAGGCAAGCTACCATCTGACCAGTCTTTCTGAAACAGTTTATCCAATTTATAATATTTTTGTCCTCAATAAGGAGATGAAATATATTATACACCTAAACTAAAAGAATATTTTAAGGCTACAGAGTCCAGCACCCAAATACAAAAAATTGGAAGACTTAAAACTGTCTGTGGGGAAAATGTTCAGTCAAACAAACTGGTAAAAAGTATACCTTATTCTTTTCTTATCAGAAATATTTTTGGATACTTAACACAGGTCTCAGCCAGATTGTTTTAGACTGGCTGTAATTTTCTGTAGAAAACTGAAATTGTGATTCACTAATGCAATATTGCCTCAGACCATTTTTAGTGCTCCCCTCATACTAGCCCATTGTTAGCAATGCATTTGTTCACACTTCCCGATTTTCCCCACTGGAGTCTTAAAAACATTTGGATTCCAAAAAATCCTAGCTTCTTACTGCTTTCCAGCTTTTTACCTACTCAGTGAGGAAGATAAAGGGCATTAATATCTACACAGAGACAGCAGAGATCGAAGAACCTGGTTTTTGCTCCATCTCTGGTTCAATTTGGGCCAGTCAAATTGGTCAAAGAGTTCAGAGAGGCAGCTACTGGGAGATTTCATGCAGATGGAGAATCCCTGTGAAGTGTAAGTTATGGAGCTGGTTCCAACCTATGCCAGATCCCGGTCTTCTAGGAACAGCCTTAACTTGCAGTTCAGCTGCTTTAAAAAAAAAAAAAAAAAACCACCCAAGCAATAAGAAGAAAAACCAAGCAGCTTCATGAGCAGCAAAACAAATAAAGCTGGTTTCCTCTGTCTCTGCTAAACTACCTGATGTCCAATAACACAAGTGTGCTCTCAGTGTTGCTTTCCCAGAGCAGGGTGTAGAAGCTCTAACTCAGGTCTCTCTCTTCCACCCAGCATCCTGTTTTCATGAAACATGTAAGAGCGTAATATTTCCAAGGCCTCTAACCCTCTCTCAAGTGTAGTTACAAATGGTCAGAAAGTTAAAATGTCATTAGGATGAGAACAGAAAGACACTACAATTGCTTAAGCCTTGTTAGTTTAAGAAATTGGGTCAAAGAATTAAATTACCCAAGAGGCCCACCTTTTAGGTACCCTGACATGTTAGTGTAGGGAGAAATTTTTACATAAGCAGAAAAACCTTTTGCTCTCCCTTCTGCTGATGCTCAGGGAAGTTACTCTCAAGCCCCATAGAGTGTTAATAGATGGGGGTCAAACTGGAAGAGGCTATATTCAGGGTAAACAACTGGCTTCAGTAGGGCCCAGAAGTTTTACCATGGGCATGTAATGGAGTCCATGAGGTCCTCAGACTCCACAATTGAATAGAGATTGAAATGCCATATTATCTCTGAAGTGATCTTTCAAAGACAAGGTTAAAATGTATCATGAGTTTCACAGAAATTGTTCATACCCTGAAGAGACTTGTGAGGAACGGTGGACCAAACTCTGTTACCTTGAGTCCCAAATGACAGCACTGAGTAATTCTCTGTAAGAAGTTGAAATCCCTTTAGTCATAGCTTACCACCAAATCTAGGGTTTGACTTTTAGCTGTAGTGCTTAACTTTATATCACTTGAGGAACCAGCTGCTATTAGCAGGGAGCATAACCCAGCTGATGTATATATTTAACTTGGTCCTGCAAAGGCTTATTATCTCTTCTTTAAGATATTATTTCTATAACAATCGAAGAATGTCAGGAAATCAGATTTCACATTATGCAAATATCCAATTTTTAGCTTGATTAAGTTGGAAACTAAACTAATGGCTTAACAATATAGCAGGTTTCCTAATTACTTTACAGCTGGTTCATATAAAGCACAGTTGCAGTCTACAAACAAAACAGAAATATTTTACTCAATCACATTGTAAATTTTTATCACAGGTCCTTGTGACAGGAGTCCTAGATAGGACTGTGTTTAATAAATTATGACAGTACTGTAGATTTCACAATTATATGCCTAAATCACTAAGTACTTTGGCTAATTGGGGGACACGTTGGGATGAAATGCACAGAGGAGGAGTGCAGCTATGGGTCCTACTTGATACAGTGAGTATCACCTGGCCTAACAAGGGTTTGGCAGCAGCCATGATCCTACAGTGTGCCTCCAGCAGCAGGTAGTTTGATTCCAGCCTCCTCCTTTGAAGACCCATTTTTGCTATAAGGAGCCTATGACCATTCCAATGAAACCAATGGACTTGAAAATCCAACCCCTTAGAGCTACCAATGAGTTACTTCATCAGTTCCAAGAGGTCAGCTACTGAATACCATACTTAATTTGGAGAACAAAATGCTGGATCTCTGTCCTGATAAAGGTTTAGAATCTGGAGATTCAAGGATATACAAAGTCGGATGCATCCTACCCTAAATGACTATAGGTTGGGTTTGGTAGTGTGTGATACAGTCCTAATATGATTCATATTGCTTTTTGGATAAAGGCTTGTATAGTGGGTTTATCACCTGGTGACTTCAGTAAATGAATTCTAAAACAAAAGCCCACAAAGACTCCTGTGAGATCCATAGGGTTTAATTTCTCTGCCATATGCCAGACCTGTGCTGCATTCTGCCTGCAGGAGAAGGGGAAGGTATTTTCCAAACAAAGGGCTGGATTCAGGTGTAAAAGCCTTCTAGATCTGAAATACCTTTTCAGTAAACATCCACCCTTTGGAAGTGTGCAGCTGAGAAAAGCCTTAGACAGCTTCAGCTTCCATGCTTGCCATCTGAGCTAAACACAGCTGTCTATTATGGAATCCACTGTAGTGCAACCTCTTCCTGCAAAGACACATAGGCAGATTTCAGCAAAAATTCACAGTAGGCCAGCCCCTGAAAGCTCTTATTCTGTCTGAATAAAAGCCATCAATATAGGCATGTCTTTTTAAGTGTAGAATCTGCTTCAGTCCCTATTAATTCAGACCTGTCTGGTCCAACTCCTGGCCATAGGGTCAAGAGTCCGGCTGCCCTCTCAGTGCCTCCTCCTCTGGGCACAGTCCCAGTCGGCCGAGGGGAGAGGTCCCTGCACTCTTCTTGTGCTGGTGCCAGGGTCATCACTGGAGCAGGAGCTGCAGGGCTGGAACTCACTGGTTTTCACATTTGCCAAAAAAGCAAGCCCTAGATGGGAGACAAAATACGCTCAGAGCCCTTGGAGGGTGGCAGTGGTCGCATTTGCTCTGCTTTCCTGCAGACACAGTTTGTCGAAGGAAGCCTGAACTTGGCTACTACTAATACCATAGTTCACCCTTAAGTTGCCAGGCTAAAATGTTTTCTTACGGTTTCTAGCTTGGTCTTTTTCCCTCTAGTGCAAACTAGTAATAACAACAGTAAAAGCAGCTTAAATATTTTTCTTTCTCTCCCTCTAAGGTAGAGAAGATAATAGCAGCATGAGGACTTGCAAAAGAGAAGTAAATTTTTTTGTTTAAAAAAAAAAACACTTCGAGAAAGCAAGCTAAACTAAGGCAGTCTGCAACATGGTCATTCTTTCCATAGGGTTTTGTTTACACATTGAAGTATATCTCTCAGGCTGTCGCATTCAGTTGGCTACAATTTCTAGGTTAATGAGAAAGGCCTTGCACAAAATCCAGCTCTAACATGTGACTGCTGCTTTTATGGCTATGAAATGGAGGTGAGAGGGGTCCCACGTTTAGATTTACTTTTCTCAGCTGGAGGCTGTACAATGCCATTAATTCATAAGGTGAACCCATTTGTGACTGGGGAGCCAAGTGTACTGTGAAGCATCAGGAATTTTTATTTCTGTATGGATCGAGATTTGCCTGGAGTGAGCCCTCACCAATGCAGAGGATTCTTCACTCCAGAGTCTTTAGTTTTGCTCTGAAGGGTGAGTGCCTTGGACGTTGTGAAGGGCTCGGTCAATACAGCTATACGTAGCTGCTGGCATTGAATTGCACTACCTGAGGGCTTGTCACTTCAATTCTAGTGGCGCACACTTAACAACTTTTCATGCACACTTCCTCTTGTCATCCAGACACGCTGATCTCTTCAGTGATCATCTGCAGGTTGGTAAGGAAGATTAACTCACCCAAACACCATTTTCTTTAACTTATTTTTCATGTCAGTTTTAGAACAACTGATGACCAGCCAGAATACATGCTGAGAAAACAGATCAGTAACCACTTTCACTGTCAAAAAAAAATACTGCTTGCATTTCTGATTTTTTCCAATGATTTCAAAATATTCTAGTAATTAGCAGGATGATAAATAGGTGTAACAACATTCTTCTAAAGTTCTTGGCTTCTTTAGGACTTTCTGTACTTCTCACTGAAGTAGGATGCTGAAGTTAACTGCACAAAACACAGGGATATGTGTAACAGGATGACACAGGTTCCATAACAAGCAGAAATACAGTGTAATTTAACTAATGAGAATACAGTTGCACAGTGCTGAATTTCACCAGAACACAAAGGATGGTTTCTTTCCAATGCAGGGTACCACAGGAGTCTTTAGTGTGTGTGTTCATTTCTAGATCCCCTTGGAGATGGGATTCCTCAGCAAATTAATTT
>NW_008825410.1:1377903-1395025 GCF_000699105.1 Pygoscelis adeliae | reverse complement strand
TGTTTACCGAAACTTTCTCTCTCCCTTAGCCAACTAAAGTAAAATATTTTCAGATATCACAATATGATAACTCTTTTGGGTTCAAGCCTGGAACCTCCCACAAACCTGCCACTCTGGTTTACTTTTTTTCTTCCACATTCAAATATTTATTCGAGGTGTTTTAAAGCTTGTCTAGTAACAGTTTCCAGGAAGGTAGGAGTGGATGACTGCAACGTAGCAGGCAAAGCCAGGTGCCGGTAACGGGGTCTGTCAAGAGTCGGAGACACAGCACGCATGGAACAAGGTCTGGGGTCCTTCTGGAGAGTCCAGTCATAGGAGACAGGCCAGAGACAAGGCAACATCATGAGTCCAAAGTCCATGCACGCCACAAACTACCTACTGCACAGGGCCCAAGTCCATCCGGGAGGCAGGGCCAGAAACAGGGCTGGAGACAGTACATCTACAACATAACTCAGGGAGGGACTGATGGCCCCAGGTGGAGCTGAAATGGGGCTCCTGGACCCACGGGTCAGGGTGGACACCCCAGGGTGAGGTTGGTCACCAGTATCTGGTCACCTCAGAGTCCTGACAAATACTTTCCTTATGGGTGGTACCTTCTGAACTGGGGAGAATAGCATGGAGAATGCTACTATTACATACTTTTTCCATTTAAAAGTCATGTTCTAGACATCTCCAGGTGCATAACAGTATAGAGTGCTTCTCCTCAGTTTATCTGCAAAGGTCCATTGTCTGATATAATTTTCATCATTTTGATGAATTAGACACTCCTACTATTGAAGTGCAGTAGGGCATTTTTGTTGGGAAGATACCCAGTCTCTCTATCTTAATAGCTATTGCTTTGTACAGTCCAACAAGAATTAGGAATACAGAAATATCTCAGCCTTCCCACAACACACGCTCTACATGTCACCTCTGCAGAATGGTACATTCTTTAGGTGATTTTTGAAACTCAGTGGCATTTCCTTTTTCTTGTGCAGTAAACATGGAGAGATGAATGCTCTTTTCTGATGCAAAACTGTTCTGCAATGACACTGTTACACTCCCACATGCACAGAGAGCCAATACAACTTCTTCACATTCCTATGATCCACAAAGAGATGGGACATACGTGGCAGATGGGCCCTGTGCTGGTACCCTGCCCAGGAAGCAAATTTAAACTTAGGAGATCAGTCAGTAACTTCAGAGGCTAGAAATCTTGGTCATAAGCTTAGCCCATTTGACATTCCCTGCAGAACTGTTCTGTAATAGTGAGGAGAAATGGAATAATGAACAAGTTGACAGATATGTCACTCAAGATTTTAGTATTAAACCTGCAAAATCCACTGTGGACTGTGAGGATGAAATGCACCCATGGAAATTCTTGCAGTGGGAAAGCTGGACTCTCTTTCTCCACCTTCATTTCAGACTGCACAAACATCACAGTGAAAAAAAATTAGGACCTCTGAATTTTCCTAAACATTTTCCTCACTCCTGCAATTCAAGGGGTAAATGCAACTGCACCCCTTCTTATTAAAGAAAGATTCTTTCTTTAGAAAAAACACAGGAAATCTGATAGTACTTTAATAAACAGGCTAAACACCTAATCAGGTCACAGAGTTAAGGCAAGACAATGTACAGTGATCCAGTCTTGATTTGTAAGTTAATCCATAAAAAGGAATTAAAACATATCCGAAGACAGCCATTATTTTACCTTTGGAGTAACCTATTTTTTGCACAACCAATGCATCCCCAGCAATCTATTTATTTCTATTGTGTTTTTTGTTTGATGTTAAGACAAAGTTCCTGGGGTAGGAGGTTGGAAAAGAAAATATAGTCTCTTGCTACAAACTGTTAACGGACTCTTGCTTTGCTTTGCTCACTTTAAGTATTTTGCTTAGCTTGGCTCATTACTCTGTTTTTTCTGGAAACCCCTCATTTTTCTTTTGGTCTGCCTTCCAAAACCACAGTGCACTGAAAAAGAATTTTTACTATGGCGCGTCTCTGCTTCAACGAGTGTTCACTTTATACATTCCTATATACATGCACCCTACATTTTCAGGACCATATTTATACAAATGAAAAATATTTATCCCACTGTGTTTTTATTTTTTGAAAAGTAAAGGACAGAAGTTTTAGCTAGTTAACGGGGGACGATCCAGCTGGCGTCTCTAATGGAAATGATTACCGCAGAAACATTTGCAATCACTTAAGCGTGGGCTCCCATGATGCTTAGCAGAAAAGGCTGAAAACAATTCAAAATAAATGTAGTGCGATCTAAACAGGGAAGGCGGAAATGAAAGATAATTTGCAGCAAAGGAGAAGACTTTCTTACCATTCAGGGTCCATTAGCTACAAGATTTTAAAGTTATTTCAGCAACGTTGTTACAAATACATGGAATATTAACACGTATGGAGCCTATATATATCCTGCAGCTCAGCTACAGTCATCCACATCTGTTTCTGGTTTAAGTTATACCTCGCTCTGGCATGGATTCAAAGAGCAGCAGTGGAAGTGAGTCTGGGTCTGGGACTTGACTGGGGTAAATGGATGCAGCTCCACTGAGAGAACTGCAGCTAAATCAGCTAATAATGTGGTGCCACATTTCTAGAGACATGTATTTCCAGAGTTTTCCTCCCTTTCACTCCCTCTGTGTCTGATCAACAATTCTGCACAGGAAAAGTAGAGTCCATACCTTAGCCATAGGCTTCAGTCCTATAACTGTATGTGAACTTCTTTGTAATGCCAAAAAAGAGAGCTTAAATATTATTATATTCGGAGAACAGTTCATGTTCCTATCACATTGCTTTAATTTTTGTATTTAAGAGGATTATTTGTATATTTATGAGTAGATAAACTGAGGACACCATGTGATGTGTATGTGTGTATCTGCGTGTGTGTTTGCACATACATGTATGTGCATGGTATGTATGTGAGAAAAGCATTTCATATAACTGTAACTCAATAAGCAGCAAATTCCCTAGTAAACAATTTACTGTACCAGAACAAACCACACTTTCCCAGTTAAGTAGGTAACTTCCCATGCTACAGCTTGAATAAACTGAAAAATGGAGAAAATCATCTTTTAGGTTGCTTCAGCATTTTATCTCACAAGACTGAAGTGTTTTTGTAGCTTTTTTACCCCCATTCCTGGGGGTTTAGTGGTGCATTGCCTCCATTTCACATAATTTTATTCAGAGTTAAACTATATCTTTTTTTATTTTAAAACTTTTTTTGAGGGACCTAGGACTTTCTGTGAGGATTTTTCAAACAGTAAGAATTCATGGAAAGAAGGCCAACACAAGTATTCTTTTATAGCCTAAATATATAGCCTAACTTTTGCATATTTCCATGTTTTATATAGCCTGAAATATGCAAAACGTAGCCTTCTACCTAACTTCCATAAAGTAATTTCTAGTAGCAAAAATGTTCTCAAATTTTCAAAGCCTCTCAGTGCTTCACAACAATTTTATTGAATTTATTCTCACAGTATGGTTATAGGACAAGAACCTGCTGCTGTTTGCAATTAATCCTTGAGGAACTGAGGCACAGAGAAATGAAATGTGAGATCCACCAAAACTCTTAAAGTACAGACTAAGCACTCATATCCTAGAGACCCAGAAAAAACTTGCCCCGGTGAATAAGCACACGAGCATCCTTATGTTGCCAGGTTTTCTCCAAAGAAAGGTAATTTAGGAGCCAGAGGTACAGCTACTGGACCTCTTACACACTCAGCTAATGTAAGAGCCTCAGTACCCACATTCTTGTAGGGTTTCACACACATGCATACCTGTTCCTAAGTGCCAGATAGGCCCAAATTAAAGAGGGTACGTTAAGATCACCTTGTCTTCACAACTTGAACTAGTATTAGCTCAGTTCAAGGTACAGCAGTCACAGTCTTCACTTAAAGATGCAGGAGTACAGAACTCAAGCTGTGATATGGGATCATCAGCCAAATCCTGGGTTCTGGTATCTGCTTCAGCAATTGCTCATATATTTTGCATGCAAGAATGATGAAATGATACTAAAGATGACTAAAGTGCCGTCATATAGGGAGCAGCTTTGGCCTGGAAATCCCAGTTTCACACAGGCTCCTAATTAAAGCAGAATGGGATATGCTTACTTTTAGAAAAGAGGCAAGATTTGGGTCATATTCCTATGTCCTATGTTTCCTACTAGTTGTCTGTAGTTACACCTATACTAGTAGATATAATGAGCAAGGTCTATTGTCTGGGCCTGTGGGCAAGAGGCACAACAGAGTTTATACCCATATGGCTAAGCTCTCTGCAGCTAAACTGAAACTCAGTCTTTCCTTTATTATTTGGGACAGACAGTATGGGGTGAAGTGAAAGCGCACTGCAACTCAGCCCAGCGGCAGCTGGCTCTTACATAGAAGAGCTGTAGCTTCTGGGAGAAGCTACAGCCAGCAATACAAATGAAGTCAGTGTAGGTCACAGGAGCTCAGGTATTTGGGGCTGTACACCTAGTCAGGAAGTCTGTAGCAAGCCAGGAACATGACCCACATCTCACTGGTTCCCTAACTATAGGACAATCCTTTCTCTTCTTATATTTGTTACCTAAATGACTGATCAAAGCAGATTGGGGACTCTTTAGAAAAATATAACAGGAATTGTTTCTGCTGGAATTCTGCCAGCTTTTGCAGCTAATTTAGACAAATGTGTGAAAGGAGCATTTTCTTAATCCAAATAGGGTGGGATTTATCTGAGCAAACGAAGACCTAATGTAGCTGAGCTTACCACTCCCACAGTGGCCCCCCTATCATGTTCCCTTTACAGTCAAGAACAAAAAATGTGTACTTTCATACTTTTCATCTCATCCAAAAAGTAGGAGTCTAAAGTAAGTCAGATGAGTTACATCCTTAGATGACCCGTTTTCTCTGTCTAAAGGGAGCTTGTAGGACTACTTCTAATGTAGATATCTATATTGCAGATTTCTAAAGCTGGGCAGTGTGAAGCTCAGACTTAGTGCTTGCCTTATATCCTCAGCAGGATGGATACCTGCAACTATACAAAGTATAGTCCTACCTAGTAAAGTATGTGTTCTATGATGATGCAATTCACATAGACACCTAATTGCATAAGGAGTCCAGGGAAGTTTTGAAACAAAAGTTGAGCTATACTGTAGATGCACAGAGCTCTATCAGCATAGTCTGAAAGCTTTCTATAGCTATTTGCCAGCATCCTTGCTTAATCCGGCATCATATATATCTCATAGTACAATCACTGAAGAATAATAGGCCAAAGAGTAGGATAGAGGCACTACTGAGAAAACGATCGATGAGGATTCATACCTGCAATACAATCGGTAATTCTCTGCTCCAGCACTGGTTATTTTGCTATTTGGCAGTCATGTCATTTTGCAGCAAATAATGGCTAAGCCAGCTGCAGCAAACGAGTTCGGGGACGGCCTAGTCCCTGAAGAGTAGGAGCCCAAGCACAAAAGGGTGTTTTGGCTTACTTCTGTGCTTCCATTTTTACGTTCACCATCAACTAAGCTGAAGGTACAAACAGTAAAAATCAGACCTATTGCAACCTGCTTAGGGAACTCTTAGGCAAGTTTCATTTTAAGTCCAACACAGCATAATGTATTTCATTGTCTGATTTGGGATCTTCTCTTTGGCTTTTGTTTCTTTGTTTGCAACTGGCTTTCTACGTGTCTAGGAAGAAGTCAAAAGAAGGACTGAAAACTAGTGAACACTGAGCAAGGGAAATTTTCAGATGACCTAGAAAGAATGGGTGAGAGATACCGTGTTTGGAGAGAATGGAAAGAAAAATTTCCCAATAACATAATTTTTCTTAAAAGAGAAGACCTTAACATAGGTTAGCTTTGGTTAATTTTAATATAACAGAAGTAGCGAAGGGATAGGAAGGTGACACATGCAGTAGTAGATTTTGGATACGTAAAATGGAATGGGGAAAGTTCATAAGTAGTGATTCCAGTAAGAAATCCCAGATTATGATTTAATAATTTGTTAGTCCAATTTTTGTAAATGCAAATTAGGCAATGTGAAAAAGATGAACATTACATGGTGAAATGATTGAAGCTGAGAGCTTGCAGCTCGAAAGGGGCAGTTTTGCAGCCCAAAGTTTGTCTGCCTACTTTGTGAGGCAATTCAGTGTAAGCTGAAAAGTTACTAAACTGCCAGGAAACAAGTACAAAAATAAAAATCAGTGGTTTTCATCTGGTTTGGTGAACAGAGCTGGTTCACCAAAGAGTTAGATGAGAGCTCAACCTGGCAAAAAAGGGACTGCGCAGCCAGGACCACATGGGAACGGAACCACCTTTTTTGGCAGCTGTTGAGACGTCAGACCAGCTCAGTCCACCTGATGCAACTGTACCATAAGTAGGAACTGCACTGGGTGCTTCAAATCGTTTGTGTTTAAAATCCACTAAACCTACCATACTTCACACTGTAAATACATAGATACAGATATCACATGAAAAGGAGCAGGGTCACATACAGAGAAGAATATATAGGTACTACAGAAACAGTAAGATGCTCATTTTTTAGCCCAAGATTGTCATTTATTTGAACTGTTTCACTCATCCTCATAATAGAGAAACTCTGTAAAGACCAGCTCGCTAAAAGCAGTAAAGCTCATACCACTTACCCAGATAGCTATATAAGCACCTACAGGTGAAAGTAGTAACACGCTGTGTCAATTATTCCTGGTACCATCTGTAAATCAAACAAGACATTTTGCAAAAATCACAAAAAAAAATTTTTTTAATTAAGTGAATAAACTTCAGATCTTAGCTGGTTTCATAACTTAAGATTTTTAATTTGGTCACCTGTAAAGACTTTCTGTAGTGTATTTTTGTGTTTTCTCAGAATCTCACAGTTGTGTGGAAGCAGCTAAGTACAAAGCAAATACATAACCATGCATCATTAATGAACTAAATTTTAAATATTCACTAGAATGAGAGGTATAATAGACTGTTTTTTAATTCAGTCCTGCCAGTCAAAAGAATTTGCAGAGAAAAAATTTTCTTACTCCCTTTTGAAAAAAAATCTTAGGAAGAGATGATTGCTCCACAACTGTGTCACCGTTATATGAACAACCAGCTCCTGCACATTTATGATACAGCTAGTTCAGTATGTGTTCATTTAAAGGTTTTCACCAAACTACAGCATATAGAGAAACAATACATTTTTCACAGATTTTTTGTTTGTGTTTAGTTCGTCTGTCATATACACAGATTAAAACACGGCCTTGCTTGTACACATGTATGACACATAATAAAACATAGGCTGGCCCTTCTCAGGCATCACCACTGTCCCAGGAATAAGCAGGACTGGCTAGGGTCAATCTGCATATCCATCAGCAACTCCCATGTCAGAAAAGAAAAAGACAAGTCAGCTACTCAGTCCCAAGGAGACAGCCATAGGAGGTTAAGTCCAGGATGTGATTTCGGTCCATGAATCCTACTACCACATGAGAAAGAAAAAAAAAAAAAAATCAGTCAAGCTTTTCTCCAGCTTTTCCCCTATTAGCCAGAGCAGGAATCCCCCACTCATCGTGTTGTGAACTGTGAATCTTCCCCAGAACTCAGCTCTCCCCAGGCCCCAAGGAAACTTCACTTCCCAGGTCAAACACACCCACAGAGCTGGCTATGTGCCTTCTAGGTATTGCATACACAGCATCATAGCGCTTACAGCCCATTGTGGGGATAGGCAGAGACTGCTTTGTGCTTAATTTAATGCAACAGTCTCCCACCTGCTCAATGGGAACTGTGTGGCTACTGCAAATATTTCATGTTCAGTCTACGGCAGGGGGGAGGGCAGAAGGAGGCTTTTCTCCTTTTTTTCTGAGACCTCATAATTTTAAGCATGGATTCTGAGAGCTGAACTGCCCGTGGAGCCCAAGAGAAGAAACGTAATGATGAAGGAATCCTATTGCAGCAACAGCAGCACTGCCACATGGCTAACTAGCTGGAACAAATCACGCTATCGCTCTCCAGCCCTCTCCTTAAGAGACAAGCAAACGTGGCTCAGCAGTAAGTTCTCCAAACCAGGGCTCCGGTTCTCAGATGGAGGAATTTCAAGGAAACTTTGCCACAGTCCTTTTAGGATTGGTCGGCTTGCTTATGAAAGTATTTCCTTGTCTTCTTTTCTCCCCCATCTTCATGCTTCCAAGGGCCTTCTCTGAGGGACCGCCTGCCAAAGCACTCCGAGATCATGCTGATAGGAATCAGAACAATCTTTTCAAAGCTTATTTCTCTTCGGCATCTGTACCACCAGGTCCATGTGCCACAGATAGGTGTTACTGACCATGCTCTTCCTTAGAAATTGAAACACTCAGTAAGTTTTTCAGCCTGTTTGGTGGTAGTTACAATCTAACTGTATTTACTCCAGACTAATAAGGAGTGAAAAGGAAACAGCATTATATGATATGCAATGCAATTAAAAGAGGAGGCCCATTCAAGCAGTTTTCCCAAGCAATTTCCAACAATTCACATCTCAGCAATAAACCCCCAGCTGTATTAAAAGCCAGTCTTCATGAAACAAAGCTATGTCCAGCCTAATCAAAGTGCTGAACCCAATTTTCTGGAGAATTAAGCATTTCTGATATTTTATATATAAAATACATGGGTTTTGTTTTTTTTTTTCACATGCACAAGATGATTGAGGTGGTCAAAAATGGGATATACACTTTTTTTAAGAAGAGTCTGTTATCAACCAAGGTCATTTGGGCTATGCCCGACTGGCACACAGAGGTTAGATCTTTCAGAGAACAGCAAGGCAGGGAAGTTAAAAGGGTTAAAGTCTTGAAACACAATCCCTGTAGAAGTGACCCTACCCCAGGCTATAGGAACCAAAGTAATATGAGCTGTGAGTGAGTTTTAGTCAGACTGATTGCTGTCCGTAAACATATACCAAGACACTTTACAATTTCATAATTTAATCATAATTTTAAAAACATTTTGTATTTTTCTTTAGTTCAGGTCCTGGAGTCAGATGATTAAATGTCCAAGAAGTGCAGTGCACACGATGCAATTATGCTGAATAAATTGCCACTGAAGGCTAAAATGAGAGTTTCACTGGACATTGTGTTTAAATAAGAGAGGACTGCTAGATGCCAGAGCCAGAAAGAGGCTACAGTAGAACCAGTCCTTCCCAGCTGCCTTTCATACATGTCTCAGCGTTAACAGATATATTTAATTCTCTAACGTGTCCGGTTAAAAAACTGTGAGTCATCTGGATTTTGCTGAAAGGTAAATGGTTATTATGCTGACCAAAGGGTGTGCCCTTCTCTGAGCTTTCAACTTTGGGGTCCATGTTTATATGCTGCAAGCTGACTGCCTGTGAAATGCTGCACAGCACTGATGAGAATTAGAAGAGCAGGAAAACGGAAAGGTTTTATTATGCGAAGTGGGTTCTAACAAAGTAGGTAACTCATCTCTGTGTTATTTTAAGTCCCTTACTTTTCAGGTAAGCCCAAGCATACTGCTGACCATTTCTGCTCAGACTTCCTCTGAGACTAACACCCCTTCTCTTCTTCTGAAGGGCTGCATGAAAGAAAAGAGTGGTTTAAATACAACTATTTGCAGTCAGTGATGACTGTCTCTTACTTTTTCATAACACCGAGAGGTTCATAGTGGCTTCTCTCCCCCTCCTCTCTTACTACATTTCAGAATAAGGAGAATACTCAGAATGAACTTTCTCTGCCTGAATAATGGAATCAAGGAGTTGCAAGCAGTTTTAGTAAGAGGAAGGAGAGGGAAACGGCTGCAGCTATAAAGAGCATTCGGAGGGCTGGAGAGATACTGTACTTCCCAACAGCTGCACTGCATCAAGGCAAACCACAAAATAGTTTTGCAGCAGCTCCCTAGAGCACAGTGGAAACAAAAGCCAGACAAGGCTGTTTTGGGTGGGGTTTTTTTTAATGGTGGAGGATAGGGGGGAGAAAGGAACAGAAAGCAAAAAAACCCCTGTGCCAATATACCACTGTGTATATGCTGCTGTAAATATATAGGTAGCTGGCAGTAGTGACATCATTAGATGTTACGCATTTGCTGTGATTTACGTGCTGAGTTTTTAGGGTGGAATTCATGGAGTAGCCAATTACAGTATTAATCTACTAATATAAACATCAGCAAATGTAAAAGAATATCTAAAGATATAGATAATTTTTATTTTCAAACTAGTGGCACTCTAAAGAAATTTCATTTAATTTACTAGTTACACCAGATTAAAACTAGTGTAAATGAGGGAAGCTTTTCTGTTTCCTTTCAGAAAACTGATGTCAGTTATTCTGATTGTGTCTTTAGTCTCCTCCTCTGACTCTCCACAGAAATATAGACCTTGTTGTTGTAGTCAGAAAAAGATGCAGATTGTCTGTGGCATTGACTGTAGCTATTCAGATACTTAACTTTTAATGAGAGAGTTAAGAAAAATAACTCCTCCCCAGGACCTGAAAAACTTCAGCTGAAATCATAAGAATGTCTGAGCCGAAGTTCCGTCTCCCTCCCTGCCCCCATTCTTCAGACTGCACTTTACTTAAATAAACTATTTGGGTTGGAAAACATTCCTTAGGTCTATTCTGACTCATGATTTCTCTGCCGGTTTAGAATCTTTAAAACACCAGGCAACTTGTCAAAAGTTTCACTCTACCTAATCTGCTGGGGAAAAAAAGGCAGCTCCTCAGTTCCTTGAGCACAGGGAGCTCGGTCCAAACAAAGTCACCACTTTGGGTTATGGCTGTTGCATGACACATGAGGAGGGAATATGGGCTCTTTCCTAGATTTCATAATTACGCTCTCAGAGGGACACAGGCTGATGCAGAACTGGCTATGAAGAACTCCCACTTTTTCCTTCCAGATTTTTTTTCCTTTTTTTAAAACAGATTTTGGGACCAATCCATCAAAAAGTAGCCTTCAACCAGTTAAAAAAAAAGGCTGACCACTCCATATAAACACCAACAGAGAACTTATGGTGTAACAGGGAGCGTTGTTCTGGTATTGATACTACAGCAAAACCATTATCTCATTAAGATTAACATGTGTTTACTTACCAAACAGTTCCATGAAGTATAGATTTAGGTCCTCCCTCTCATAAAGAGCACAACGAACTTCCATAGTTACACAGTTTTAGATGGAAAAAGGTGTAGACCCATACAAACAAACGAATTAGTGGTTTATCAAATCAGTGGTTTAAGATACATTTACATATCAACTGTGTTATTGTCTATGTGCACACACTCAGTTCATGTAAACTGCAAGCTAATACAATTTACCTTATTCCTTAAGGGAATAGAGATAAGGTAATCTCATTTCTCACACAGATTTCTTCATCATGCTCAGAGACACTGATCACAGCTCAGCTGGTGCCAGATCTTTTGTCAAACCACCTGTATGCAGTAGTTCACATCTTTCTTTGTGATTGCATTGTATACAAAGACTTGTGAAGACTGATAGGGCTTTGTGTTTCTTTTGCCAACTAGTGTGACTACAGAGTATTTTATTCCAAGGAACGGTGTATGCTTTGTCTGCCATCAAAGGGCACACAGTATGGTAAAGACACTATTCTAATACCTCATAGCAGTGAAAAACAAGAAAGTGAAGAATCTTCTGTACAGGCCAGAGCAAGTCAACCCACTTCACGTCCAGGACCTGCAGGTCTCTCTTATTAGCTGTTTAGACCCAGTTGCGTTAAGTAGCTCATAGAGAACAACCCAGAAATCAAGTGGAAAGTGATGCCCATTTCACTACAGTGTTTGCACCCACTCCCTGCAAACCCAGTTCTGTCTGCTAGTACAGCTCCTCTCATGCTCCGCCACAGTCTTTCCCACACAGCACACTGCTCCTGCTTCCTTCACAGCTGGCACACAGCTGCAGCTCCCAGCCCATCAGGAGGGAGGCAGATGTTTGGTGCCAGATGAACAGTAGCCATTTCACAAAGCTCCTCGCCTTCCCTTTGTCTCTTTCATGCTACCTGAGCACTACCTGAGTGAGCCTAGCTGCTTTCCCCACCACACAGCACCCAGCTTATTATACACTCATGTGCAGTGTGGAAAGCATACAAGAACCCAGGTCAGCTAATTATGGGACAAGTCCTGGAACATTTATTTATTATGGGGCAAGTCCAGGAGCTATGGACACTTCTGCAGTGCTGCTTTCTTTGAAAGGTGGTAATGTGAGTAGGACTCAACCTTAAGAACAAATTGTATCAGATACGCATACATACAGGTATACTTGGAAGACAGAAAGGTTGCCTTAAGCCATCTCCTGACCTCAGTCACAATCCCTCTAGGTCCCCCTCTGCATCTATTTCCTGCATTTTGCCTTCTATCCCTGCATTGAAATGCAAGATGTGTTTACATTCTGCCTACCCAAGAGACTTCTGCAAATCTCTGATCAGCATGATCATACAGCGAAATAGTTGTTAGCTGGCTCTCTGTAAACACACATATTGTTCAAATAAGGGCTTGAAGACAAGGACTTCCTGTTTGCTCTTGTTCTTTTACAGCTTCACTTGACGGGTAAAGTCTCTGCAAGTGACAATATAATCCATTTCTGGCAAACTCATTAAGAAATATATGTAAGAAATAAAAATAATAGCTAGAGCACAGCCACCTTGCTGTGGTTCAAAGCTAGTGTCTCAGGCCCTCGGAACCATAATCAGCCACAAATTTCCTTCCAAAATGTCTTTAGAACTGACTAACATAGAGCTGATCGTCAAGACAGCATCTTCCAAGTGGCATTTTAATGGCCAGACACCTTCCTAGTGTGAAGAAGACTGAAAAGCTGAATTATAGCTACAATTGTACTCAGGCAGTGAGAATGCCGTTTCCCAACCTTACTCATAGTTATGCCAACTCAGTGATAAATGAGGCCTAACGTTCTGCTTGGTGGAAATATAAAAATTATATTCAAGGATGATATACAACAATGGTAAGCAGTCTAAAAGAAGTGTACAGGTGATAACTGAAAGATAGCTCTTCAACTAATAATTACTTGGACAGATGTAATGCCCAGGTGTAGCTAAAGCTGAGTGAATAGACGCAGCACTAAAGGTTCAGACTGGCATTAGAGCTCAGCCAGAATCTGCTTGGGCCAAAACATTAACACTTCTGTGTCAGTTGAAATTAAGGCACTAAAAGAAGACTATTTAGCACCATTGTTGAACTTCATATCTTCAAAGACCTGTGCCAGCATGAAACTATTAGCATGCACCACACATCTGTAAGTCATGTAAATGAAGGCTCTTATACGCATTATGCAGAAGGAAAAGCAAGGACCCAGGAGGTAAATTGCCACAGGTTAACTAGTAAATCAGTGGCTTCAGGTGATTTAAACGCTTGACTGCTGGTTTCATGGCAAATACCATCTTGCTGCCTTTTTACATAACTTGTATGCAAATGTTCCATTTGTTGCAGGACATTAAGAAATTATCTGGAAGCTTAATGGCCCCTTGAAACTATGAGATTCTAAGCTCTGTTAAATTGGCAAATAGCAGCTCTAACTAATCTGAGTCCGTTGACTATATTAATGACCTGAAAACTGAATATTGGTGTATGCAACATGTTTATCATGTAACTCATTAGTTACATTTCTGAATGAAATTTGATTTAACTGGTAAACCAAGGCATGGGAGGTAAAACAGCAAAGTAAGTTAAAAACCAAGAGAAGAAAACTATGAAACTGATACTACAGGGAGTGAATGTAAAGGTATTCTTCACTTCTCTCAGTCTAATTTTGGCAAGGATATTAAGAAGGCAAGCCAAAGTGTTGCCATTTTTAGTAGTGTGATTCTTGCACCAGTGAAATTCTCTGGTGATAGATTCCCCCAGGTGTAAATGCGACCATTATTTAGTTCTGGATCTCTCGTAAGTGAGCCCCTGCTCCTTCTCTGACCATAGTTTAGGAGCAATTGTTACTTTGATGGAATAAGACCTGAGAACCTGAAATCCATGTAAAAATTGGTATGGTTTTATTTTTAATGAACAACTTTGCAACTGTCAAATGCAGTTCTGTGCACAAACAAATAACCTAGAAGCTAAAGATTTATTTTTTTACTTAGAGAAAACAGAACTGAGGAAATAATATTGGTAGAAAGAGGATTGTAGGCGTAGGAAAAGAGGCTAATTGTGGGGAAACAATGAAGATATTAAGGGTAAGGATTATTAAGTAAAAATAATTTTCAGACATCAGTTTAGAGAAGGAAATTAGACTAGGATGTAGTTGGAGATGGTTGTTTCTTCTCACATATTCCTGTTTTTACCACAGATACTTGCTACCTCCTTTTAGCGTCCTGATAGTTTTCATAGGCAGGCTAACGCCTGTCTGGCATCTTCGCTGCCAGTCCTGGAAGAAAGGGTTTCCCACCTCACCACCTTTAAGATATCCCCATCAGTCAGTCCAGGAACAAAGGCCGGCAATTACAATACAGAATTGCACCCACTGAATATGGGATATCCCTTGAAAGGTGCTCTAATTTTCGGCAACCTTTCAATGATAAGAAGTTTGCTTTGAAGTTTTTGATACAGAACTCAGCAGAACCTGGAATGTTTGAGGTCAAAGTATACTTTTTCCCCTATTCTTGACATCCTATTCTTGACAAAAACCTTAGTTGGAAGAGAGAGAGCAAACTTAAATTTTCAGGACTGAAATGTAACAGTGTAGGAATGAATTTACAACAGGTTTTCTTCTTTACCAAATGAAACCCTAAAATCTTAATACTTCCCAGGATTCCCTCTGTATTTTGGGTTAGAATGAGAAAATCTAGCTGCTCAAATTATGATGTCAGCTCTTCCGTGCTAGTTACTGAGCAAGGTTTCCTTGTAAAAGCCTGAAGCATTGCCCTCAAACCCCTCTGATTCTTTTTTCTCCGCATTTCCCTAGTTGTTGTTGGAAGAAGTCAATCCAATGCACCAAGGCAGCAGAGACAGAGGCTCACAAGGGAAAGACTCAGACTCATCTTTTGTAGCCCTAATTCCCATGAATGCACCAGCAGATCAGATACCTGATACGTGATGTATTTCTTACCTGTGTATTACATAAAGTCTTTCTATAATACAGCATATCTCCTATAGTAGATGGGAAATATTGTTGTTCTAGATATGATCAGCAAACACTAATCAAAACCCACCTCCTAGGATAAAATAATCATATTTCTTTTAGCTAAATAAATTGGAAGTTTTTTCTAATTGTGAGTTGTCTTCTATTTCTGTTGAACTCTTTCCTTCTGTATTTCCTCAAACAGGGATGAAAGGAAACTCTACACTATTCTTTAGGTTATCTGATTTTTTAAATCAAATTTGTGAATCATGACAATTTCTCATGAGCCAAGTTAACCTATGAGCAAATTAACCCTTGCTCATCAGGCAGAATGGTTCAGTTTCCACACAGTTACCCTGTTGATTTAAAATAGAAGCAAGCCCGCTGCTTCCCTATTGCTGTTTAAGGAAATCCTAAGATACTATGCGTTGTATGACAAAACTCACTGTTCAAACAGTCTTTGCAGTTGATACTGCATAAACATCAAGAATGTCATTCCTCTTACCCAAAACTTGTCTTTGTGCATGAAAAAGACACAGCAAACTTGTGTATTCCCCTTCAGCAGAGCTCTTCCCTGCAACAGGGGCAGCAGTTCCAGCAACTTGGAAAGAGCTGAGAAATATGAGAGTCTGGAAACAAAGCAATAAAAGTTCAGCTGGGCAACTCCAGTCAGAAATCATCTGGAATGTGGCAACACTGAGTTGCAGGGTAAGTTATGGATTTGGAAGCAGCCAAGGAAAATTAAATTAACCCAAAGCAAAGGAAAAAAGAGAACTCCTATGCAAGCTAAGATACGCATTCTCTGGTGCAGTTTGCTTTTCCCTTTGTTACCACTCAGACTCCTCTGACGATCAAGTATCTGTACAGTGAAGTTGGAGTTTGCATGTGATGAACAAGTAAATCTTGTCCTGAGCCGATGATGCAGAAACATGATAAGGCCTGAATTTTGAACCATGCATCTACCTAAGCTAAAAGCATTAAATTCTTAAAGAGTACGAGGATTTAGAATATTAGAGTATTAGAATTTAGAAGTTTAGAATTTTAGAATATTAGAGCTTGCAAGACTGACTATGCTGACCTGTCTGTATATGCACAAAAATTGCAAAGGTCTTGGGTACTTGAACACAGCTAATGCTGCCAATGCAGAACTAGAGTCTGAGCACCAATGAGAGCACAAACTGCCTCAACATTTAAAATCAGAGATAAAAGCATGAGTGTTTAGTACAGAAAATAATGAACTAAGGCTCATGTAACTCTCTCACATTCTCTATTTGAATGCAAATTGCTTTAAGCAATAATTCCTAAGAGCATTTAAACTGAGATGAAATTTATAAACCAATTCTGGAGGACACACACGCAGTTAGGCTGTATCACCAGTAATACACAGCAGCTCTCAGAAAAGCTGAAAGCTGCCTTCGTTTGAATGTCTTTCAGTTTCATGACAGAGATATGGAGGGAGGCACATTTCACTTGCAGCAAAAAGATTTACTTCGTTTCATGAAAATAGTATGTGATTTGATGGCTGAGAGTTTGGCTTCAAGCTGGCTGCATAATCCAGTCCAAACCTGCTAGGGATATAGCAGAAGAATGGATATAGCTATGTGTTCTCTCATAAAGGGTGATCTTTTCATTTTCAGTTTAGTCAAATGGAAGGCAGCTTGAATCAGGCTTGTATCTAGCTTGCTTTGCTCTCATGCATTTGAGGGGACTGTAGTAGGCATGACCCCACCCCTGCTTCTTGTCTATAGCAATTTTATAACACAGAGACACCATCCTCTGTGGTTTGAAACCTTCCAGAGTAGCCTTCCAAAAGCCAAAGACCTATTAAATGTTAATTACTCACTTAATTAGCCAGTCTGGTTTGTTTTGGAAGCACTTTAACCTTTTGTTGGCTTGTTCCTTTTCCATTCTATGAAATGGAAATTATTTTGGTACGAATAATTTAAGAAAACATTTTTGTTTTCAATTTGGATAATCTCTAATGTGATTGCAGCCTGTGGTCCCAGTCCTGCGACTGCTGCAGGAGTGCAGGAGAGGCTGAGCAGCTGCTGAATCACACCTCCTGAGGCTATCCAGGCTACTTAGGTTGCAACCCCAAATTATCCTGAGAGGGCATTGCACTCT
>NW_008825410.1:1369697-1377855 GCF_000699105.1 Pygoscelis adeliae | reverse complement strand
CCTTGAGCCTTGCATCATAGCATTCCCTTTCAATGCATGCTCTTCTGTACACTACCTGCAGTCACCTCAGAGCAGGGCACCCTGCTCACTCGTGGTATAGCCCTGCTCTACACCGCTACCTTTCCTATAGGGCAGCATAGCATCAGTTCCACTGAGGACCATGCTAGGTTCCCAGCACTGTTCCTGAGACAAAACCTGTTGGGCTTCCTGAAGTGAATCCACTGAGATTCTCCAGTGTTTTAGGACTGAGGCCTACATGCACACAGAAATTTCACCAAGACATCCCAGTTCTTAACCATTCTTTCTGTAATTTCTTAGATGATAAAAAAGGAGTAACTACAGAAATCTATTATCATTTGTAAGACAGCAGACATTTGTACATGCATTTTTCATCTGGAGGTCTTCTGTCCAAATCTTACCCATACCCCCCACTGAGCACCTTGTTTTACGTCACAAAATAAAAAGCAATTTACAAATGAAAATATTTTCCCCTGTGTCTGTTTAGCAAAATCAGGTCAAGCTCAGAAAGCTTAACCATTCTCATGTACCACCTGCTCAGTAATATAGATTCTGTAGACATGTTCCCACCTTTCTCAGAGTCCCATGGGTATACCTGTCAGGTACATTAGTTTTCCATTTAATTTTTCAACAGCAGTTTCAGGCATATTCTTAACTACAGACTTTTCCCAAGGAAGATCAAGAAGAAAAAAAGTAATCTTTTTGAATCTGCATACTATATAGGAAATAAAAATTCTTTTAAATACACAGACTCAGTACTGACACCAGTTATGGAAAATAAATGGATACGGTTGGCCTGTCTGTTTAAAGAACCCAGTTTTCTTCCAATCCTATGGGTTTTTTTTCTTTCACAAGTTCTTTGGGACTCAAGAGTTGCTTTATCAGGTCAGATCAAAGGTACACCTAACGCAGTGTTTTGTCTCCAACAGTGACCGATAGCAGACATTTAGAAAAAAAAACTAGTATTTTATTAAAATATTCTCATTACCTTTAGCTTCTTATGGTGCAGCAACTACAAGCCTCAACTCTCACTGTCAATTTGCCCTTTGCAGAGCTTCAATGAGTCCACTGATTTATTGCTTAATGTTTCAAATATCTTATTAAAATTACATACGTGAAAATATCATCCTGTAAAAAAAAGTAGAGTACATCGTTACAGGAAGGGTGCTTATCATCTCACAAGCCTATGTAGGAATATACCAAGCCAAGGATTAGCAACCATTTTCAAAGAATGGAAAACCGTGCAGGAGACAGAATGGAGAGCTACCACTCTTTATGCATTAATGGTACTTACTAACAAGGAAAGTTAATACTAAGAAATTATTTTGTGCTGAAGAGAGTCAACAACTTTCATCAAACATATTTTTGGTCCAAAGGCATGACAGACCTTGGTAAGGGAACACTTACATTCTCTCTATTTGCCTGCCCATTGCATCCCCCTACTCCCAACCTTGTAGCCCACTTCACTGCAACTGATGGAAGAAGCACAAAGATACTAAGATTCTGCAAGTTTCATGAAACTGGCAGGCAGGTAGAGGGAAAAACCTAAAATCAGCAACTCCAAGAAGGAAAGGCTGCAGTGGGAGTCAGAGCCTGTCCAGTTTGGCTTACCAGCAGGCCACTCAGCACAAATATGCTGGCCTGTTTGGGGCTAGCCCCAGCATGGACTGCCTTTTGCCCAGCTGATAGTTGCACAGGAAGGAGCTGAGCCTACTGAGAAGGAGCAGGTATAGAGGATGTGAGAGGGTAATCTGGGAGAAGGGAGGACCTGAGGTTTTTAGGATGTATGCCACATCTATCTGTAAGGTCTATTGGTTACACCACTCATGGAATCACCTAGGTTTTTTTACAAAACTACATGCTGTTACAATGAACAATGACCTATTAATCATTATTAAATGCTTTTAACAAAGCACAACCAGCTTTAAAAATGCTTGTAGGGAGAAACAGCACCATACTGCATGCCATTCATTGATTCTACCATTTAAAAATGGGAACACTGTGGTGTATAAGTAATTCTGGGACACAGCAAGATATTGCGCTCAGCCAAGCCTTACAGGAGTAATTGCATCTGCAAAGATTTCATATTTGCCTCTGTGTGACATGAGCATATGCCATGAGTCCTTGTACTCAGATGCTCTAAGATTTTTTCCTAGTCTGCAGCCGATCTTGTTTGTCCTTCCAGTGAATGGGGAGTAGAAAGTTGTGGGAAGGACATCCGAAAGTAATCAGCATGCAGATGATATCCTCTGCATCCTCCCTCCAGAATGAGGGGTTCTAACTACACATGAAACAGAACAGACGTCTGTCCGTAGCTGCTGTAGGAGATGAAAGCTTTTCAGGCCTGTGCAGAAGGGTTTTTTTCTCTGCAGGATAACAAGGGGTGAAAAGTTTTAAAGTCATGGAAAAACCTGGACTGACAGGGCAACGTTGTTTCTGAATCTTACTGATAGCTGCATGGTGCCTCATTTTTCAAAGTAGGATTTAGATGCATTTGAAAGCTACACCCACTGCCTGTGGGAATTTAGCTGCTTCAGAAGCTAGCTTCAGTCATGTGCAGTGACTGAAACAAGCCTTCACTTGCACTGCTGCTTATTTTCGACTGTCAGCATGCATACCAAATGGTAACCATATAATGAAGGATCAGGTTGAAGGTACTTCCTTCATTGAGACAGATTTCTTTCCATTAAATCATCAGTTACGTACTCTTTGTTGTAGCTGGAAACCATCCCTTAATATGAAAAACTACCATTTATTATTACATTCATTGAAACTCAGGACCTGAAGATAACAAAAAGACTGATTATTTTTCCACCTGCTATAAACAGTTCCAGTTGCGGGTTCTTTTGGTGTTTTTTTTTAATTTTTTTTTTTATTCTAACTGTGTAGCAAAGTTTTTCAGTAGTTAATTTCGAGGTAAGGTACCAATGATTTGACATTCTCCCGTAATATTGCCTATATGATTTTGATTACTACAATAATTGTATCAAGTAATAACTAGAGCTTTATATGATACCCTCCACAACCTTCTGGACAAATACATTTTCACACAAACCAAATACAACCCATGATCATGTTTGCTTATTTTCAATTACTCCAGTGATCTCTTCCTCTTACATTTTCCAGTCCTTATTTTATTCATGTACTCCTGAGTCTTTGACCTTATCACTCCCAAGCCTGTTGAGAATGTGAAGGAATGGATCTATACCGATCCGCTACAAGTGATGTTCATTGCATTTTCATTTTTCTTTTCTCTGTCTATGATATAAAGAAAATTCTGGAAGTCCCCAGGTGCTGAGGCTCTGTAGCTGTCCCTTCACAGTGCTATGCCATAAAGATGCAACGGAAGCTTTTTAATACTGTTATTTGACCTCCATTTCAGCAATATGCTGATTAACAGTGGTACAAGCTTGGTATACCGGAACACACTGCCACAGCAGAGACTTACCAGCTTATTTAGAGTCTGTCTACACACATCCAATAATATTTGTGTTCATACAGAGAAAGCTCACCAGCATTACTTTAATTTGCTTTTACTAGAATTTACTGAGACAGATGATCATTTTAAAAGGACCGCCTGCCTTAATTTTACCTTCCCTTCTGTTTTTGATGAGAATCTTGTGTGCCTTAAGCCAAAATTCTAAGGTTGGCAAACAGAGTGGGCCAAAAAAAAAGATGGTTAAAGCAGAAAAAAGTCAAAAATTCTGTGATATGGCTTAAATACTTGTGAGATTTTCCGAGCTTGTGAGATTTACAACTATGGTGAATACTGGCCTGGCTCTGCTAGTACTGAAGTCAATGGGAGTTTCGATTCTATTATCTGAGTGAGAACAGAATCAGAGCCAGTGTGGAGGGCTGTCTATAACAGCCATGCAGACTTATGGCTTTATTAAATGGAATGGAGGTGAAGTCCAAATGGTCTTAAAAAATTAGCTTTAAAATTAGCTTTCAGATGTAAAGTAAGCTAGCATATTAATAATTGTGTTATTTTATTGGATGACTTTCAGTGTCATAGAGCAATAGATTGAGTTGATAATGATCTTAAAAGTAGTCTATGTGTCCTGAGTTTACTTAAACTTGATAAATTGGTTTGGCTCCAGTAATGACCAACTGAGCCTTCTATCAATACGTGGTCTAAACCTTTGTTTTGACATCTTCAATTCCTAAATATGTAACCTTTAAGGAACAAAAAAGAAAAAGAAAAAAAAAAGATGAAAAACAGTATATACTTTAAATAAGTAAACACCACCCAGAAAGCTCACTGACCGCCACTGCAGAAGTCTACCACACTTGAAGATAACTAGACATCTCAGTTTCAGTGAAGAAGCCTTGAGCAGTCCTCTTTTTGCCTTTACTTAAGTATAATCAAGGAAAATTTTCCATTAAATTTGTCTACTTATCCCTTCAACAGCACTCCCCCATGGGCTGCTCAGCTGCTCTCTGCCTATCAGTTGTTCCTTTTTGGGAATCCAAGACCATTGCTCCTGCTGCGAATAACAAATGATGATTTATTTAAAGTGTTTATTTATTACAGCTACTGGGGAACAGGAACTAAAGGAAGCAGCTGCCATAGCTGTTCACATAGAACCTGTTTGTTTCTCATTAAAAGTCAATTTGCTGGACTACTTCTTAAAAGCCACTTTAAATGATTCTGAAAGAACTGCCTCAAAATATCAAAGAAGTATTAGAAGTCAATGGCTATAAGCTGTTTGCATAAAGAACAGTGTTCCTGCTTCCATATCAATTACTGGCACTCTACAGACTCCCTCTAAATGATGATCCATGGACCAGCCAAGTCATGACTCTCTTTATGTACCTGTGCCATGTTCTTAGATCTCTGTATACCCTTAGTCCTACATGGGAACAGTGTCCTTACCACAAGAGCTTAGCATACCTGGTCCTTCAACAGAGGGTGCAGAGGACTGGTGGAAGCTCTTTGCACTCTCTCGTCTCTCCTTGGGATTTTCCTGTAAGAGTATAGCACAAGTTTTGGTTTGGTTTTTTTTTAACTTAGCATTCAGGAAGAAAACAGCAAACATGAAACAATGAATTGCGGTGAGGGGAATACGCCGTACTGTTTCTATATTTTCTCCACTGACACAGTATTAGTCTCCTTGTTATTCAGAGCAAGGTACTAACTATAACCTAAGATGTGAAGTGCAAAATCATAAACAGTTTTATTAAAGCTAGCTCTAATCAAGCTGATAAGTCTACACAGGAGACACGAAGTATAATCTACCCAGGGTTCAGCTTAGTGCTGCATTAAATCGTATAGACCCTCATACCTCTATGTATCCTACAAAAGAAAGACTAAAGCACTGTGCTACAGCCAGGTTGTGTCACTTAACCGGCCCCAGCACTCAAAGGAGTCCCACCAGGAAACTACTTCCCTAAAGCAGCTTTGTTGCTCATCCTTTACTGCTATATAGTTGGGCATGTATCCATTATCTGAACAAATTTGTGAAGCTTTGTGTTGGAACAGACGTAAACAAACCAATAATTATTTGCACCAACCACAAATACTGTGGCTCTCCCATTCATATCAGCCTGAGGAGAACTGGGATCTGAGAGCACGCTAAAACCAGTTATCCACCTTGGGGTATGAGGTTTGGGGACAGCCTAAAAAGATGCAGATCTTTCTCCAAACTCTGGCACTGCTCTGTTTTCTTGTAATATGGTACTGGCCAAACAGTATTAAACTGTTTGGCTGGATAATGGCTCAATGGTTGGCTGATAAGTTTTGAAGGAGTAGGCAGGGAAAATGCTTCCCGGTGTATGTATTAAAAACAGTTACATTTTTCAGAATTTTAGGTCTGCATTCTAATGAATTGTTCAAAATGATGAGAAATAAATCTGCTTTGACATCACCTGGAAACTCATCTCTTTCAAAGCTTGCCCTAACAGCAACTTTTCCAGAGGGTATTTTTTATTACCATCCGTTTCAGTTTAAACTGTGCCATAGGCATTACTGGCTTCAGTGTGAAATAGTTCCTTTAAATAGATATGATCCAAAGGGAAAATGAGTTCTTAGATGTTTCCTTGTTAAAGCTGGCTGATCAAATAACTTCTGGTATGCTAATGGCTCCAAAAGCTGTTATGTTACTTCTGTTAATTTAGGAGTCCCTGCACTAATAAAGATATTTGCACAATAGCAACCATTTGCAATAATTGTATTTTAAGGAAAACATATTTTCCAAGTTCACACTATAGATCCAAATTCACTGAGCGCTCCCTTTTTTGGAAATACGTTGATTCTTTCCCAACTTTCTAAGATTACTTGTGCATGCTTAGATACAGTAGATGACCAATGTAGTCTACCTTCACAACAGAAGCTGTGACAGTATCTGTATGATAAAGATACTTTGCAGGAAGATCAACTTAACAACCCTTTGTCACTTACCCTAAAATCATTTGGTGTTGCTTGAATTAATGCTGATGGTAGAGAGAAAAAGAGATTCCTCTTTTTCCTTCTTCATCTTTCCTCAAAATATGGAGGAAGACTACGGATAAGCATTAGTGAAGAAAATGGCCAAGGACTCCATAGGTTCTAAAGGTCAGGTATACATCTGAGACTGTTACGTGCAAGCTGCCGCTCCTAGAGAACTTCAGGGTTTTTCAGCATTGTGGTTTGTTGAAGAGAGACCTGTAGACATGGGAAAAGAGCCATACCAATGAATTATTATTCTGTATCTCCTTCTCTTTTTTCCAGGGAAGGGCATCCTTACCCACGTGCACCAATCCTGAAATGGCTGGAGCACACCAAGAACTTACCTCTTCCGAAGCCTAGAAGCTGTAGTTTCATATTGTCTCAACAGCTCTTGTGTGTTGCTGAGCTTCTGGCTATGTCTCTCCCTCAGCCATTTGCTTTATAGTAGAAGTGGCAGTTGAAAATCCGTGTCTTTGAGGGGGGGTCCCTTCTTTGGAGTGGAGGCTTGTCTTTCCTGTGCGAAACTTCATGGGTAGGATGGAGGGGAATGATGGTTTAATTTGGTTTGGTGAGGATACATGTGTCCACATTCTTGCATCATCGGAGTATTCCATTAGTAGAAAAGGGCTATCATGTCTTGAAAATGTACATAAAAGTAGGCAAACAACATTTGTCTGATGTCATATATATGCAATTACACCATATTTTGTCTCAAAAGAGTCTAAGTACTATTATAAGCAGGCAACAAACGTTCTCCTGATGCAGCAGAGTCAAAATTCATTTGACAAAATGAAGAAGAACTCTGGCTATAAAGTCAAATGATTGATTTCAAGGGATAAGTTTAAAAAACCCCAACACTATTCACTGGAAGTGGAGGTGTCAGGAAATACTCAGACTTGAGCCTCGGTGCTTTGGGTCTAATGTCAATCATTATTTCAAGTTGTTTGAAGGTCACTGAGCTATTGTAGGTTTATGCTGGCATAAACTTTAGTTAACTTTGCTGCCCAGGTTAATTTTAAATCCTATTTGATTTAAATTGATACCATTCACATGAAAGATACAACCTGAAAGAGTACTTATGTACTCTTTATGCCATATACTTTTATTGCAATGTTTCAATATATCATCATCTGCTGGGCTCCTATTTTGCGGTCAGACATATTTTGTTAGATCACCTTTTTCTAATGCTGATGGTATTTTTTTTTTAGCCAAACTACAGGTTTAATTCCACATCCAGTTTAATTCTGTGCGTTGTCATGCACGTTACCCATTTCATCGGCACTCGATAGCTCGGGAATGTCCCGAGCAGCTGTGGGGGCAGCTTCAGGCAGGCTGTTCAGCCCAGGTAGGGCGGGCTCTCCCTGACACGCGTGGAAGCGTGGCACAGGGCTGCTGTTTTCGGCGGTGCCCGGCGCTGGCCAGTGCCCCTGGGACACAACCTCTCTGGGGTCCGCCCTCGGATGGACACCCATGTCCAATCTTTCCCATGTTTTCTGCACACGTCCCCCCGAGGGCAGCTTACAAACAAGGGCTGGGTACGCCCCCTGCATCTCCCCAAAGACAGGCTGCGGGAGAGCCGACCCCCTCCGCTCAAGGGTGGGCAGGAGGCGGCGCGGTAGGGGGACTAGGCTGCCAGGAGCCCTCCCGCTCGCCCCGCCGCGACTCCCCCGCCAGCGCGGGGGCTCGTTGCGTCTCGCTGGTGCGTCTGAGCCG
>NW_008825410.1:1367337-1367989 GCF_000699105.1 Pygoscelis adeliae | reverse complement strand
GGGCCCCGCGGCCGCCGCGCGCCCATTGGCTGCGCCGCCGCCGGTGGCTCGGAGCTCCGGGACCCTCCTGCGGTATAAATGGGGCGGACCGGGGCTTGATTAATTTAGCATCCCGGGCAGCAGGTTTCTGCTAAGGTTGGAGTTACTCCTCAAGACTGTATGCCTGCGTCCCATAGGTAATAGCTAACCACCGACCAGGGACTCTGCACCACAAGGAGTCTGCATGTCTTGCAACTAGACATGCTCAGCTTTGTGGATACACGGATTTTGTTGCTGCTTGCAGTAACTTCATACCTAGCAACAGGCCAACGTAAGTGCTTTTAGCTTGTTTGTGGCATGGGTGGTGTCAGGGGGTGGCTGTCCTACTCTCTGCGCTCTATCCAGGCGTCTTCCGCACGGATGGTAGTCTGCGGGGAGCTGCAGCTTCCCAAGCTACAGAGACCATCTCATAAAACTGCCACCTCCGTCCCAGCTCAGAATCTAGCGCTTTTTTTTTCCCCCTCAGAAATAGAAAAGGATGGCAAAAGGCCAACGAGATCCCCCCCCGCCCGAAAAAGAAAAAAAAGGCGGGCTCGTATCCAGAGCAGAATGCAAAGCCTTAATTCGGGCGCAGATGCTTAAAGGCGAGGAGGAGAGCGTTTACGGCGAGCGG
>NW_008825410.1:1324477-1366347 GCF_000699105.1 Pygoscelis adeliae | reverse complement strand
ACGGGCAGCGGTGGCAGCGCCTTCGCGAAGGCTGAGGAGATGAAGAGGTTCGTGTGGGGATCCCGCCGTACCGACCGCCCCCGCTTTTCCCGAAATAAGATAGTGTAGTCGCCAGTGTCACCATCACCTGGGGGCAGTAACGTTTTTAATTTTATGTTGAGTTAGTATAGGCAATCGGTGTTCTGCCGTGGTATTTCAGTGCTTTGTAGCGTTCAGCACTTTAGTATTGTTACCTTTTTGCTGGACTGTATGAACCAACTGAGTTTAGTGTGGTCATACATTGCCAAAGTGACACTTTGTGGAAAAACACCCAACAACTCGTTAGTTAGTAATAATGTCAAATTGCTGGCATTAAAGTGTGATGTGAGATGTTTTTACCATGGTAAGTTTCAGTCAAAATAGATTTTTAATTGCTTGAAATTCAGAAAACAGATTTTTGAAAATTAGTATCTCCAACTAATTAACAATAGCGTACTTAGTAGTAAATAACATACAGAGAGAAAGTTAATTGCTATTTGGTGTTTAATAGCGTCAAACTGTTCTCTGTTATGCACTATGACATTTTACAGGAAATTGTGGAAATAGGTATGTTTGGGTAGAACCATTCCCCATAAAAAGTGAGATGGGGCCATTTACATTAAAATTTAAGATTACTCCTACAATTTAATATCTTCACATGTGTCAGCCTGTCTGGGTTCATTCGTCTGTTGCATGCACACATATGTGAAAATATGTATGTACATTTTTTTCCATGGAGATATGTTTAAGCGTATTTAGAGCAGCCTTATAGAAGATATCTGCCTTTTTACTGTATCAGCCATATTACTTGTTTCATTTTCATTAGCAAGTCTGTTTTGAATTTGAAATACGTAGCATTCTCACCTGTGAGTCTTTACAGTTCAAGATAATCACCTTAAAAGTGAGAAATTACATTAAGAAAATGTTTCTTGCATTAAGAAAATTAACAAAATAGCATTTGGATTTAAAAGCATTGAAATGTAAAACTTGTAAAATAACTGAATTATCTCCTTTTTTTCTTTCCCTTCTTTTTCCAGATGTGAGTGAGGTCAGTATGATTATTTTTTATCTAATATGTAACACTCAACTTCAGTTAACAGGCTAGACTTCTTTTTTATGGCAGTGTTATTAACTAACGTTAATTCCCAAGATGATCATGGAAAGATACCGATTAAATCCTGAAGGGACTGCCTGGAAAGGTACCCACCCCAATTTCTCAAGTGGGACGGCCTTTTTAAGAGACTGCCTTCATAGGTGTAAAGACTATGAGGAGAAAGTAACGGAGCAGTGGTGTTTGGACATTATAGCTAGCAGTTTGGATTGGAGATCACTGTACTTTAAAGCCAGTCTTCCAGTCTAAATTTCGTTGCACAGAAGGATTATGAAAGAACTCAGGTGTGACTTTTTTATGCCAGTTTTGTAGGCTGTAATAGGTATAAAACTGTCAGTCTTCAACAGAATGTTCTAATGTAGTTACATGTATCTTTGCTATACAATAAACTCCTAGCCTTCATAGTAATATAAAACCATAGGGCATACTTAAATATACTGTACTGAGAAAAATTATAGTTATGTAAGAAGATGAGTCTAAGTTTGTACGTTGTTTTAGTTTAAAATATTGGGAGAAATTGTATCTTCTTTTTAATTCTCTTCTTTATTTTTTCCAGGCACCTGCAGGGCGGAAGGTAAGCATTTTTATTTTTCTTGTGTGGAAATGGAGATGATATCAGCTATTCTTAGGCAGATTAATATTTTGTTGAACATTGGATGAAAGGAAAACTGACTACATTCATTATTTCCAGTGTTCCCTGAGAACAGCAGTAGCACTGAGATAAGTAGGAAGGAAAAAGGAGGGAACAATGGTGCAACATGTTAACACCAGGGCAAATTCAAATACTGGATTTACCCTGCCTTACCCAAGGGCAGAACTAAGCCTACCAAGAACTAAACTGCATCAAAGTAGCATTCTTGTTCAACGAGAGTTCCTTTGGAAAGATGTACATGAATTGAACAGTACAGCAATATCCATACAGGTCTAAAATGCTAGATAGATTCTATTTTATTTCTAAAAGTCACTACTATTAAATTAGAGCCAGTTATTCAGTAGAGACTAAAACCAACTTTGCAAGTACTTCTGTCGACCGTGCAGTGGTACTTTTAACTGATGTAGCAGTGGCAGTGACTAATCTATTTCCAGTGGCTTATTGTGGAAAAAGAGTATGCTGTCTGTGGAAAATAGCTATCGGACCTGTATGTGCGGTCTTCTTTCCCTTCTTCATGTACACTAATTACTTTTAATGTATCTGTTTCCCTTATCATCCTGGAAAATTTCCACGGTAACTCATTAAGTTTCATTTTCTTCCAGCAGGGCCCTAGAGGAGACAAAGGGCCACAGGGAGAAAGGGTAAGGAATTAGATTGACGTTCATTTACTTGTGACCTTTGAACAACAGTTGTTGGAAGACCAGTAGGAAAAAAATAAGTTTAGGCATTGATGTGAGATTAAATGAATGTACCTGTAGAATCTTGCATGTACAATTTCATTAAAAAGAAAACAAGTTATCTATGTACCAAATTCTGCCCCGGCAATACCTCACCAACCTAATTATGGTCATTGTGCCTGAGCAGATGTGGTTGAGTTCAGATGGCAGCCTAGGACTCCAAGTGGTATTTTGAAAAACTTTTTTCCAACTGCCCACAGTGGAAATAGTGCATGAAAATGCAGAAGGGAAAGCTGACACATGAAGATGTAGTCTTTGAACAATATGGTGTATGGATAAGCTCTCTACATCAGACCTGAATAGACAAAGCTAGCTTATCTGTGCCTCCAAAGATGGCTTGAAAAAGCTCTCAGCAGCTAGGCATTTGTCATCTACCTTCTATTAGTCAAAGCGGATATTGTACTGTTAAAGACTACTGTAAAAGTAACCATAAATAAGGACAGTTGAATAGTTTAATGGTAATGTTCATTCGTATTGCTGATACCTGCTTTTCTGATTTGCTTCTGCATCATTGCTGCTTTTTGTGAAGTGGTATTCTGAAATTCACATCCTTATCTGGGCAGTGTGTAGTTATCGTGTCTTTTTCGTATCTTCTGAAAATGAAAATGCCATAGTATTGATAGGTAGCACTTGAAGATTTCTTAGATTGTAATATGCTGACAAACATAATGGGAACTATTAGGAAGAGTGTATCTGTATGGTCAACTGGATATTTGCTTTAGGCTACCACTAACTAAATTTGTTTAATGAATTGAAATACATGCTTTGTCCTGAAGGCAGCAAGCCTAATCATGTTCCTTTAGAAATCCGTAAGACTTTTATTATGGATTTCATCTAGCACTGAACTGGGTCCAAAATACAGACCAAATGAAATACCTCACCTCAGTTGCCACAATGGCAAAACTTGACCAGCTTTGTGCATTGAGGATGAAAGAATGTAAGGGCAAATGTTGCTGGACTGAACACATGTAATTTCAAGCTGTTGTGAAAGAAGTGGTAGCAGAGTGACAGTATCAAAAAATCTGTAGAAGCGCACTGCTTTATTGTCATTGGATTTGCAATTATACCAGCAAATAGTCTAGACTGATTAAAAACTGGCCTTTGACTTTGGATCTATGTTAGTTTGTACCGGTAGGGCTGACCTCTGCCAATCTTCAGTTGGTCAAATTTTAGACTCTCACTAGCAGAATCTGGCAGGCTGTGTGGGTCCACATGGGTCGCTTGGGGTTCATGGGTCCAAAATTTGGTCGCTTAAAATGAAACGTCCCAATTTGGAGGTTACACTTTGGTAGCATAGATCCAATATTGCCCCCATAAATCTTCTCAAATTTGAAACTACAGTAAATATCTGATACGAGGTGTGGCAAGGCAATGTAAATTCAGGCTATGCTTATTTTCTGAAGTTAGCCATTTATTGAAACTGCATATATAGCACTGCTGTAGTGTGTGCTGTAGGTGCCTGGTTGTTAATGAATTTATCATTTCAGAGATTTCTTTAGCCACTTCTAATGTTCACTTTATAATCCTCTTTTTGACTCTAGGGTCCACCAGGTCCACCAGGCAGAGATGGTGAAGATGGTCTACCAGGTCCTCCAGGCCCCCCTGGTCCTCCAGGTCTTGGCGGAGTAAGGCATCCAAATTTTCTATTACTGAAACCGATAATCTGTGCTTTGTGACTAAGACTAAATGCATATGTGGTAGAAAACACTGATTTTGCATTGGAGAGTAGAGGAAACATTCTCTTGTGATTGGCAAGAAATTGATGGTCCCAGTTCCAACGAAATTCTTCTTGTGATGTGTATTTTCCATGGCAAATTTGGATTCTGTATTCAACAGGGATTTATGCACAGGAGCAAATCAGCCCTGTTAATTAGTATTAAAATTTATACAGCCATAATGTGTATGGATTAGGAATCAACTAAATGAAACCTGTGCTGTTAAGCAGATGGGGAAAAGAAATGGTACTTTGTGGTTGGGTTCAAGAGACAGCAACAGTATTGGAATAGGCTGAAGAAGACTACCCTTAAGCTAAAAGTCCATACTTAAAAGTCCTTCAGAATTTTAGAATATCTTCCTTTAGAATTTTTCATTTCTACCTGTATTCATGCTGCAGAACGTAAGTGGACTGTGCCACATTCACACTTTCTGCAAAGTGTCCGTCGTATTCTCTGCAGAATGCTGGCTTTAACTCTTTGCTTGACTTTAGCTTGCACAGGGAGCATGAAGACATAGACAGTGTCATATTGATCAAGTTTAGTAAATCCTCCTGCGTGGAAGAATACTCTTTGACTTCAATATGGATAGCAATAATTTATTTTCCTATTAGCAAACCCCGAAGTGCTTTCATTAATTTCTGTTATTTTAATATGCTAATAAAACAAAACAAGCCAGAAAAGGATTTTTGATTGTGTTGTATAGGACTTTTTTCCATTTTAGTGAAGAGGGAAAATGTACTCTACAAAACTAGATGTATATTTGCCTACAAAACTTAAACTGATAAAAGATCAAAAATCCCGTGCAGTGTTTCTGAGGCTGTATGCTCCTCATATCTCTTTGAAGCTGAAGGGCCCACCTCATCTGATAGTCAGTCAGGGCTGGTACATGAATTTTACTTAAGCAATGCGGTGAAAAAATATGTATGACTTCCCTCACTGGAAATTAGGCAGAACGATTTGAGGGTTTCAGGAAAGTTTTCAATTTTAAATGACCACTGAGTTTACATTCTTAGTTTTCAGTTCACATTATTGCAATGCCTCCTTATTACTACTGTGTAGATATTTGAGGCCATTGTGTGAAAGGGCCTTCCTAGTAAAATCAAGTTTTTCTGGAAACAAGTGAATAGAAATGTATTTATAACAGGGCTATGTTTACTGAGTTTTACTTACGCTGCTTTAACATACCGTATAGCAAGTCAAATGACAGTTAGATGTAGAATAATTGTCAATACTTTTTAAAGTAAACTTCTTAGTATTTTAATTTCAAACTTTTTATCACCTACAGAACTTCGCTGCTCAGTATGATCCATCTAAAGCAGCTGATTTTGGCCCAGGACCTATGGTAGGTATATGATTTAGCACTTGATAACTTGCATAGATAACATGTTTAGTATTTTCCTTTGAGACTAATCCAGCTGTATTAATGCAAAGCATAGTTTTAAAATTAGTGTTTTGACCATATATTGAGTCAGACTGTGAACTGATCCTCTGATGTAGGACAATGAAGTGTTTGAAATATAGTCTTAGGACTTGAAATACAGTCTTGGGACTGTATACTTAACTTCAATATAGCACTGCTGGGTCTTGTGCTTTAATTCTGTCTGTTGACCACACTTCTATGAATCAGTGAATCTCATAATCTGATGGCAGATAACACATGTACTTTGATATAGTATTACTTTACCCATATTGAGACAGAAGATTGTGTTTTAGGAATGAGATTGATTGTAAAGCTCCTCTCTAAAGCAGACATAGGTCTAGAAGTAATTCAGTATCTCAGCTCCAGTTGGTGACCATTTTTCTCCCGTGACTGCGCAACCCTTTTGATATCCTTGGATTGTACAGGTTTAGTAGGAAATCGGTCACTACAATTGGTTCTCAACAATTGAATGTTAGTACTTGCTACTACAAGGCTATTCTGAGGAGGAATCTTTATCAGTTACTGTATACTATGGCCAAATGGACATTTAAGGAGTCTATTGCCTCTCCACATGAATTTCTAACCCTTCCTGATGTTAGCAGATATTTTCAGTGTACATAGATAGCAGAATATGGGTTAAATTCACCACACACACTGACATCACGACAATGCATCTGATGGGTGAGCAACAGGATGAAGGCTGCCCAGGATTATTCTGGGTCAAGTGCTTGTTTCCATTCCTGGAAATAGTGTAATATTAAATGAATTTTTGAAAATACTTTGGCATCCATTTAGATACTAAATATAGGAAAATAGGAGTATCTTTATTAAAGTTCTGCCCTCAGTGTCTGACAATAAATCAGAAAATGTAGACGAGGATTTATTTGGGGTGTCACAATTTCTAAGTTCCAATTTTTGAGTCAGTTTAGGGTTCATCTGACAGCATCAGCAGTAGAATCTACCAACTGTGAGGAATTTTTAAGTTTCATAAAGAAGATGTGAGAGATTGGGAAGATAGAAAAGGAGGAAAAAACAATTATGGAATATAATTTGTGAAGAGATTCACAGGGTTTATGCAGCACATATGATTCAGACTGTCCAGAAACAGTTATTTTTCCTAGAATTACTGCATATTTTTATAGCCACAAGATTGCTTTAGCTTCCATAAGTAAATGCCTGTATTTAATATGCTTTTATTCCCCTTAATAAAAAGTATTCAGTCTTACAGGAAAGCTACATAAGCCATTGAAAATTTGGCACATGATTTTAATCTTGTAATGAGAAAATCTAAAAGACTTCCCAAGAAAGTTTTAAAACCAATTAAAACCATAATGATTTCTGTTGAAACATCTTATAAAACATTCGTTTGGACAACAGAAGCCTAAATTAAATTTCAGTTCAAAGTTGTTTGCTTGCTTAGTAAAGCTTAAGACAACTGTTAAGAAAGGGCAGTAATCTATGGAAATTTCCTTTTTTTCAAGAGGTATGTAATTTCTAAATTCAGTCAAGGAGAGTATGTTAGTGACTTATTTTGGAGGTGAAATGAAGAGAATTTAATCAAAAACAGAAAACAATGACATTTAAATAGAAGTTGATCATTATTTGAAATAGATGTATATACAGTGTGTATAAGAGTTGTTTGATTTCTTTCCAAAATTATGTGTGAACCTCCCAGTTTGTGGTAATACTGCCATTTATATACCTTTATTTTCCCTTCTACCTCTCTACCATTTTAATGTTCTTTTTCTCTAACATCTCTTCTTGAAAATCATGATAAAATTGACAGGCCCAAAAATACAACCTTTCTTAATGTGTTATGACCCTCATCTTTAAACTCTGGAAGTTCATGCACAGGAAGGGAGAGGGTACATAGAAGAATGAACTGGTGCACTTGCTAAGAAGCTAGAATAGATTAAGAAGCCTAATGACAAGGTTCCCAGCCATAATGGTACATTCGTAATCATCTTACTGGATTCTGCGCTGGTTCATTGCCATTAGAAGATCTGTTTGCACTTGGACTGCCTCTGCAAATTGATTCAGATCTCTCAACTTCCTCTAACTTGATTTGGACGTTGCACACTGAAAACTGTAATGCCTACCACTATTTTAGGAATACCACAAATTGGTGTTATAAATGAGTTTATATAATGGTGATTTTTTAAAAGCTTTTGTAATTTTTCTCCCCTAGGGTTTAATGGGACCTAGAGGACCACCTGGAGCATCTGGACCCCCTGTAAGTACAGTCTCATCTCTCCTACTGACTAATTAACGTTGACATACCTGTAAAATCACAAAATAGCTTGTTCAAACACTAACAAAATCTCCCTTCTCTTCTAGGGTCCTCCTGGTTTTCAAGGTGTTCCTGGTGAGCCTGGTGAACCTGGTCAAACAGTAAGTACAGGTTTCACATAGAGACACTGTTAGCATTAGACATAGGACATCGAAGTAGGCTTTGTAATGCTTACGCCCGTTTCTCCTATCCATATGCATGTCCTTGAATGTTTGAATTGGATATTCCTGCTCGATCCTGCTACAGAAACAGAGCTAAACACTCAGATTCAGACTCCTTCAGATTGGAATCATAAAGTACAAAGTCAATTAGGATGGAAGGACCTTGCTTCAGTTTAGGCTCCAGCTATGCCCCAACTCAAATCAGAAACCAGTGAAAAGACTTATCTGCAGAATGATGCTTTAAGTAATCCTCAATCTATTTTTAACAGGGTCCCCAGGGTCCTCGTGGTCCCCAGGGTCCTCCAGGAAAGGCTGGTGAAGACGTAAGTGGTTATTAAATGTTTCTCATCTCTTCTGGGGCTGTTATTCAACTCTAACGTTAGGTTATTGTTAAACTAAGCATTCTATTAGCCATAATTTTTACATTGTTCTATAATATTGGATAGAATAAATAAACCCCTGAAATAATTATTTTATAGTACAAGAGGTGCTGTATGTTGGAAATGTACAGAAAAATGGATAATTTCAAAACCTCTCCAAATCCATTATCTAGCTTCCTGAATACAGGAAGAGGGAAACTTGAAAGCTAACAAGCTCTCTGTAGTTATTGAAAAAGAGAAACTTTGCCAATGTCTTTTCTTTTTTTAACCGTTTATGTTGTTATTTTATAAAATGAGCTTTTCTTCTTCGTGCATTTTACTGCATTTTTTAGGGTCACCCTGGCAAACCTGGAAGACCTGGTGAGAGGGGTGTTGCTGGCCCTCAGGTATGTAGCAATCTATTATGTACAATACAAAACAGTTCTCTTATCAATGAAACCTAATGACATTTCTGAATTGCACCACACTAACAGTCTAGTAATACTCCCTATATGCATTAATCAAGTTTCAGTTCTTACTTTCAGGGATATCATACAGTTATGGTTTTGTTTTGTGTTTCCACGCCACACACCCCCCCAGTAAAGCTAGTGTAATTGTAACAGAAGTGACATAGTGAGGAGTTACACAAGGAGCAGGTGAGCAGGCACCTTGGCATAGAAAGCTAAAACAGCTGTGCTATCACATATTAATGCATGAAATTTCTGAGATTCAGAACTGGAAAATCAGGTTGATTACTGTTAGTCTTGGAATGAGTCTGGTCCTGGGAGGTTAGGGAATGGACTGTGTTCCTCACTTGAGTGATCACGGCCCAAATCTACTCATTAATTTTATTGAAAGACTTACACTTTTTCTTTCTTTTTAACTGCAGTATATAATATGAGAGACAATCATTCATGCACTGTGTGTTTTTAGGGTGCTCGTGGTTTCCCTGGAACTCCTGGTCTGCCTGGCTTTAAGGGAATTAGGGTGAGTATATACATACTTTTTCCCTGAATAGTTAAGACTGAAAACACTTCAGCATACTGAAAACCCCTGGAAATCCCCTCAAAGTTAAGAGTGCATGAACCTTTTTGAAGTTTTTAATATCTCCTGATATGAAAGAGTGATATTAAAAAAAAGAAAAAATCCTAAGATTATATTAGGAAATAATTTTGTATGGAAAGAAGGATTTACCTTACAAGACTAAGAGTTTGTGTATAGCCATTTGTGGGAAAACGTGTATTTATTTTTCTACTTCATACAGGGACACAATGGTCTGGATGGTCAAAAGGGACAACCCGGTACTCCTGGCAACAAGGTAAAGATGAAGTCTGAAAATGTAGGATGTAGCTCTTTCTAGCAAAAGTCATATGAAGTCCCCTCCAATCAATATCTTCCATGTTGTCATTAAACGTTGCCCAGCTGCAATAATCTAGAAGTCAGTGGATCCATGTAGGACAAATACGTGTACCTTAACATGCGAAATCATTTGTGGGGCCTTATTCTTGAGCCCTCAGTCAAGTTAGTACTTTCAATGAGTAAGGGCTGCAGAACTGGGCTCCTGATGATTGACTATCCAGCAGCACTTAGACTGATTTTGCTATCTCTGCTTTCCTATAGATTGTATTTTGCATTTTGATGGTTTTTTTACAGTACACTATAATGAAAACATCTAATTTTTCTACAAAATTCTTCTGTGTGAGACACATGCTCTAGTGTAAGGCTTTCTGCTAAAAATTTGGATAGATGCAGTGCTCTTCTGAGATAAGGCTATTTGATTTTCAGTCTTTTTCCTTTTTACCTTCTTCAGGTTAGTGCACATTTGAATACTATCCTTAAAGTTTTTAAATATGGTCTAGAAACATCTCTAGCAAACTCTTCCTCTCTTAGTTTCTTCTTCTCCCATTCTACCTCAGTGCCTTATAGCAGTGTTCTTAAAAAAATGCTACTGCAATATTGGGTTGTAGCAAATTTTAATGCTGCTGACTTATTCACAGGAGATTTGTATTCAAGAACTTTTAATATAACAAGGAAAAGCTCAAATACTAATTCTCCCTCTTGCTTGTTTCTAAGAGCTTAGTGCTACTTGCTTATAGAGTTATTAATTGTAACATAGCATTCTCCAAAATCACTGCAAATTGTTAACCTTCAAAAAAAGTTTGGTAAAGAGATAGCAAACACTCAGTCTGTCCAGTTGTTGGAGATTAAAAGCAGATAAAGCAATTAAGTAAAGGAAAGAACAGTTATTAGTAAGGGTGCTAATCTGACTGGAAAACACAAGCATAATAAATCAAGGTCACTCATGATGTAACTGTGCTGAAAGCAGTGACGGAGGCAAAAACTTGTGCTGTTTGCAGCACTTAAGACTAGGTGCATTCAGATATATCCAGGATACAAGTGCTCTAGGACAAATCTTGTCACTATAGACCAGCCTAGACCAACTGCAGGCTTGCTGAGGACACTTAATACTAAAGGGAGAGGAGTCATGTTTTAATGGCTGTCGCTCATATCTCAGTATTACTGGTCTTAAGTTAAAAAATACCTGAGGCAGATCCTTATTTCCAGCCATTTGACAGGAACTTTGTCACCTTAACCTAAGGCAAAAGAAAGCATCATTCTGCTTCTGCTCTAGCTAAAAAACAGCTGCCAGTTGGTCTGAATTGGTAGTTGACTCTCCAGGCCCTCTCTCTTAGATGTGTGCTACACAGTAAATATCAGAAAAAAGAAAGGGGGTGAAGAAAGCTGAGATGGGTAAGTGAAGCGACTTGCTCTGGCCCTCCTCTTCTAAGAGGATTCCATCTGGCCATGTTCCAGTATATGCAGGGATAGTCACAGTCTCTGCACCCTCAGGACTTGATGTGCTGTTATTGTATACTGTGGTGCAAGTGCTACAGAATACAAAGATGGTAGGATCCAGCAGTTGAATATCTCCCTAGATGGTGGTGTGCTATCTGTCCAAAGCATCCTTTAAGTAATTCAAGCCTGCAAACTTTCTTTTTCGTAGGGAGAACCTGGTGCCCCTGGTGAAAATGGTACCCCAGGACAACCTGTAAGTATTTACTGCTGCTGTGGAAAATGATAATCTGATAGATATTCTTCAGCCAGCATTTTGGTAATTTTTTGTCATCAGTGACACGCCAGCTAGCTAGATACTGTAATGTAATAGTATGTGAATATTTAGAACAGAATTGCCTGACTGCAACACAGTTCATATAGAGACTTAGGAGAAGAAAAAAAAAACTATCTATCTTTGTTCAGTGAATAAGTATAAATGAGTTAATTTAATTTTTCTTTCAGGGTGCTCGTGGTCTCCCTGGTGAGAGAGGAAGAGTAGGTGCCCCTGGACCAGCTGTAAGTGGCTTCCCATCTGTCTGATTGTCATCATGACCAGCTACTTACTATGGCTTTCTCTGATCTTCATATTTCTTTTCAAACTCTATTTATCGTGTTCTCTCCTCACAGGGTGCTCGTGGAAGCGATGGCAGTGCTGGCCCCACCGGACCTGCTGTAAGTTTCAGTCTTGATCTTTGACAATCTGGTTCCATTAGGCCTTGTGTTCTTCTTTCTGGTTATAGAGGATTTCTTGGGCTTCCGAGAAGTTGATTGTGTGGATGTTTTTAACACAGTTCTTTGTTGCTTATCAGACCATCACAAAAAGCATTAATAAAACATAAACCCTTTGTAGACAATATCCTGAAAGCCTCAAGATTTGTATTAAACGCATCTGTATCAAAGGAACCAAATATTCTCTCATTTGCACTGGTGAGTTCATAGGGAAGCACCCGATGAACAGAATTCTCATTTCCAACAGTTTAACAGAACAGTTCTCATTCCAAAATTAGAGACTTTATACCTTTTAACAGATATATACCATGCACATGTTGCAGATGTGCATGGTATATAATTTCAGACTGTAATTATATACATTCTGAAACTATTATATGTGCTCCAGGACACAGCTTTGCACCTGCAACATTGTCCTGTCTGACTAACAGGAGCTAACCTTTTTCATTCACCACTGATACCTGAGTTATGTGAGCTAGTGTGAAAGGCCAACTGTCCTGATCTGACTGGTAAACAATAACTGTTCTAATAAGTGCTAATCCAGTGCAGATTTGTCCTTTTAAAAGGAGTTAGTGTTGCCATAGCGTACCACTGACTTCAGTAAACCTCATTTATTTCAGTGAAATAAGTGTGTGTACAAGGGTATAGTTTCAAAGCTGTAAAAAATCAGGAATAGCCCAGAATAGTTTTTCCTTCCTGCCTTCAAAATTTGAGTCAATGATGAAGCCGTACTTAGTTCTGTTAACTTTGCTAAAGTTGATTTTAATACTCCTTGTCACTGCAAACATTTGTTGTGCTTTAACAGAGTAGAATGTTAGCATAGGTGTGAATTTCACTTCAGTTCTCCCATATGGGGTATTTGAAAAATAGATGTGATTGGGCATTTAAATTGCAGGCAAATAGAGACCATATAGCTAAGATCTGATGTTATACTTTGTAGTAGAACCAAAACATTTTACCTATCTTGAAGGCAATTGAGTTACTATAGGAAAAATATTCTGGAGCTGCTGATTGCAGAGGTGTTACTCTGAATGGGCAGCAGCAGAGAGTTGTGTTGGGTCCCAGTGTCTATGCTAGGCCAAAGTTATTTTACACATACTTAGGTTATGATGCTGTAAACATTCTGCATAGCACTTATTAACACTCATTTTTTTAAAACTAAAACAGAAATAATGTTTTATTCTCCTTGCCACTGGGAATTTAAAACATAAAAAAAGTCACTGCAATGGAAATTCTGAAAGTTTATATTTTCATACATATCTTAAAGGGCATTTGGTCTTTTTTTCTTTGCTTTTGCAAAACCATTGAGAATTCCAGGTACCCAGTTTATAACAAATACAATAGGTTATGGAATGTTGGAAGCCAGTTCCTCTTTGCTATACCAGCTGGATTATTCCCTTGGATTTGTGAGGCAGTTTTATAGTAAATATTTACAATTGAAAGATGTTAGCTCACAAAAAAGTAGATATCAATCCCCAGTAGCTATGAATGAGTTGGACATTTCATTAATAATTAAAGAAAAACTGTCCCTTTGCATTTGTATGCATTAAACAAGAACAAAGGCTATGAATCCATCAGTGTATATTCTCTTGTGGTGTCTGGGTACTGTACGTGGGAAGCTTGTCCCATTGTAATTACAAATCTCACAGCAATAGCTAGCCATAGTAGAATCAGTAGAAGGCCCTCTTCAAGCTGACATGCCATTGCCTTTAAAATAAAAAAAAAAAACAAAACAGTTTAATAAAAGGGCACTGGGGCTGCGTGTGTTCACTGCCTGAAAATGTGTACTCTGGGTATGAATTAAGATTTCTAATCCATTTGCATGTTAGAATCAGCTCCTGCCCTCAGCTGCTGTTAAGCCTGATCCAATTTCTAGTACATTCTTACTGACTTCAGTATAAGTTGTGCCAAGCACTGGCTTGTAAAGTCGTGCAGAGATCTTACCAATCCTCTTCCCATGTGTGAAGAAGGACAAAAGTTGTCATCAACACAGGGCTCTTGTGTGTGACCAGTAGTCCAGAAGGACTACTGGTGTGAAAGCGTACACAGTTACCCCTGCACAATAAATGTGTTGGAAACAGCCACCTAAGACTTACATTTGCAGGATGCAGAGCTCCCCTTCATTCATTGTGGGACTGTACAGCAAGACATCTTGCCTTGCAGATGCCTGTCTCTGCCCATCCTCTGTTTATTCTTTCTCAGGTGTTTGGCCTCAAGGCAAGCTTTTACCAATTGTTGCTTAATTCACACTTTTTTAGCTGCACTGCAAATGTTTTTCAGCATTGACCTCGCTCTTAACTGTTTGTAGTGAACCAAATCTGTCAGTCTGGAGTTGCAAAAGGCAACTGATACTGTGAGGTGGTAGTGTGCGGAAGTTTCTAAGTAAATGTGCATTTTTTTAATCTGTTTACTTCAGCAAGAAAGATGTTTCTGTCATCACTGAATACCTTTACACAACTGTTTCCCTTCCATTGCCTAGGGCCCTATTGGTGCTGCTGGTCCTCCAGGCTTCCCAGGTGCTCCTGGTGCTAAGGTATGAACATCTGCTTCTACTGGTACATTTGATAGTGAAGACGAAATATAGTAACTGGTATTGCTAGGCAGCAAAAAAACACCCTTTCTGAAATGGGAGTGCTTTCTTATCAGTTACAGATCAGGATGAAGATGAATCCTTACAGTATTTGGAGAACATCATATATGAATGCTGATTTAAAATACAGCAGTTATTTCACAGCTGAAGATTGATGCTAGGCAGGTTCAGGAAGACACATAATCTTTTTTGTTTTTTACTGCTTCCTATGTGGTGCAGTTGTATAGACCTCCGAAGGGTGACATGGATCATGATAAATAAGCAAAGTAGCAGTTTACATCACTTTACACAAGTAGTGGAGGACCAAGAAGCTGCAGTTGAGTATCGGGCTCCTTCCAAAATAAGTTCTTGAAATTACAATGGAGAAATTGCATTCAAACTTTTCAGATTTAGGGCAATACCATTTTGTTCTTGCCAGACTATAACTTAGATGACTCTGTTTATTCCTCAGATCTTAGCATTTTTACCTGGGTAAGAGTCTCATTATTTTGAATTTTACTTTGTCCAAGGAAGGACAGAGGATTTTGGGCAAGAGTATCCCGTATACTGCATTTACAAATTTCACTGACCATTTGCCAAGAAGCTCAGAGCTGCGTACACTTATATGTAGTGTGATACGGTTTTTCACCCCTAACACAAGTACACAAACTCCATGTCACAACAGACAAAACTCTTACCTTGATCCACCTTTAGAAGAAAATAGAGTATTGTTTGCTAGATCTCTTAATATTAACTGCAGGGAAGATGAGGAAAAATTGACATCCTATTCTGGTTATTCTTGTCAAGAGGCAAGACTTTTGGAAACCATGAAGTCTTCTCTGATGCAGACATGAGTGTGGTTACAGCATGTAGTTTCAAGAGAAGACTGCCTATGTGGCCAGGGTGAACTCTGACTACTTAGAGAATTGCTGAAGGGAAGTTGTCACTATATTCAGTTTTTTGTAGTAGATTTAGTGAATACAAGCTTCTGAGAGTAAAACCAAGAACCATTTTTCCTGTAATTTACTCCACTGTGAACATTATCCTACAGAACTCTGATCAGGCACCGTTTTGCATTTTGCATCAGTGCAAACGGCATCTTAAGGTGCAAGATAATGGTCAGTTAGGTCTCATACACTATGAGATGTCTCAGGCCAGTGCTGGAGGCACATGGCTGCAGATAAGACTGGAATTGTAATTCTGATTTTCTAGATCAACCTTCTGTGTAAACCTTGGCAATAATGTAGCTTCTCAGATATGCTGAGCATCTGTTGTTCCCGTGTTAGCCATCAGCTTCAGTGGAGCCTAGCTAGGCATCCCAGCTTCAGTGCCTTTAAAATCCAACAAAAGCTCTCAGCTCCTTGAATTCCTTGCCTCTGAAGTAGAAATACATATATCAGATTGTCTTCTTAATGTCAGGCTAATATAGGATTGCTCCACTATTGCCCTAACACTGTGTACACTGATAGAGGGCTCTATCCTTCTCTCAAACAGGGTGAAATCGGACCTGCTGGTAATGCTGGTCCTAGTGGTCCTGCTGGTCCAAGAGGAGAGATTGGACTTCCCGGTTCTAGTGGTCCTGTTGGCCCTCCAGTGAGTAACTTGCCAGACTTTATTGTCAGATGGGTGCACTTGAGACTCTGAATTAACCAATATTGTTATCTTTCTTAATAGGGCAACCCTGGTGCCAACGGTCTTCCAGGGGCTAAAGGTGCAGCTGTAAGTATAGCCATACTCACACTTGTTTGCTCTAAAAAAAACCAATTCCGTTAATGCAACAGAAAAGGTAACAGGCTCATAATACCTTTTTTGCCCTCTGTTGGACAGGGTCTTCCTGGTGTGGCTGGTGCTCCTGGTCTACCCGGTCCCCGTGGTATTCCTGGTCCTCCTGGCCCTGCTGGTCCTAGTGGTGCTAGAGGACTTGTTGTAAGTGACCCTGTATATTGCATGTCTTCCTTTGAAAATTGGACACAGTGTCCACAGTTGTAAAAGATTTCCTCTGGATATATTTTTGTATTTAATGCAGACATTTTTTCTTGCTCCGTGAGAATTAAACACTGTAGTTCATTTCTGTGTCTCACTGCTTGCTTCAGATGCTGAGTCTGAAGAGGTTCACTTTGCACTCCCTTTGAGTGCAAGGACTGTTAAGCTCTGTCCGTGTTGATAGTATCAAGAGACATGTGGCAGCAATCTCACAATCAGGCCCTCAATGGGTATCCTCAGTAGAGGAACCAGCCCTGGATATTTCATAGTTCAGTTATTGTCATTTCTAAGCATCTTTAACGTGTTTGGTTTTGTGCCTGTTAAGCCAAAAATAGTTACGTTCATTGACCATCACAATAGAGGCAAGCATGGCATTGAATGATTAAAGAGTTTTTTGATTCATGAAAAAGCTGTCCAGGTAGGAGAGAGATTTTTGGAATGATGCTTAATTCTATGATCTCTTTTTGTTTTGGACTCTAGGGTGAACCAGGCCCTGCTGGTGCCAAGGGAGAAAGTGGTAACAAGGGTGAGCCTGTAAGTATGGAAACATGTGAAGGTTTTTTCAACTAAAAAGCCTGCTAGTATCTGCAACAGAGCATCTGATTTCTTCTTTTTCTCTGTTTGCCTGAAATAGGGTGCTGCTGGACCCGCTGGCGCTCCTGGTCCTAGTGGTGAGGAAGGCAAGAGAGGCAGCAATGGTGAACCTGGTTCTGCTGGTCCCCCAGGCCCTGCTGGTCTAAGAGTAGGTTTTCTTTTCATGTTTCAGAAGTAGAAGCAAAAAGGAAAGAGGAAATAAAGCTAGACTCACAAAGGCAAATTAAGTAATTATGAGTAATTAAATTTACATTAATGCTGCTAAGCAAAGATCATTTGCAAGTCTAAGCCTTTTGATTAGTTGGGACTAATCCTATTTTTGCTTTGTATTAATGCTGTTTACTATCTTATCCCTGAAGTAATTAGAGGTTGCTTTGATTTATCCATTGTGTAATATTTAGTGAATTATCTTTGATTGCTCTTAAAGCTTTGTGATGGGATTTAACTGCTTAAAACAGATAATTGGCTCACACATAATGTGAGGCGAAAGGTTTCAATTCAGTGTCTTCAAGGGTGCCTAGTACCCTTTTCACTGGGTGAGGAAACTACTCCGTGAACTTCAGGAGGCATGTGAACTTTCCCGAACTTCATGCAGGAAAAGAAATCACAGGAAAATGATAGGAAAAATGGCAGTGTTTCCACCAGACTTTTTTGGTAGAGATAAGGATTCAGTATTGTACCTTGGGTAGGGTATACAGAGTCATAAAGAAGCCAGTAACTCTCTACAGAGAAGCAAAGGTGAAACAGTGTGGGCCAGGTTGTGGGATCCTAGCTGCTGGCTAGAGCCACTACTAGATAACAATGAACACTGAAAATGCTCTGATACAAGCAGATTAGAACTTAAAGAAATCTAAAGAAAGTGAGAGAGATTTCTTTCACAATATACATTTACACTGAGGTGTGTGTGCTTAGAGCTGCACTTACCTCAAATTCAGCAGACCTGCTTGGAAGGCTGAAATTTAGCAAGCATTATCCACCTTACAGGGACAGATTTATTTCTTTCCCTTTCTTGATTTGATTTGTGTTCACTTGCAGGGCGTGCCTGGATCTCGTGGTCTCCCTGGAGCTGATGGCAGAGCTGGTGTCATGGTAAGACTTTTTTTGAGTCACTATTTCCAAACCATCTTCTTTTCTATACAGACCTGTGATGCTTTTTGCTACCTCTGCCTAATTTTATTTATTTATTTTGGTAGGGACCTGCTGGTAACCGTGGTGCTAGTGGTCCTGTTGGTGCTAAGGGTCCTAGTGGTGATGGTGGCCGTCCTGGTGAGCCTGGTCTTATGGGTCCAAGAGTAAGTTTGAACTCTGCGGTGTAAGTTTGAACTATGAAAAAAGAAAATTACTTACAATTTAGGGACAAAATTAGTCAGAAATCCAACTGCAAAAATTCAGCCTGTGCTAACCACAATTAGGGCGCTTCCACCGCTCCATAGAAAAAAAATCTATGAGGAAATTATTAAGAAGCATCACAATGTTTATTGAAATTAATTTCTTTTGTATGTGGTAGCATCTGATTGCCTTGTCGTGGAGCAGTGCCCCCTTGTACTGCATATTACATTGACTTCTGAGAGGGGGTTCCACTTGTGATTATTTACAGAATGTGATCATTAACTACACTACAGGTGAAGTGTGTGTGTGTTCTCTGTAACTAACTAAAGAAAAGCAAACCTACTAAAATGATGCGAGATGGCTGATCTTAATTATTTTAATTTTATTTTGCAAATTATTTCACTGAAAACAGCCGTCCACTTTAGTGGTGCTGGCTCCAGCCAGATTATGTCCATGTCATTGTCTTTTATCCTCTTTAATCTACTCTTTCTCTTCCCACCCCACACCATGAACTGAAGGTTTTCAATGCATGTATGAACTATTAGGCATCTGCAGACATTTAAGCACATTCTCTGCTAAAGTAGAGCCTAAGGGAATTTATCTGAGTGAAACAGGTACTTACCTATACTGATTTTCAACTGGCATGGGAGCACACACCACCAAATTAAACCCCAGTGTGTTTTAGAGGTAAACTTGATAGGACATACAGTCTTTTTCCACAGTGTATATTGATAACTTAGCGTGTGTGTGTGTGTGTGCACGCATATAGAAAAAAGTTTTGGTTAACTGTTGGGTGAGTTGGTCCTTCTAAAAACATGAAACCTTTCCTTTCTCAGGGTCTCCCAGGTCAGCCTGGAAGCCCAGGCCCTGCTGGCAAAGAAGGTCCTGTTGTAAGTACCCTGCTTTTCATTCTGTTTCCCCAGTGCATGAGAAACCTAGACATAAACTGAGATTTTTAAAAAGCAGACATCTCAGCACTGAGCTCTAACACAACTATGTGTAAAACCAGAAAGATTTTACTACCATATTACTCAGAAGATCAGTGAGGAACTTTCCATTCATTTCTGTGGATCTCAGATCAGGCCTATGTCCTGGAAAGGGAAGAAGAAATACACAGTTCTACAAAAAGGAGAAAAATGGAGGAATGCATGAGCATGCAATGTATAAACAGTATTTAAAAGTTAAACGGCATTTGCTTCCTGTCAGTACACATTTCCTCTAAAACCGAACTCTAAGCACCAGTAAAATTATCCCCGCCATTTAATAGCGTGATTTCTTTTTCTAGGGTTTCCCTGGAGCAGATGGTAGGGTTGGGCCAATCGGTCCAGCTGGTAATAGAGGTGAGCCTGGCAACATTGGATTCCCTGGACCAAAAGGTCCCACTGTAAGTACAGTACAGAAACTTTCCATTACTATGAAGGTATTTCCAGACTAAGTTGTAACTCCTCAACTCTAACAATCAAACACATCTCCCTGGGTCATCCTGTACTGCTTATTGGATGGCATCCACTTAGATTCAAGAGTTCTGTTGTAAATTACTTTCCAGTTATCTAAAATATGATTAAACAAATGAAAAATGGTTTAACTGTTTTAGGAATATTTGGACATTGAAGTGATTAGAATAATATATGTCTATATTACAATTTCTGCATGTCCATTTTATCATTTCTATGTATACACTTCAGTAAAAGTTCTGTAAAAGTTGGCCACCAAGCCTAAGTTTCAGTTCCAGAGTATTGTTATTTATGGAGCACAATCCAAAGCTCGCTCACTTTAGAAGAAAAGCTACCAGTGATTTCAGTGGGGCTCTTGACATGTCACACAGAGGCCACAGATAACAATAATCATCTCCTGGATTTGTGGTGTTGCTATACATACACACAAACGCACACATATATGTAATATATTGCATAGGATACTAGGCAGAGTGTCACGGATTATGATCTCAATAAATAAAGAAATGGAGTTTTGAAAAGACATTTATTTGTATAGCTATTCTTTCTAACTGGTTCAACAAGCCAGATGGAGCTTGTGGGCTTTTTAATTAGAGTTAAAGAAATATTACGATAAATCTTCTGGCAAGGAGAATATCAGTCTCTGTCTAGTAGTCTAAACTGAATCTGATACGAAGTCTTGGTTAACTTTTTTGTCTCTTTCTTTCAACTTCAGGGTGAACCTGGCAAACCTGGTGAAAAAGGCAATGTTGGTCTTGCTGGCCCACGGGTATGTGGATATGTTTTCTTTATCAGCCTCCAGAGAGAAAAAAGTAGATTTTCAAAACCTCTGTAATAAGATTGCATTGTCCTGTGCAAGCATGAACAGAGGATGAAACGGAAAAGCACTTTGGAATGCATTCATCTAGCCTCATGTCAGTGGGGACTACTAAGGCATAAATGAAAATTACTCTTCTTGGGTATTGATTGGGTAACTAATTACGGGGTATTAGCATCCTATGAAGAAGAAAAAAATAGCACTCCTTGTGCAAAATTTTGAGGACAGTGTATGGTTTCTAATTTGTCCTGTAAATTTCCAACTTCTTACTGATAGTTGAAACTTACTAAATCTTCCGTTTAAGGGATCAGATAATTGGTCTCTTATGGGAAAAATGCAGTCTATCAGCCAAGTTCCTATATCTATAATTCCAAAATAAGTTTCCTTAAGGATGAATGTGCCTCAATAACTAAAATAATCACCAGAATTTAAAATTGCAAGCATCTTTAGTACCTTTTGACAGTGAAGCTCTTACAAGCAAGTAGTTAAGTCAAATAAACCTAAGACTTTACCTTAAGTGTACCAGTGTGAGTTAAAAATATGCAGCCAGAGACCTTTGTTTTTTGGCACAGAAGTACTTTAGAGAGATATTATTCATAACAAATCAAAACTTTGATAACATCTTTCTGCTTGAACACATTTAGGGTGCTCCTGGTCCAGAGGGAAACAACGGTGCTCAAGGTCCTCCTGGAGTCACTGTAAGTAACAGCCTCCACACAGATCCAATTTGTGATTTCCTTTTCATGGATGGGACTTCCCACTTTAAAATCCATTTTCCTGCATTTCTGTTTCCAAGTTAATCACTTGTTTTTCATTCCATCCAGGGCAACCAAGGTGGAAAGGGTGAACAAGGCCCCGCTGGCCCTCCTGGCTTCCAGGTAAGTAACTATGTGCTCTGTTCAATCTTACCTATGGTTTACAAAGCATGAAGTACTTCTGCCTTAACTTTATTTGTATTCTTGTTTCTTTACACTTAGGGTCTGCCAGGTCCCTCGGGTCCAGCTGGTGAAGCTGGTAAACCAGGCGAAAGGGTGAGTGACAGATACAGTACTCCACAAGTAGGGGCAGGCATTGCATAAGCATTATGTTTACAATTGCACATGTGGTGAAGCAAGAGCCTGTTGGATCCATTTGCCAAAACAAAGCAACCCATGTTATATGCGAAGTTTAATAGTCCCTTTTGTTAAAGCTAGCCACAAATGAAGAAGGTCCATTGGAATTTGCAACATACTTCTTTTTTCAAAGTTTTGGTATGAAACTGAGCAAAGCCAATCCTTTGCTTTTCAGGCCTTAAGCAGCAATAAAATATGCCCCCTCTCCCAAAAGACAAGACAGTACATGGAAAATACTTTATTTCAAATTTCTTTTGAAATCTTCAAGGTTCAATCTAACCTGCATTACTCCAATTGTATGCTTTTGCACCTCAGTTGATTTCAGTGAATTTACAATGGCATACAACAGAGGTAGCTCAGTGGTAATTTAGGCTCTAGGTTCTGCGCAGTTAATGTATGTGATGTAACCTGCAAATGGCACCTCCTATGTGTCATAACCACCCTTAAAGTTTATAGTTACATCCTTCTGTGTCCCTGTAAAAGAGTTTACATTGCATGTACCTGAAAAATGAGCTTGGAATTTAATAGCTAACTCTTTCCTCAGATGAGAAATTATTATCTCATGTGTGCTTTGAGATACTATGCAGCTATATGAAAAGGGTTTATTTCTGTGTATCTAAAAGACTGGTTTTAGTCTGAAGATTTTCAATATGCTGCTGCAATTTGAGAGGCATTTCTATTTACTGCTAAGAAACAAAGCACAATTTAAGCTAATAAGTTTGCTTTAGAAATAAGCTTTACCAATACATCTACTCTCTTCTAGGGTCTTCATGGTGAATTTGGTATCCCTGGTCCTGCTGGCCCAAGAGTGAGTAACTCATTTGAAACCTAGTACAGGCTGTCTTAATGTGTTCAATAAGAAAAGTAACTATATACATTTCCAAGTTTCTCGAGACAAACAGCTCTTCTCAGTTACAGAATACAACATATTGCAGCAGACTCCCAGGAACGAAGGAGAATTTTCTCTGCTCTTTGCATGTGTCAGGATATATGATTATGTAACACAATAGTTGCCAGTGTTGTAAACTTCCAGATAAGCAATATGAACATTACCCAAGTAATGATATCCTGATGAGCTGATCTAATTTTTCTTTTTTTCTATTAATGAACCTCACAATGAGAATGTGGATGACAAAAGACTGACCCTACAGTGTTACACTGAGGCCTGGTGCATATGAGAATTTTCATCTCCAGTGCCTGCGCACAGACCTTCTTACCCTGACCAGTTCAGCCATACCATCCCTTGCTAGCCAGCTCCTACCTCCCATGTAATGTCTCTGTGAACAAATGGTGGGCTAAATCCAGAGCCTGGAATAGTCATTAGAAGATATTGCTTCTCACTTCCTTTTATTCCTGCACTGTGAATAAACAACTGTAGAGAGCTTTGTGTGGAGGCCTTCCTGCATGGCAGGAAAGTCCCATTTATGCAGAGCAATGAGTAGTTTATAAAATGCTTGATTAATTATTTGCTTTCCAAATCCCCCTATAAAGAAGTTGATATTTAAACTACTTCCACTGTTTCCTCTTTTCTTCTGACTTCTGGACTAAATGTATTCATTACAAATATTCCCATTCACTCTTATCAGTCATGTCAATCAGTTTAAATAGCACTTTTCCTCCCTGTATTTAGTCCCCTGAGGCTGTATTAGTAACCATGTCCTCTTTAAACTTTCATTCTGCTAATCTATCCAAGCCAAGTTCCCTTTATCATTGTAGTAGCAGTTATCTGTCTCTACTCTAGCCTGCCTTAAGCATCTTGTACCCAGCCAGAGTGTATTTCATTCAGTATTCCAAATTAGGTCTTACTGATACTTTGTTCAACAAAATTAACACTTCCTAAAAATACCTTATTGCTTGTGCCAGATCACATTTGCCTTTTTCATGTCTGTATCATTGGCTATTGCTTATCACCTTTCCCCTTCTGTCATTTTCAGCAGGTGAGCCCCCCATTACAGCACAAATACTCATTTTTGGTACCTAAATAAATGGCCTTGCATTCTTGAATTTTGTCCCACTTCTACTGTGACAGCCAGCCAGCAGGTTATTCACTTCTTCCTGTGTAATAAGTCAACCCTTCTTCCTGTTGACAAGAGCTTCCACCTTTGTGATATGTGCATATTTCATAAATATCTTTCTTCCTTTTCTGCCTCTCTGTCATTAACAAAATATATATACAAATAATGAAAAGATATATTAATTGGAGAACATCACTACAATATAAGTTAGCCTTCTGCATCACTGGTGCTTTTCAGCAGTGTGGTACCTCTCCTTGAGTCAGTTTTCTGACCACGTTACAGTTCTCATTCAAACTCCGAAATTCTCCAACATAACTAAAAGTCTCCATTATGCCTTATCAGAGTATTCACTGATGTCCAGCTGGATTACACTGGGATAATTTGAGATGCCTTTAGTTAAACTGATATTTCTACCTTTGATAGATCTATTGTGCATTTAAGCCCAGTTTCTGGCTACTTCCACGTCTCCAGATGACCTCTGTCTCAGAATTTATCCTTATACCTGTTATAATGTACAGGTCACATTAGTAGGCTTTAGCTGTCACCTTTATTCTCCAGTGTTCACCAGGCATTTGCCACTGCAAAAATAATTGTTTGCCAATTACTATGGCTCTAATTTCACTAAAATCCATTATCTGCCCTCAGATTGGTATCAGAAGCTCCATTTGACAATAGAATGCAAGACACTTACCAGAATGAGCACAGTAGCCAAAATCCATGTTCAAGAAGTACTTGTACTTTAAGTGTCAGCTGTTATCATGATGCAAGACTTTAGTACTTCACTTTGCTGTATTTGTGTCAAAAGCTAGAGCCAATTCTTATGACCAGTTTAGTTAATATTTGCACAATTCTAATATAGTTCTTAATGGTTTGTTCAGCTAAAAATGCATCACATTTGTCATTGCTACTAGTCAGTGCTTTTAAACCTCTAAGCTACAGAATAATTCAAGGAAAAACTCAAATCAGACTGTCTCCTGCAGGGTGAACGTGGTCCTCCTGGTGAAAGTGGTGCTGTTGGTCCTACTGGTGCCATTGGAAGTCGTGGTCCATCTGGCCCACCAGGCCCTGATGGTAACAAGGTAAGCCTTTTCCAGCTGCCATTGCCTTACTGTTGAACTCCTGATGAAGGCAATCCAAATCCTTCTTTCCTAAGAGCATAAGTGATTACGGGTAACAGGTAGTTTACCTATAGACCATAGCCACTGGGTCGTTTCTTCAAATGGTAAAGCTCCATCCCAGCTAGTCCACACCAATATTAAAGGTTTTTAAGTTTAGCACTATAGACAACGGGAGGGGAACTCGAGTTTGGAATCAGTTTGAATACAGCTTGTCAGCTGGATATACTATTACTCTGTTTTAAGATAGGGTCCAAGATTTTGGCCAAAATTCACGCTGACTTCTATTTATTCCCACCTCTACTTATACACAGGAAGTTCTTGTGTCTAGTAAGCAATATTTTCCCCCAAACATCAGCAGAATAATGAGCCGGCATCTATCAAAATAGCATTGGCTTGATGCTAATTGAATATGGGTCTTAGTTTTCAAGATTTTTGTTGGTAGTCTTTCCACAAAAGCTTAGTTTGGAATATGGGACACCCTAAAACCTCAGGAGCCCACAGAATCAGAGTGAGTGTTCACATCTGGCATCTTCACTAGCTGAAAAAGTAAAATAAGTACAATAGCTTAAGATGAAATACTACTACTCACACCATTTATAAGCGAGCAGAACGATGGGCAAAGTAGCAATGACAAAATTTTGTTCCAAATTGTGTGAATGATTTGACCTGTCTTACATGATATGCTGTTGCTGCTAGGGCGAGCCTGGCAATGTTGGTGCTGCTGGTGGTCCTGGTCCTGCTGGCCCTGGTGGAATCCCAGGAGAGAGAGGTGTTGCTGGTGTTCCAGGAGGCAAGGGTGAAAAGGTAAGGTGGACGGTCTAACCTGCTTTGTTATGGCATGCACAGGTTTGGGAGATGCTTGAATTTCATAAACTTAAAAAAGACTGCAGGTTACCCCAATGCGACTTTTATTTACTGTGAAACTCTATTGCATAGTGACTCATTAGTAGTCAGTAAGTAGAGGTTTTGTTGGTCTAACAGACTGACAGTCTTTTCAGACAGTATTTTGATCTTTGCTCAGCATTTGGAATTGGTTTAAGTGGCAGTTAGTGCTTCACAGGATTGGTTAACAATGAGCTTATCTTTACTGGAGAAATACTAAAGCTGTCTTTGAGTACAGGCTTTACAGTAGGAATGGGCCTACTGATCACAAAGGACTGAGTCTGATCAAATCCTTGACTGCTCTAGGCACAGTGACTATGATAAAAGTAAATCAGTTACAAAAATGTTGTGATTATATCAGTTGTCTACATTTTGGCCAATGTAAGCCCTTATATAAAGCTGTGAAGTCTGGTTGCAAGTCCTGTTGCTACCTCTGCTTTAGCCATATAATTATCTATAAAATTGATTTTTATCTTGTTACGTACATCTCATTCCATATTCTCTTCTGTTCGTTATTTAAACTCTAAATTGAGATTTCTTTATTTTTGACTTAAAAAATCCATAGTCATTTAGCATAAATGGGAGTTGTAAGGAAATTAATATGAAAATCGCTTGCAACTTTTTATAAAACACTATGTACTGACATGCAGATTAATGCAAAAGAGTAGGATGTATTAAAAAAAAGAGATAAAACAGAGCGCTGGTCTGATTTCTTGACACTAGTGATGGCCTGGATATAACTCTTTGTTATACAAAACATAGGGCGTTTTATGTGACCACTCATACGACATCGTTGTTTTTAACAAGTTCTTTTCTTGCTTCAAATAGAAAGTATAACATGAATACCCAAAAGAATTTTTATGTATGGTTATTTCTTGACCAAAAGAAAAGGGATTTTGAGTGGGGATTTACATTCATCATTTGGAATATACATCAACTTGCGTTTGAATTTTTAATTCCATTCAAAATTCTTGCCTCCTGGGGGAAACTAAATAGGTTTCCCATGAAAGAGGCAGGCTCATAATTCTGAAAAGCATGTCAGTCCCCTTTGTCTGCAAATTCTTGCTTTGCAAGTCAGTACATACTCAGCAATAAGAATGAAATAATAATTGAAGTCCATTCCCCAAACAAACTAGCATGAGAAGCATCTCATATGATATGCAAGTAATACATGGATACTCAGCAAACATTTCAAGACTTCTTTCATACGAGCTATTGTGTTCGTTACCAATATGATGCTTTTTTCCCCTGCGTGTATTCTAGGGTGCCCCAGGTCTGAGAGGTGATACTGGTGCAACAGGAAGAGATGGTGCTCGTGTAAGTATCTTTTGGTTCTACTTGAGTTTACGTTGCTACACCTCAGAGCTGAAGTGGCTAAAAAGGATGTTCAGGACTTACATTTCCCACTGTATTGCATTTCTTCTTATATCTGCTCACTTTTGATACAAATCAATATGATTTTGTTGCCCCTTGTCCAGGGATGTTTGAATTTGGGGGGAAAGAGAGAAAAATTATTATAACTTCTCATGCACACAAGCAGAGAAATGACATCAGTAGAGAACCTTGTATTTCATAGACAGTTGTTCAGTGTGACATTATCCTGTTTAGCTTTATGGGCTCAGCCCAGACAGCTAATTTTAAAGGCAGCCTGCAAAGCCACACAAAATCATCATTAATTTGAGGTTTTGGCTGCTTGTCCTAGAATTCATACTTTGGATGGAAAATAACAGAAAAAATTTTGTTTTACAAAATCATGTGTCCTTATATGGAAAACAGCTGGAAGAAAGTCACACACCTGTCTCCAGGAGGAAGGAGAAAAAATATTAAAAGTAGTCACTCCTGCTTACATTTTGTTAGAAATGGTGTCCTGTCTCTTGACTTATAGGGTCTCCCTGGTGCTATTGGTGCTCCTGGCCCTGCTGGTGGTGCCGGTGATCGGGTAAGTCTACTCTTTGAATGAAAAAGTGTCTTGTTTGTTTATGCAGTTTACCCACGCGTGAATATTTAAGATGAGGAGTTCCATAAAAAAACAGTTCCATCTTTCTAGTGTGCACGAGTTCTGCAAGTTCTTCAGATTTAGGAGGCAAGTGTTATTGGGACTGTAAAACTGTTCAGTGAAGTTTGCCATAGCACCCAAAACCTTTTCCTAAAAGGGTAGGGAAGGGATGCATATCTACATGGCAGTGGGTTATATGGGGAGAAGATTCTGATTTAGGCTTTGTCTGAATTCTTCCCAGTTGAGGCTAATCTCCACAATCCTCCTCACACTGTGAGAAGAGGTTTTGATATGGTGATGAACAACCACACATTGTCTCAGAATGATTCTTTATCCTGTCCGAGTATTGTTAGGAATTATTAATACAGGGCGGGTCAAAACAGAAGCATTTTCAGTAACACCCTCTCCACTGGAGACACGGGGTAACTCGCTAATGCGTCTGTACCACAAGATGACCTCTGTTCTGACTGCAGTGAGGCTTTCCCCTACAGTGTCATAATGTTTTCTGCCATCTGTTTTAGGGTGAAGGAGGTCCTGCTGGTCCCGCTGGCCCTGCTGGTGCCCGTGGTATCCCTGTAAGTAACAATTCCTACAACTATTCCTGTGTCAAAGACATGACGTTCAGAAAAATGCCCTTTTAAAGCCCACCCCAACCAGTCGTCTCTTCTTTGTCCTCTCTTTAGGGTGAACGTGGTGAGCCTGGTCCTGTAGGTCCTAGTGGATTTGCTGGACCTCCTGTGAGTATTGTTTGCGCTTTCCTCTTATTGATGCCACGCCATTCCTCTATTTTCTTTGCATGCTTTTACAACTCCTTGTTCTGTGTGTTTTTTCTGCCCGTAGGGTGCAGCTGGTCAGCCTGGTGCTAAAGGCGAGCGTGGGCCTAAAGGACCTAAGGGTGAAAGTGGACCAACAGGTGCTATTGGCCCAGTTGGTGCTTCTGGACCACCAGTAAGTGAACTGTGTCTCTGTAAAATGCATGGTTCTTAACTGCTATGCAAGCAATACGCTAGCCTGAAGGCCTTGAATTTTGAAAAGGTAATTAAAAAAAACCCAAAACTTCAAACTAGGCTGTGAGGAAAGTCACCATACTGATTTTCACACATTATATAAACTTTGTCAATCTATTTATGTGGGCTCAGATCGTGAGTCTGGAACTGAAATGAAGAGAAAAAAAAAAATAATTTTCAACTTGCCCTGAAGATCAGCAAAATCAGTCTATCTTGGACCATTCAGGGGGTGATTGTGGGTAAGTTCTGAGCTGAGGATGGTGGTGTCTTCCTCTCAAAGACAGGATGTGCTGTTGCAGTCTGACTTTCAGACCCAGTCATCCAGTAGCATATGTGCAAATTTGTCTGCACCCACTTGCACACAGGCTTTTCATGTGCTAACACCTTTGTAGCTCTAAGGTATATACTACTTCACATGCATGCAGCCCATTATTGGGGAACGGGTTGAAATGATGCAGAAAGTCAGGCCCTGGTATTTCAAATACTGTAAAGTGTTGCGGGATAACATGGCTTGGGGTTCTTACTCTATGCTTCTAATAGAGCAATACCAGGCCTTTGCACTACATGGCTGTATTAGTCACACAGTGCAAACAGAGGACTTGCTGTTCTTTGCCTTACTGTGTCTTTCACATTTTGCCTTCCATATTTGCTTAGATCCACGTAACATTTGCAAGGCAAATTAATTTGAATCATAAATGCCTTATGCAACTCTTCTCAGTCCTTACAATACTGATTTAAAATATCTGTGAGTATTTTCTACCCTAGTACCAGGACAGGAATCATGGTTTTGGGCCCAGTCCTCCTCCTGTTAAAGTAAAAAGCAAAATCGCCCTTAACTTCCATGAGAGTGAGACTGAGCCCGTATTCTGAATAGGGAATATGAACAGTCTTTGCTTGATTCATCTGTGTTTTTTAATCCTTCATACGTAGGGTCCCGCTGGTGCTGCTGGTCCTGCTGGCCCTCGTGGTGATGCTGGTCCTCCTGTAAGTCTTCAGGCTTTTAGCACTGACATTGTTGCTTTTCATGAAGTCATTGTTTCCTGTAAACCAAATCTTCCTTTTCGCTTTCATTTTTAGGGCATGACTGGTTTCCCTGGTGCTGCTGGAAGAGTTGGTCCTCCCGGCCCTGCTGTAAGTAACTAATGAAGAAGTTCTAATGGGAGACAAGTCAGAAGTTGCATTGGTTAGGGATAATCCTTATTTTTGTTATATGGACACAAATTCTAACTGCACTGGAATCACCTCAGATCCTTACAAGACTGGATGAGATAAGAAAAAGTCTTTTAACTTTTTAAACTCCCAGAGTGGAAGTTATGCATTTAGTTTGGTTGTGTTTTTTTTTTTTTACAATCCATCAAGCATCCCTCTGCATCTTGAGGTGCCTAACCGTTTGTAAAACTCTGTGTTGCTTTTGCTTTTGTTCACCATGAGTAACTGCATAGCCATTGATTTTGAGTGGAATAAGAAGGTCATGTCCTATTTGAAAAAGAATGTTAAGGTTATCTTCTGTCCACAGTTTCTAAAGTATCTGCAGTTCCAGCCCCTGTCTCAAGTAGGGCAACCTCTCATTGCGTTTAAGAATGTGAATCCCTGCTTCTTTATTTTGCTTCTTTGTATTTTTCTTTCCAAAGGTGTTTCCAACCTTTACCAAAAGGCACTTCTTTCCTTAGATACCCTACATTTAAATATATTGTAAATCCCAGTATCCAAAGCAAATAATGCTTTTGAATTGGAAGAGGTTTTTTCTCATAGATTTTTACAGTTGCAATTAATGTCTCCAGAGCCAAATCAGTATTTTCCTGCCAGATTTTGCCACTTTCACCTGCTCTGAGTAAAAAAAAGAAAATCTCTCAGTTCAATAATTCTACTGATTCCAGCTATCCATGGCTAACAAAAGCAATATAAGTTGCTGCTTCAGAACAGCTGATAACCTGTTTATTGCAAAGCACAATTTTTGTACATGGACATAAAATGAAACTTATCTCTGTTCTCCCCAGTTAATGGGTCTATACTGTAATGATACCATATTCATACTCAATCCTAGGGCATCACTGGTCCCCCTGGTCCTCCTGGCCCAGCTGGCAAAGATGGTGCTAGAGGTCTACGTGGCGATGTTGGTCCAGTTGGCCGTACTGGTGAACAAGGTATTGCTGGCCCACCTGGTTTTACTGGTGAGAAAGGTCCATCTGGAGAGGCTGGTGCTGCTGTAAGTTACTGAGTATCACATCTCGTTAAAAATGTTTCTCTTCATGTAAATGTTACGGCTTCTAAGATACTTCTGGTATTTGTGAAGGGCTTTTCTCTTTTATCCACAAATTTAGCAAAGCTTTTAAGTAGAAGCTCCACTGAGACTCAAGAAATTGTTTATAGATGTGTTTGACAAACACGCCATAAAAAGTGAACCTGATCTTTGGGTCAGGTTTTTCTCTCTTTTTTTTCTTGTGGTGAGTTGCATCTTTCTCTGCAAGTAGCCCAAGTGAAAGCAACGAGGCTAACTGCAGGAGAAATTACTACTTAGTCTGAGAAAGGGCAGCAGAGTCTCCTGCTCTAAAACTGAGCATCATGGATGGAAAAAGGAGGAACATGTGAACATCCATTTAGAACAATCCCAATTCATTTCTGCATCCGAAACTCTAATTTGTGGGGATTAAAGTTGTCTGACTAAAGGTTTAAGTTGTCTGACCCCAGGGTGGCTTAGAATTATGCAAATAAATAAAAGAATTTTGAGTGTCTTTAAGCTTGCATATCCAGAATTACTGGCATTTTTAAAGTCAGGCACATTTCTGTCTTACGGAAGTATGCACTTGTGTGAATTACCACGCTGTTTCTCAATAAAAATTTATAGAAATTCCTTCTGTGATCTGCAGAAGTTGCAGCTAAGAATGGAATCTTCAGTGTCATTGTCAGACATATATGTTAAAATTTGGAAAGTGACAATTGAAAATTTGCCCTTTAATGTCCAGTATAAAGCAATAAATTTTCTAATTTTTATGTTCTAATTTAATTTCAATTATGAAAAACGGAATTGAACTAGTAGGCCTGACTGTAAGTTAGGATAATAATTTAGGGCAATCTGTCAGGATGATTACTTATGCCAAGTTTAGTGCCACATATGCTCAAATTTCAAGGAAATAGAAAACTCACTTAACTAAACAACCTTTACCTTTCAGATGGTCAGTAGAGAGATCTAAGGGTTGTTTGGAGATGTCAGATCCCACCTAGAGATCTTCTAAGGCTGTCTCGGGATCAGTCTCAGATGATCAGTCTCTTTGCTGTGGAATCCCCTCACATAGTCATCTTCTCTGTACTGAATACCCCAATTCTCATGCATCACCCACTGTTATTGAATGGGAAGGGAAAAAGCATGTGTATAGTGTTGTTCAGAAACAGCATTTTCACTGGAAAACAGTTGTGAGGGGAGTATAACTGGCATTACATTCTTACAGACCTTTAGCTTTGGAGTTTAAAGTCTTATGGCGTGGTTAGAACTTCTTCCACGCAGGAACTAGCACTGACACACATTGAGATCCTTGGAAAGCAGTGGGTACTGTTGTAGAGCAAAACAAATGAGAAATGTGGGGAGCCATAAAAATTGATTTTTCTCTGTTAATATAAATAATACTCTCTTCATGTCATAGGGTCCTCCTGGTAGCCCAGGTCCTCAGGGTATTCTTGGTGCTCCTGGTATCCTTGGTCTGCCTGGCTCTCGGGGAGAACGTGGTCTTCCAGGCATCTCTGGAGCAACAGTGAGTATATGACTAGTTAACTGCTTTAAACAGATAGGTGTAAAGAAAAAAGTTGGAGTCTCCTCTTAAGGGAAACCAGGGAAAAGGAGATGTAGGTTCCGCTGTTTCCGTTGCTGCTGCAAACAGAGGATATGGACCTAACAGGCTTAGAGCCGTGGAAGAAATTATTGCTTGCTGCAGACAAACAAGACGTGTGTCTGCAGGTGAGCATATTTTTGAATGGCATCAGAGGTTTCTGATAGAAGAAAATTTAGCATGAAGATAATATTTGGTATAGTTAGATATGTTTCTTGTCCTGGATCTGTTTCACTACCGGAATCGATTGCAAAGAAATGTTTCTCTTAGATATAGGCCAAAAGTTCTGTAAGACTGGTTTGTGTTGTATTATAATGTCACATTTTGTTACCACTGTTCCTGTATTAGGGTGAACCCGGTCCCCTGGGTGTTTCTGGTCCTCCTGGTGCCCGTGGTCCCTCTGGTCCTGTGGGTTCTCCCGGTGCAAATGGTGCTCCTGGTGAAGCTGGTCGTGATGTAAGCTATGTCTTAATTCCTCTTCAGGATTGCTTTTCTTTTATTCTGAGCTGAAGACAAATACACAGAAAAGATGGATGCAACTGGAGGTTGCAAACTTGCAAACAAGCAAACTTGTACCTATTAAAGTAGGATTCTAATAGACATGGATTCCTGCCCCCAACTAGGTGACAAATTCTTCAAGGCACAAGTTGTGTCTGAAATACATCCTGGAGTCACTATCAGAATCTTTTGACTTTTTACTTACTTGCCAAGAAAGATGGAGTGGGAAAAAGATTACTTCATTGTTGGAGCTGGGAAAAATAGTACATCCCAGGGGATAAGGTTTTGGCTATAGAGAAGAATATATCAGGAAAGCTTGTTACCAGCAAATTTTCTTAAGCATCATTTAGATGCAATATACATATCTTTTAGGGAAGTATAAAAATTGCAGTCACTTTTACTTGAGGGATCTAGTGATTCGTGGTATTAAAGACAGTGTTTTTTAACTTAAGGCCCACTCAGAAGGCCTATGAAGCACATTATACAAAATGTTGGAATTCAGTTATTGGACTTGTGCAACACTCAGCACTATTTTGGATTCCTAACAAAACAGATACACTTTAACATTGTGGCTGAGCTACATAATATTTACCAATGTGCATTCCCTCACCATAAAATGTAAAGTACGTTTGTAGGCTAAAAACAGGATGGAACAACCTCTGGCCTGTGTGGCAGGTACTGCTGAACTGCAGAGATCAGTGCAGGTTAAGACACAATGGAGGACCTGAGTCCTGTGAAGAAAGCGGAGTGTGGAAACACTGGAGTGGAACAAATCGCTCCCTCTAATGCCCTGCCTTATGGGTGATTACTTGGAGGACAGGGCCCTGCCACCAGTTCTTTGTAGAGCAGCAAATAAACTTATCCATCCAATTTAACCATCCAAGTTAGTAGTTCACCTTGAAGAAGGGTATCCATACAGTGGCTATACATGACTTACTTACGCTATAAGAACAGTTAAAGTATTAACACGTTATCTTGTCTCCTGTAAGGAGATAGAAAGCTTTCTCTGAGCCTTATCAGAGAAGCTTATTTGGTAACCTGAAGCATTGTTAATACAGAACTCCTGCGTGTCCTGAGACTCCCAGAATTTCAAAGAGATCAGAGAACAGTAATTTTATTTTATAAGTATTAAAAAGAAAAACTTTCTGTTCCATGGGAATTTTCTGAAGGAAAAGGTTTGCTAGTGTACACAGTGAAACAGTTGAAATTAACATTCACAAAGGAAGCCATTTAAGCTTGTGAAGCACCACAACAAACTAATTTAGCTGTAACTACTGTTGGAAGTCCTTTTCTCACCACTGGCATTTTTCATCTAAAAAGCAGGTCTCAGTTTTACAAGAGTGCAAGCTAGATGAAGACCACTATTGTCTTGACCTTTTCATTTAGAGAAATACAGCAAAACCCAGTAATTTTCTTCTATACTGAACTTGTAAAACCTAAAATATTTGAAGGCCATCTTATTTTGCTGAGAACATTAATATATTTAAGGGATTTGAGTGGCATCTATAAGGAAGAGTTTGTTATCTTCAAGATGTATGCTGTCCCATCTCAATGTCTTCTTACTCTCATGGGGAACAATTAGACTGACGCACAGTTCAGTGTGAGATGAAGGTTGATGGAATTTAATGCTTTTTCATGGTATTTCAACAGGGCAATCCTGGAAATGATGGTCCTCCAGGCCGTGATGGTGCTCCTGGTTTCAAGGTAACTTGTTCTTTTCTTTTATTTCATAATCATGGAAGAAATAATCCAGTATGTGTAAGTCAGTAGTAACACACTGTCTCTCCCTTTGTGTTCCTTTGTTCCCAGGGTGAGCGTGGTGCTCCTGGTAACACTGGTCCCAGTGGTGCTCTGGGTGCTCCTGGTCCTCATGGCCAAGTTGGTCCTTCTGGAAAGCCTGGAAACCGTGGTGATCCTGTAAGTTGATGAGACCTTAATTTTTTTTTGATTAACACAGGACTAACATTTGTCCATCATATATACATTATACGTCAAACACCTACAATATTTGCTTTCTGCAGAGATGTGTTGAGCATGGAACCTTTATTAGGTATAATATACAGCAGTGACATGCATTTTCTATTCCTGTTTCAGGGTCCTGTTGGCTCTGTCGGTCCTGCTGGTGCTTTTGGTCCAAGAGGTCTTGCTGTAAGTCTGATTTCTAAATATATTACCACATTGATGCAAGAAGAGAAAACATGCTTTGTTAATGCGACTCATGACTGTGCTCAAGATATGGGCCCAAAAAGTAGTGCTTAAGGAGCTGTAAATATTTATAGACCTAGAACCTCGATCAGCATTCTGTCTTATGGGACCGATCCTGAAGCTTTTGGGATTGACACTCTTCCTGGGTGTGTTAACAGGATGTACATACATATATATATATATATATTAGGGGCAACCTATGGCATAATGTAGAATGCTAATGCTTAATTTTTGCTTTGACAGTAGTATATACTTGAAGCCTTCTATTTTATTCCTCTGACACCTACATCCCTTCCTAGGGCCCACAAGGTCCACGTGGTGAGAAAGGTGAACCTGGTGATAAGGGGCATAGAGGTCTGCCTGGCTTGAAGGGACACAATGGATTGCAGGGTCTTCCCGGTCTTGCTGTAAGTAAATGATTTTCAGTATTTTGAATATAAAGAGCAAAAAAAGTAAATAAGATCACCCTAGTGTGGAATTATATATGCATAACCCAGCAGGTTGATACCACTTACTCCACTCTGCATCATCTTTCAAAGGCTATAAGATTCTTTTTAACACTCAATGCTGTTCACATAAAATGGCAAATTTTTATATTGCCGTTCATAGTTGGCTTTAGAACTGTGAGTACCATTAGTTGCCCTGAAATTTGACTGCATTTGGCTAAACCAGAATTCAAAAAGCTCTGCCTTTGTGCCTTTGTTTTAATATTATTTCTTATTTTGGCCAGAAATTATAAAGCCTTTGTATCACAGAGAAGCAGAAGTAATTTGTAGATTTTATTCCCTTTAAATTCTGGTATCCCCTTTAGGAATTCTGGCTTTTATTTTAAAGCCTTCTCTGAAAACCTGAAGAAACAATATAGACTTTTATAGGTTATCCCCTTAAATACCTCTTTAGTGTCTCTCTCCTCCCTCTCCAAAACAGGCATTTCATACCCCAACTCCACTAATAAATGCCATTAGCCCTAGATTCCCATTCTCTGAGCCCAAATACACAGGCTGACTATAGTTCCCTCTTGAATCATGCTAATACAAATGTGTGCCACTGCATTTTTTTTAATGACTATGCATGTATCTTTCCCAATAGGGCCAACATGGTGATCAAGGTCCTCCTGGTAACAACGGCCCTGCTGGCCCAAGGGTATGTGAATTTAAGAGCATATTCAGATAACGCTCCCATTCCTTTTGTGCAATATATACGTACACTCCTATTTATATGAATCTCTATTTGTAGTGTTTTCTACTGTCATTAAACTGTTCGAGTTTCCTTTTAGGGTCCACCTGGTCCTTCTGGTCCTCCTGGTAAAGATGGTCGCAATGGTCTCCCTGGACCTATTGGCCCTGCTGGTGTGCGTGGCTCTCATGGTAGCCAAGGCCCTGCTGTGAGTATAACTTATTTTTTGTTGATTTAACACATTTATGTCACAGTTACAAGAAAATAACTTCAAAAGCCTAGCAGTTTAGGAAAAGATGTGGTTTTCTTTATTAAAAACAAAAGACTTCCAAATGTCTGTTGTTATTTAACATTGAACATTTCCCTAATAGGCCTAAACCTGAAGTCCTTGTTCATTCCATATGGCCAGACAGCAAATACACAAAGAAGATGCGGTAGTCCCACACTGTGCATCTTCTACTGCTTGAACCCATAGTAGTCACCACAGGGCAGGTCCATATGTGCTGCCTCAGATTAGAGCGGAGGGTGCTAGGAATTAAGTCAGACTATGCATGCGTGGAAGCATTTAATCCAGAGAACCATATGTCTAATAGAATGCTGCTTGTCTTTTGCTTTTGAAAAACTTTAGGGTCCTCCTGGTCCTCCTGGTCCCCCTGGTCCCCCTGGTCCCAATGGTGGTGGATACGAAGTTGGCTATGATGCAGAATACTACCGGGCTGATCAGCCTTCTCTCAGACCCAAGGATTATGAAGTTGATGCCACTCTGAAAACATTGAACAACCAAATTGAGACCCTGCTGACCCCAGAAGGCTCCAGAAAGAACCCAGCCCGCACGTGCCGTGACCTAAGACTTAGCCACCCAGAATGGAGCAGCGGTATGTTAGTGCCAGATATTTGCCCTTTCTGGCTCAGGGAGTACTTCCAGCTTATTAGCTTGCTTTGATGAATGGTATCCTTGGCCACCCAGTGAAAATACTAAATAACCAATTAAGAAGTTCTCTCTGCCTCCACTGAAAATAGATACAAGAACATTCTGAAAAGCTCTTTATAGCTATTGTTGCGCGATTATTGCAATAATTTTTCAAAATAATACAAAAATATTTAACCCTAGCTTTCAAATACAGCTTCTTATACATTAACAATCTAGCATACGTATTTATCCCAGTTACCACCTGAATATTGTACCTAGTTGTGATATTTATGACCTCCCTCTGAGTTCCTATATCAAACAAGTGAATATAAACTGAATGCAAGTCTTAGGCTGAGTGAACTACTGTTCGCATTTCTTTCTTCAATGGCAGGCTTCTACTGGATTGATCCTAACCAAGGCTGCTCTGCAGATGCCATTAGAGCATATTGTGACTTTGCCACTGGTGAGACTTGCATCCATGCCAACCCTGACAATATTCCCGCTAAGAACTGGTATGTCAACAAGAATCCCAAGGACAAGAAGCACGTATGGTTTGGTGAGACTATCAATGGTGGCAGCCAGGTAAGTGATATATAGGAGAATGATTGTTTGCTACAGTACTGTCTGAAGAATTCCCAATTCACTGACTCTCAGCAAGCAAACACATAAATTAAACTCTCTTAGAGGAGAAATATGGAAAAGGGAACTACCTTTTATCTCAAGGGAACAGAGCTGCATTTCTGGTTTGGATCACAGTTTGCTAAAAGGATTTCTCAGTATTGTTCTAATTTTTTCTTGGTGTCTGCAAATCATAGAATCATAGAATCATTAAGGTTGGAAGAGACCTCCAAGATCATCGAGTCCAACCATCAACCCAACAACACCATGCCCACTAAACCATGTCCCTAAGCACCTCATCTACCCGTCTTTTAAATACCTCCAGGGATGGTGACTCAACCACTTCCCTGGGCAGCCTGTTCCAATGTTTAACCACTCTTTCAGTAAACGATCAGTTCAGCATGACTAATGGCTATTGCTAAGGGAAGCCTGGACTGGAACATGGTACATTAGTATAAAGATACTCCAGAAACTGTCCGAAAAAGTAAGAAAAACATCTTTGCTTATTCTTTTAATTGAGATTTTTTTACATATGACACTGTTCCTGGAAAGATGCTTATTACACATCACTGATCCTGAGTATATGCCACCGTAACATTCAGAATTGCCACTGTAAGTAAAAACAAGAAATTTGTCTACTTGCACATTTGACACTGTACCAGCCAATTGCAAATAAATCACTTTTGTACAGCTAAGGAGATCTAATTACATAATTGTTAAATGAAACTGAGTTGATCTTACGATGAAATCAGTGTTCAAGTTCTTTTATATAAAAACATAAGACTGCTCACACTGGGTCAGAACAAATGTCTGGGGTAGTCTAGGGTCCTGTTTCTTACAGTGGCTAAAAGTAGATGCTGTAAAAGAATATAAGAATGAAGTAAACATTTGTAATATCCACAGACACTATTCTATTAGACTCAAAAAACAAAAAAGTCGGGGTTTTCTTGAGACAGGCATTGTTTCTGTGTGTCTACGGAAACAATAGATTTCTCTTCCTTGAACTTGCCTGATCTTGTATTTGAATCCACATAAACTGTTAACACCCTATCTTGGAACGGAGTTCTACAACTTAACTACATCCACTCACATCTGGTTTTCAACCTACCTCCTAGTAGTTTTATTTGATGCTCTTTACTTGCAATAGACAAGTGATCACATACTTCCATTACAAACATCCACCTTTCCCCAGCAATACAATTGACTGGGTTCCTTTCTGTTTTTCAGTTTGAATACAATGATGAAGGAGTGACCTCAAAGGATATGGCCACCCAACTTGCCTTCATGCGCCTGCTGGCCAACCATGCCTCCCAGAACATCACCTACCACTGCAAGAACAGCATTGCCTACATGGATGAGGAAACTGGCAACCTTAAAAAGGCTGTTATACTGCAGGGATCCAACGATGTTGAACTACGAGCCGAAGGCAACAGCAGATTCACTTTCAGTGTTCTTGAGGATGGCTGCTCTGTAAGTAACATAGAAACCATGGGCACCATGATTGCCCATGCTTAAGCACGTGATTAGGGACAGAGTTGTGCTTTGATTCAGAATTAGATTATCAGTCAGACCAGCAAAATTTTATGCAGTGAAGATAAATAGCCTACAAAACCATCTATGCCACTTCTTTAACAAGTGGGAAGGACTGGGGTACAAACAAAACCTACCTTGTACTGTGCAGCGTGGCAAAAAAGAAAAAGCTTTTCAGAGGGACCAGACCCAAATTCTGCGTAAGCTGAAGATTGATGAGAAAATCGTGCACAAGCTGTAGTAGGGGCAGGATCTTTAAGTCCTGAAAATCTCAGGCAGGGTTCTCTGAGGGTTTAACATCAGTGTGAATAATATGGTAGTTTATGTAAAGCATCACACATGTGACTCCAGAAGATTAAAGTAAATATTTTCTCAGTATCAGAGATCTAAACAGTTGGATATGGGTATCTGATTTGCAAACAATGGCAGCAAAACTAATAGGAAATTCTTTCAGAAATTATCCATTCAGGTGAAACAATTCTCAATACTATGAACAATGCAATAACAATTGTAATGAATCTTCTCTTGCAGAGAAAGAACAATGAATGGGGCAAAACGATCATTGAATACAGAACAAATAAGCCATCTCGCTTGCCCATCCTTGACATTGCACCTTTGGATATTGGCGGCGCTGACCAAGAATTCGGTTTGGACATTGGCCCAGTCTGTTTCAAATGAATGAACTAAAATTAACTTAAAGCCTCTCCCAAATTATTCTCTTGTCATTTCTTTTTATAATGAAAGCTGACTCCTTCCATTTCTTCTGTTCATCTACTTGCTTAAACTCTGGGCGAAAGAGAAGGAGAAGAATTGATTGGAGCATTGTGCAATGAAATTTAATACAGCCCCAAAAGGACTTGGAAGTCTTTCAAGATTTAACACCTTGCTTTGGGAAATGTCAACCTTTGTAAAGAAAAAAACCAAAATAAAAAATCATGAAAGTTTGCACCACTTGTGGCCTTTGAATGTCTTCCACAGAGGAGGTTTAAAACCACGACTTCCAAAGGTTTAAACTACCTCATACACTAAATCAAGTGTGATCCACATCTTTTGTAGGTACTTCTCCATATGATCTGAGGTACTTTCAGTTCCACTCAAAATACAGTGGTGCTAATTGCATTATTACAGAGTATCTTTCCAATACTTGAATTTTGATGGTGCTAGTAGCATTTAAAGTATCACTTCTCTGTTTCTTTGAAGTCTGTCTCAAAACTTAGAATGTCCTGTCTCTCCCGCAGCTTAAGCATGTGGATCACTTTTCCTCATCTTTGTCCTCTTCCTCCAAAATCAGGTGCTCCTGCTTTCAAATCTCATTTCCATCTTCTACAATGGGTTAAAAAAAAAAATCATCATTTCTCAAAAAAAGAAAGAAAATGTATTTTGTATATGTGAGATGTTTAAATAAATTGTGAAAAAATGAAATAAAGCATGTCCAGTGTTCCAAAAGAAACTATTTAATGAGTTAAGTTACTTGCTTAGATGCATTGGCAGATATTCATACCCAGAATTTACAATACGTTTGCATTACTGCAACTATCTTAGCCCATTGCCATAAAACATTTGCTTAAAGCATTTGAAGTCTGCCTACAGCTGTCTTATGGGTGTCGTTGTCTATTCAACTCCTCATTGCAACACCACCTTTTGAAAAGTCCACAAGAAACTCAGTAACTCCGTGCTCATAGTATGAGAAGATCAAAAGCAAAAATAATTCCTTCCTTTTTTTCCAAATGCTAAGCAGGATTAATGGCCGAAAGAAGGAAAACGAGGCTTCTGTCTTACACCTGAAGACAGAAAGCTCCTTGGTGTTGAGAGAGCTCTGCTGGCTGATGCCGTGCTGTAATCAGCAGAGCCGTGCTGTGTGCTTTTGAAATGATGTGCAGAAGTCCATGCAAGGAATCTCTAAATTTAGTTCTCTTGTCAGAAAGATCAGGGTTTGTTAGGCCCGTATAGTCCATCCAGTTCTGAATGATACACAGAACTATCTATCTATCTGCTGTTGTTAACCTTCATAATTTACTATCACAAAAAACACCACGAGAAGCAAAAACTGTTCTTATCTGAGGCCTTTGAAGAGACTGCTATCATACAGTGCTTTTCTGAAAACCCTAAATGAACTGCAATTCCAACAGCCATGTTTTTGGGAAGGCGCGTGGGAGAACGCACAAAGGACCTTGAGGACAACAGCAAAAGCAGGTAAGGGGAGAGGTGA
>NW_008825410.1:1309215-1324462 GCF_000699105.1 Pygoscelis adeliae | reverse complement strand
AGCATGAATTAAATATCCAGAAGGTCCCTGTAACCTGAAGAAAGCACCGCTCCAACGGTTAGCGGCTTGAGAGTCTGAAGGCAGCTCCAAACAGTGCAAGGAGGAATAAGCACTAAAAACTGATTCTAAAGAAAGTTCTTCATTCTTGCTCGCAATGAATTGATTGAGGAAAAAAGGGGCAAATACCAAAACATGGCCCTAAGTGCAGCTGCCATGTGCCCACAGCTGTGTGCTGAATTAGTAAAAGGGGAAGTGCCCACCGTTGTGTGCTGAATTAGCAGGAGGGGAATTGCCATGATAAAATACAGCCCATTTGTTCTTAAGTGAGTAAAACATACTGCAGGTAAACACCTGCATTTATTCATTGGACCGTGATGATTCTTAGTGTTAGTATTTCAATCATTGTCTTAGTATTTCAAAATACAATTTTTGTTGTTGTAAAAAGAAAATAATTAAATGCTTTAAAATGGTAAGAGTTTCTTTTCTCACGTAGCTCATCTACACGCCAGGAAGTTCCTACAAGGACTGAAAAGATAAACTTACATCCCTCAGTCTATGTAATCCACTAGGATGTATGCAAAGGTTATTGCTAGGACTAGGAGGTGGACTATTGCTGTCTGGGAAGGTAAAAAAAACCCCACAGTTTTTGGGTTTGACGTTTAGAAAGGAAACTACAAAGGGCAAATGCTGTCTCTTTTGTTATCTTCTGATTTCTCCTTTGCTCTCTGTGATCTATTCCATGGCATGTCCTGCTAGGCAGAGAACGCTTCCTTTCTACGAGCCCATCGGTAATATCCAAATTCTTCTGTGTTTTCACACCTTCGGCACAAAAGTGGACTCACTGAGAAATTAAGCTGGAAAAAACACACAGCACCTACCTCACAACCTCTAGCCTCATTAGCACCGAGAAGATACTCAGTTTGTCCTGCAGGTTTTGAGCTCATCAGAATTTACCGCCCAATCAAGCATTTTGCTTAAGCTATGCAAAATAGTGAAGAAACTGTCTTTCCTCTCAAGGACCGTAGCTGAAAACAAGTGAGATGAACTGCAGACAGCGCAGGAAGCCTTCATATTGTCTAATTTCAGGCATATAAAATGTTGAGTAAACTTCTGGTGAAGTGAGCTTAATCATCTTTGGGAGTGGTCTGCCTCCCTATAAGGATTATCACTTTAGATAAAGTGATCTTTAGATCACTAAGATTATCACTGGAGAATTTAATTATAAGCAGGTATGCATCAGCAGTAATGCAACTAGACGGTTAGCATAAATTAGCTAAAACAGTAGGGTTAAAATAGGTTAAAGTTTGCATTCGGAACAAGAAATAAACCTGGAAGGAAAGGAAAATAGCTGGAGTAATTATGTGAAAGATAAAGTTTGCAGCAAGCCCTGGCTGTACTGCATAGGAACAGAATTGCTGGAGAAGCTGCGTAAGGCTGGTGAGAGACTAAGGGCCCACTGACATGCACAGTGCTCGGTTGTGGTATGATTGTGTAAATTAAAGTACTGCAGCATTCAGACACACCACTTGTGTGATCCATAAATGTGTCCTGACCATCAGTTCCTTATGCCATCTCCCCAGGAGATGAACAGAGATTAAAAGGCTCCTGTCAGTAGGTGCTTCGAATTGCATCTAAGCTGAAGCCTGAAGTCTCCAGTGCAAAAATTCCTTACTGTATCCATAAATCTCACTAAAAAGTCTTCAGAAGTGTTTAAAGGGCCTCTGTGTGTATGAACTGGGCTTGCTACGTAGTCTTCTTGACACCTGAGTTTTAGTTGTTGTGATGAGCAACAGCTCTTGGGGCTGGTTTGCACTTTCATAAGCATGTATTTCTACGAGCACAACACCCTCTCAGTCAGCCTGTGATCCCAGTATGCAGGGGAATCATTCGGATAAACGGGAATCAAACAAAACAGCAGTTGCTAGGGGGTGATGAATTCAGTCTCCCCTTTCCTTGCTCCTCCTGAGCGTAACTTGCTCTCCTGGGGCCAGCATCAGGCTGATATATAGTTTCCCATTTCAGCAGGCTCAGCTGGCAGCACATTGGGCTCTCTGTGGCATGTGCTTTTGCACGAACGTGGCGTAAGTAGGTAAAAAATAGAGGTGATGAGAACATGGTAAATTCGACCGAGGTAGAGCGAAAGGAAACTTCAAAACCTGGAAAGCTGTTGTAGAAGGGACAGTTGTAACTGCGCAGGCTGCTTCACTGGGAAGAGAATCATGAGCCACTGACAATTATCTTAAAGATCTCTGTTTATGAGTTTAAAATATGAATACTGTGCCAAAGACTATGAACAGACAGATTTCCTTTAATACAAGTGAGGGACAAAACAACATTAACAGATTAACAGATCTACATTGCCACCACACAGCTTTAAATTGCAGCTTTTGACGTGACTTTTGATCAGTTTTGCTGTTGTGCTTAGTGGTTTCAGATGGGATCTCCTAGAAGCTGTTTTTCTACCACCCGCTTGATGCAGTGTTTTACAGTATTAGAATAATGTACACCAATTTCAAACAATGAGGTAATAGCAAGTTCAAATAAAGAAATTCTTAGACATGCTACCAGTAGTAATCTCTAATTCATCTAGCTTTACTCAGGCTTCATTCCAAGCTCATTAAAATACCATTAATTTTCTGTATTGCTCCCCCATAAATCTCAGATGCAAAATGAATACGATCTATGGTGTATAAATGAAGATCTTCCGCAGAAATTACTGTATTTCCATATTCTTTGGCTGGAGTAAATTTGTCCTTTCCTGGAAAATAGGTGGTTGAATACAGGTGTTAAATGAGCAAAACTTCCTAAACATGATTCCATGCTTAAGTATACTCTCCAGCTACTCATGAAATGATGGTTCTCGTTAAGCCAAATATAAGTATTACAACAAACATATGCAACATTTGAATGCCATTTTGAACACAAGCATTTGAAATATATATAATTCATTCCAACAGTTATTGTCAATACCATCTTAAAAACACATATATATTTTATTTTCTCTTACTGCTTTCAAGCCACCGAAATTGGTTCTTTGGGTGAAGTGAAACAGGTTTTCCCAAATGCCAATTCTTAAGACCCTTAGTGAAACAGCAAGAGCAGTTCTCCACCATTTCCACATGCGTAGTGCACCACCTATTGACTTAGACACTAATTACCAGCCCCTGAAGAGTATTTTTCTAGGTTTTTTTCCTGAATTCATTGTCATGGTTACTATCCAAATCTCCTCAGCTGCCTGTGGCCAGGAATATCCCAAGGGCTATTTCTACAAAATGTCAGCATCACAACTCATCCTAAAAATATAACAGCTTATCAGAAGAACACCCATCTAAAGCAGAAAAGCTCCTGGCAGCAAACTGCAGTCTCACTTGGGGTAGAAAAGACTCAAGACAATAATAATTTAGTCTTTTAGTTGTCGGGTTCTATGAATCCAAAACAGCAGATGCAAAATCATCTGGTTAATAGCTCCCCAAGGAAGCAAATGCTTGTCAGCATGCTGCCCGCAACTCACTTATCAGTCTCCTGCAACCAGCTCTGTGCAAAGATACTGCTGTTAAATGGACTTCTGTCATTTTAGGTATGCAGTACATTTGGTAGTGATCTGGAACAGGTCAGAGCAAAAAGAATTTAATTTACAGAGGAACTGCAGAACTGGGTGCCTTCTGTTCCACAATACTGCTACAAGGTTTCTAAGGACACAGGTGCCAGAAAGGAAATTCAAGATGGCATCTCACAGACGTCTCTCTCTTCCTCTCTATCTTATCTTCCTAACAAACTGCTAGATGCTTACTCAGCTCCCACAGTCAGAGCCTTAGCCTTTGAGCACACCCTGTGTTTTCAGACGAGAAAATCGATTGGAGAAGTAGAACATTTATACCACCTCTCTTTCTAAGCAACCCATTTACACTGGAATCACTCCGGACTATTTAATTTTATCTTAATCCAGGGCAAGGTTTCAACTTTTTCCTCCTGTTGTCTGCCCGCACTTCTGGAAAGGTTAAAAGTTATTTTTGCAAGGCAAAGACAGCCTTGTCCTGAGGCGTAAGTGGAAGCCATTAACAACTGCACCCATGCTTGAGTAAACTATTCACAACCCACTAAATCAGCCTCCAGACCTCACGGTGGGATTTGGACATTGGGCATCGACCATTATGCTTTACACAAATATATATATATACAGGGTTAACATGAGGTTCATAATGGGGGAAAATGGTAGCAAAGCAGTTTGAGGTGAGAACGGGTTTGGATGCTCTCTCATCACTAACGGAGGGCACAAGTTTCCTCCACAAATTGGCACCGTAGAAGTCAACCGACATGGTTATTTCAGAAATGCCAGTATTCCAAGACTCTTACCATGACAACACACCAGCGGTAGCATTTATTGGGTGTCTGATATGAACAGCCTCTGCATCAAGTTCCTGAAGCATTAAGTCCACAGTAGGAGTGCAGAACGTCTTTCCTCCATGTTACAGAGTCAGAGTAGGGGAGAACTGGGCCCTGACTTACTGTTTGCTAAGGCAGGCAATGGCACAGACCTCGTATTTCTATCACCATGCATCTTCTTTTCAAACAGAAGGTAGTTCTCACTTCAGAAAGCAAGAAAGGGATCTTTGATCCTGTGTCTTGAGGTTTAACTATTTTGTTAAAATTCAGACTATCCAGGAGAGCAGCATTTCCTCAGCCTACTCATACTCTTTCTGAAAAAAAAACCTAGATAACCTAAAAACTGACAGGAACAATAGGATGTTTGAGTAACTAAATAATGTAGTAGTAATCACTAGATGTTATAATTATTGTAAATATTAATTATATTAATCAATTAACCATTTAACTACATTTAATTAGGACATTATTGATTAATGCTGGTATTATACTATTAAATCACAATAATTAAATAATTACATATGTCGTAATTAGAAATTTCCCATTAAAAAACAGAATTTGCTTTTGGTTTTCTGTTCAAGTAGTTCTACCATGTTCATGACTGTTGGAGGAATGTCTGTCCCTTTCTTCTTTCCACACCTTCTTCCATCCTTAACGCCAGGATGGCAAACTATCTCACCCTGCCGGCTCTACTTCTACACTTAGGTTTCTTTTTAAGTGGATACATTTCCATTACCCCACCACCATGCCCAAATGCTTTTTGTACTCTTCCCAGAAGCAGTAAATATGGCCAGGTTCTCAGGTCTGGGAAAAATCATGCAATAGCCTAACTGCTGAAATGATCTTCTCTACTTAGTGGTCTAAAGGACAGGGTTTTGTCTTCATGAAATCCTCTCTCCCTAATGATTATAGGTTTTTCTGGGCAATTTTGTGCAAAGGGGTTTAACACTACCTTTTGGTTAAGGTATTTAACATCTCAAGGTGTTAGTCTCTGCTCCGGACTCCCAGTAAATTCTCTACATAGTGCCTAGAATATGTGTCAAGAAGAGTCACCCACACAGAGCCTTCCTTAATTTAGGCAAAACGCTTTTCATGTTTACAATTGTTTCTGGTTGATAGTCTTTTTTACCTTCACCTTAATTTTTATCTTTCAGCATTTCACAGGGAATAAGACTAACTCTAATTCCTCAGTTCAAAAGAACATCCATGGCTATTATTGCTGTACCTATCTCTACACCATGTCTGGTTTACCACAGTCATCTAAAATTTCAATTCCTACAGAAGCTGCACATACCCAAAATGATTGGTTCCCCAGACCCTGCAGTGAGATCCAAAGGACCTCTGCTCATTCTTTTGCGAAGAGGGCAAACCACATCCATGCAGAGCGCCTGCCTCACAGTACACAAAGAGTAGAATTAAAGTGTGTATCATCTTCATATCTCTCAGCTACTTTCATTTGCAAATAGATACAAGAGGTCCTTTGAACTTTTTCAGTTCCATATTTGGTTCTGGGGTACAGACTTCAAATACTTCATTTCATATAGTTCCTGTAACTTTTGAAACTATTTTTTTAGGTAGTAGTCTCCAATTTGTTGAATATCTTAAGAGTTAAGGTTAAGAATTCCTTCCCTGTGCAAGAACAAGCTGGTGGTTTGTGCCTGCAGATGAGAATGTCCTTGGCTGGCTCCATTCCCTGTGCCTGCTTTCTTTGCCAGGTGAAAGGAACTAACGTTTCAGCTCCTTCCTCCTGAGCTGGGATGCCCTCAGCTCCTTTGGGAGTATGAGCTCTTTGTCTCTCCTGGAGATTCAGGAATTACATTCCTGTCCCCCACCACACCCCCCACCGCAGGTTAACCATTACATATGCATTTTGACAAGCATGTCCAACAGTAAACAACACCGTTTCTAAGATCTTGCTCATGTTTAAGCCAGTGTTTCTCTGGCCCTGTGTACGATGATATTACCATCTCCATAGCCTTTACTGTTTTCTGTATATCAGGATCTCATTCATCACTTCTTTGTAATAAGACTTGGGTATCCATACCAGGTGTGACCACTCTGTTAATAAAATTACAGGCCAAGGACTGACCTTTGGATTAACTGAGTTTCTCTCTCACCTTCTTTCATGGTCCATATCAACGTTCTTATCTTCTCCTTATCTTCTGCTCCAGAAGCTTAGTCTATAAACCTGTCCTCTATGTTAATTCTACATAAATACAGTGGAAATTTCATACGCAACAACTCAGTAGCTGTTTTCTGTGGGCTTTGTCTAAAGGAGCATCTAAAGATGCTCCTTTACCTCTTTGCCACAAACATGATAATGCACTGTTCAAACACAATATGAAGAATAATTGCATTGATTCCTATTGACCCCTTCATCTCTTTCTTAGCATGGTTACAAAGTTTAATAGATATGTCAGTTAAACTCATAGCCTTTTACTATCTGAAGCTCTGAAATTTAAGACAGTATGATCTTCTAAAAAATAACAATTTTAAACTGGTTATCTGATATGATCTGGATCTAGTCTGTTGAAAAACAACTGGGATTTCTTTTCCATTTTCAAGTTGCTTTGCACTCTTCTGCCACCTTGAGGGCATAGAGCCATCTTCTGAAAACCAGGAGGTGTTTCTAAGACATGCCTTACTTGTAGAGTGAAAGCACTCTGTCAAAACCAACAGACAAGACCAAAGATCTCTTCCGGTTTTATTAGCTGCTCTTTTGCATCTAGACCAAGGCCAGCATTTTTTCTTGGCTATTGGCTCACCTCTCTACCAGCTAATTGTCTGCTTCCTGCTCCCAAGCCAATAGTACACTAGAGTTTTTGCCTTCAGCTTTGAAAACAGCATTTTGGTTGCCTCTTTCCTAGTATTTAGATCCTTATGCTCCAGCACTATAGGAAGGAAGACATCTCGAAATGATTAAATTCTTGCATGTACCATGAAAACAGGCAGACGGGCAGTGGAGAGAGAGCCCTACCAGTTTTCCCTGCGAGAGAAGGGCTGACTGATAAAATGGTAGCAAGAGAGCTGCTGAAGGATATAGGCTTCAGTGGTTTCACTCCATATTGATTTGTTCTGGTTTTAGGCTTTAGAGCAAATCGTATTCTGTTAGTTAAGCCTTTCAGTACAAGTGTTTTTAAAGCATAAGCAAAAACATCACATCAAAGACTTAGCTCCATATGCCTGTCATTAGAGCAATTATTAAAGTGTGCCATGCACAGGCGATTTAAAGCTAGAAGCAAACAGTAACAGCTGTCCTGCAGATTCCAACTCACCAGGCTCTTACACAAAATTTCTGGAAATGGCACAAGTACTCGGCTATCTGTTAATTCCTAAATGACAAATCTTTGCTAAGCCTGAGGTGCACAGTAGCCCATGTTGATATTTTGTATATATATGTTTACATTTCAACATCGTAAAATTACATAGACCCATTAGAGGTCACAGCAACCCAACAGAGCACCGCACAGACAAACAGATATGACAGAACAATGTGAACCCTAAGGAACACTCTGTAATATTCCGCTTAAATTAAACAATTTCTATGCAATTTCATCTTTAAATAATGACCCATGGAAATATTTTTGTCTGTTAATCCATTACAGATACTTTAGCAAACTAGTGTTTTAATGAGCCTGAGGCTAACAGACAATTTGTTTTCCAATGTTTCATAGAATCATAGAATGGTTTGGGTTGGAAGGGACCTTAAATTAAAGATCATCTACTTCTAACCCCCCTGCCACGGGCAGAAGAAAGAGGTGAACCCGTCCCTGGGTGGGCTCGAACCACCAACCTTTCGGTTAACAGCCGAACGCGCTAACCGATTGCGCCACAGAGACTCCCTGGTTATGATTATCTTTATAATAAAAAATAATTTTCCTTCCTAAAATGAAACTACCTTCCTAAAAACATTGATTCCTAAAAACAAGTAGCAGAGATATTCTGCATTAAATCCTACTATATCCTAGAATCTTTCAAGCTGACAAAAACCTTACAATACTTTTTTGTAGTAGATTATTTCATATAGAATCTAAGCAATTCAGTGTTTAAATGCAAAAACTACTCAGCAGCTCTCTGCAAATTCCAATAAGAAATTACAATGGAAAATAACTAAGATAGTTCTTATTGGAGAAATTATATTGGCTGGTAGGTTCTCCCTATTAGTAGTGAGAAAAGAGCCCTCTTCCAAAGGCTTGAACTCTCGCTATCAAAATCAACAGATGGGGATCTTTTCCTCCCTGACTTCAGTCAAGCATGCCCAGTTCCACCAAATTTCAAACTCATTTAAAGAAACTTGGGAAAATAGCATAACTCTAAAGATCCAGAGTTATATCAAGTTCAGTGAGAAATGACCTTCTGGAGATATCTTTATAAAAACTGACTTCTTCCATTTCTAACACAGCTTGGTTTTCACTCCTAAAAGAATATTACAGAATCAAGTGTATAAGTATCAGTTGCTTGGAAAAATCAGAGCTGACAAGACATTTATTAATTTCAAAAACAGTGTATTTTTGCACTGGTGTCCATAACAGTCAGTCACAATTTTTCATTCACAAGTAAAGCTTCTCATGCTTTGACTTTTCCATTTCAGCTTTTGTCCCATAAACCAGTCAGACCTTCCCATTTTTAGATTTGCTTTTAAATTATAAATTCCATAGCTCGTTCATAGGTGGTTCCACAGTGAAATATGTGCCACTTTTACAGTCAGCCAGTTTCACTGCCTGGAATATTGCTGGATAAGCAACATCAGCTGAGAACATGAAGGGAAGGCTGTTGAATGAGGACAGCTTAAAAGTTGCTCTGTGGAGCTGGGGTATTCTCAGTGGCCAGCCGAATGGTGCTGTGCAGCCTCCCTCCAGCAGCACTAAATAATCTAGTCAAGTATTTGCCAACTGACATAGGTATATTTAATATTTTACTTTCTATTTTGGAGGGGTTCTGAAACACTGAATTGCACAAAAATAGTGGCAATCATACATGAGTGAAAATAGGCCGGTTAGGTTTGGGGTCTGAAACCCGGTAGAACATTCTTCCAGCTTCTCATAGCCAGTAGGAGATGCCACTTCATTCATCATTAATACTTACACTGTCCTTAATTTTTCTTTAGCCAAATGTTCTTTGTGACATTGAAGTTTGCCTCTGTCCGGGCTCAAGGATCAAAGGATTTAGTTTCCTATGCCAGTGTTTTCTTATCCACTGGGATATTTTCCTACCCCAATGTTCCAGGCATTATTGCAGGCAATAATAGCTGCTTCACTTCTCGCTTTCTTTTCTAACAGAAAAGCTTCACCTTCTTGTTCCAGCTTTTTACCTACCTTCAACTCTCAAAATGTCACTCCTTCCTTATACTGCTTTTATGCTTGTGAACATTGTCTTGCCAGGAAATCCCGCTTGCCTCTTCATCTAAGCCTCTTCATGATGTTCTTTTGATCATTTTCTAGGTTTTGACTGTTTTCCTGTCAATCATACTGTTTTCCTTGCTGTGTTTTGCCATATATTGATCACTGACCCCATTACAGACTCCAGGCTTTGAAATCTGAACTGATTCTTTAAGAATTAAGGGAATGAAGAGAACCGCTTTACAGAGATGCTTTACCTTCAACCAGCATTCATATCAAGCGCAGCCTGATCTCTCTCTTACTCTTACCAAATATTTTTTCCTCAACCTGTGCCGTTTCCTCAACTTCTGGAAGGTTGCATGCCATCTACGCATCCAAAGGTCCCGTAACATGCAAACGTTTTTAGCAGGATCAATAGGCACAAGCCATGAACAAAGCTGTAAGAGTAGGTGCTGTGCAAGCACAGAGCAAAAAGATTCCTCCTAGAGCAGAAAGAGTGAAGCCTATCCAAGGAGTGCTAGAGGACAAGTAGCCATGTCAACAGACTTTTAAAGAGCTTTTAATAGGAATTCTAAGATCTTCTAAATTATATTTAAGAAACTACATCTTTAGGCCTAAAGTATTTCGAGATGATATCATGGGAAAGAGAAACAAAGAAGCGGGAATTTGAGCACAAAACAAGACCAGATTGGTCCAGTCTGCACAAAGTATAAAAATGAGGCTGAAGACTGTATCTAGTTGGCCTAGACACCAGATGAAAATTCAGTTATATTTTCTTGTTAGATTTGTAGTAATGCAGCTTTATATTAGTGATTAGATGTTAACCCCTAGAAGGGATGTGCACTCAGGCATTGCTCCTCTGGGATGAATCCCATGCTCGTTCAGATGTTTGCACTTCAAGATACACTGAATTTTTAATCTCCTACAGCTCATCATCTGAATCTTGGGCAAGACTTATCCTTAATAGCTGGGCCACCTACTAGTATTTTTTTAACATTTCTTTAGCTAATGTTCTTTAGCATTTTAAAATGTAGAAACGATCAGTACTAAGTTGTTTTCCCTTCTGTTAAATTTATAAAAACTATTCTGCCTATGTATTTCTTTCCTGCAATCTTTTATTACGTTGGTTTAGTTCGTTTGCTATATTCCCTAATTAGTATCTTCTGTAAAGTTCTTCCTGGAACTTCCTTGCCTCTCAGCTTCATGTCAGGGTAACCAATAAATGAAAATCAACTCTCACTCACACAGGTACCTGGCCTTTTTATCAGAGTACACCTACCTAACATCTGTGACAAAGGTGACCGTTGAGGTAGGGTATGTTATAGTTGCACATTATGCATAAGCTGCCTGAGTCCTTTGATGTAGGACTTTTTGAACTCAAGGCTAAGCATTTTTTAATAGACCAGTATCAGACAAACTACTAATGTACTGCACAGAACATTAATGATGATTAGTGTTAATGACTTTTACTAGAGATCACACTGACAGAGGTGGAATGATGTTCTCTCTCTCTCTGTTTTAAAGAGAACATGGTAATTACAGGATGGCATCTGTATTGCCGGCAGCCAGAAGAGAAGGTTTCTAATGCTCCACGAACATGACACAGCTTGGACAGTGGCTGTGTAGGCTTCCAAAGACTGCCCCATAAATATAAAGAATTCTGAATCTTAAGGAGACACATCTGGGAGCATAAGGGGGAACCAGGAGGAGGAACAATGTGAAAATGAAGTGTTGATGAAAAAAGAGTAACTCAGTTTGACAAGGAACTAACAGTGACTGCCATTTTCTCTCAAACAGGAGTCAAGAAAAGAGAGGGGGGAAATAGAAAAAAATAGTACCTGCGTACCAAGAAACTCATCTAAATTGAAAATCTGTAAAAGCAGTAATTTGTGATAGAATTTCCAAGGTCTTACAGGTTTGGTGGCATATTTGTTTCGGTATCTGGCTGAGACAGTACTCAGAGTACACTGCTTGATTGAACAAGTCCACTGAGAAAAAAACTTCTGTACTCCCTCTTCATTAATGTAATCAAATATTTGCAATAGATGGCTAGCATGCATGCACATGCCACATGGAAACTTGATGCTTACAGAAAGATTGATTGCCATTATGAGGCTGAAAACTCAGCAATTAAAATGTCTGATGCCGTCATTTGGCAAGTACACAAAAGCTGCTGAAGCAAAAGCTGCACTACTGAAAATATTACTCTGCCCAGGAATCCGTTGGAGATACAGCTTTATTTCTGGAATTACAACATGACCAGAGCAATCTGACAATGCTGCACAAATTAAATTAAGATGTGATATGTTTTGGGGTATGGCAGATCCTACTGATCAATTATTCCACGCTTAACCTGTAAGGTAATGTAGGGAATATTCCAGTTAGTATATAACAAACAGTATGTTCCTTATGAACATATGAACATTTTCCTTATGAAACTTACAGATTAGAGGTAAGTCATAATTTTTCTTCCAGCTCTGGTGCCTATATTCCTTACTATATATACTTGTGAAAAATTAATTCCACTCCTATAAGTATATAAAAACTCTAAAGGGAAAATATCATGTGAGAATGCTCTGACCGAGAATGTTTAAGTATCAGCTCTCTGCAATAGCTGACTTTATACTATAGTAGTGACCTTATCTGTTCTTACATGCTTACAGTCCTTGGGATTGCCTTGTGCCTTTGACTGAGGACAGCAGATCTAAATCCAGAAGCTACATGTGGCTGTAATGCTGAAAACAGGAAAATCAAGAGAAGGAGATCTACTGTGAACTAAGCTTATCAGCAAATTTGTATGTGCATACCAGGTTTGACCCATGGCACAAATTTCTCCTTCCGTTTACACTGAGCCTGCCAAGCAAAGTCAGGAAGCAGTAAAGGAAGAATTATCTCACCTAAATTATACCTGTGTAAATGACATCTGCCCAGTTTAAACTTATTATCCAAATTCAACAGAGAGTTGCCATTCCTAATGGTTAAGTCACCCACCTTATTCTAACTCATGAGTAAATTACCGGTGCCTTACTTCCAGAAGTTCTACAGAGGGAGGTCGATGATTAATTTAAAATAGACTGGTTCACTTAAGTGGGTGGAGTTAGGTGAGATGAACCCCATCTTTCCTGATTGCTTTATTATATTGACACATAGGGGAAATAGCGCAGCCGAAAACTACAGTAATATTTTTAGCTTCTGTCATTAGTGACCATACATAACACCGCAGACTCTTATGAAAATAATGAATTCGGTTAAGCCAAGGCTACATCTGTAGAAAACAGAAATGTGAAATCTCTCCTGTGGCTTTTCACTCTTAATATTCATAGCCATTATCCCATGCATGCACTAGTGTCACATCTCCTCTGCCTCTCAAAGGAACTGCTTCTGTTTGCTGGGTCTTCTCTCTGTGGTTGCTCTAGGCGTTCCCCTCCCACTGATGGCCTTTGGTGCTTCCAGCAGAACAAGCAGAAAGCAAACATGAAACTTTAGCATTTGCACACCAAAAGCTGAGGTTTGACTGATCAGAAGAGCTAGCAGACCTCTGATTTACTTCCAGCACACTAAGTTTATCAGGAAAATAAAGTAGGTATATAATGAAAATTACAAAGCTGCTTCTAGCTAGTAATAGTTCATGTCTGGAGTCAGTTTCATGGTGTACTTAGCAATCCCTAATTAGCCTTTTATATCAGGTCTTTTATATACAGTGGTTTTGGTGTGAATTACTCAGGTGTATGTAATGATGCCAAATTCAAATAGCTTGTGAAAAACCTGTAAGAAGCAACACCGCACGCATGCAAACCACTTCCTCACTCACGGCACTTCAGCCAAAAGCTTCTGACTGAAATGAGGGAGATCTCTCTTGTCGAACACCTAAGCAATGTCTCCAAAGGAGCGATGAAGCAAAAGCAGATGTCTTGCTCACATCCACGCACATATTTAATATACACAGGTGGATTGTCTTAATTAAGATCTTTAACCTGCAACAGTATGCATTTGTACAGTCCTAAAATAACAGAGATGTAATCCACACGTGGAGTTTTCAGGCATCACTGACGGCCAGTGTTAGTGCTTCAGGGCAAACGAGGACCGCCCAGGGACTCCCAGTAGCAGGCGGCAGATCTGAAACAGGCCTCCAAAGGCTGTGGGACAGAGTTACTATTTCTGGATGTTGTAATTTCCTGAGGTATCTATAAACAAAAGTATGGTTGTTTTGATACCTTTTTAATTTCTGCTGTTCTTTCATAGCAAGAAGCTGATTTAACTGAAGATCAGTGAAATTCTCCAGAGAGTCTATCTTGCAGTAGAGAGCTGAATTCTTTTTTAATTTTGGGAGAAAAATTTAAATTTTGCTGCTCAGGCATTGCAGCCATCCTAACTGAGAAGCTGAGTCGACACTCCGGGAGCTCCAGTTGAACTCCGTGCTTTCTGCATCTACACCACTTAGAGCAGCAGCGTTAACTAGGGTAAGTTTTGAGGAGCTACATTCACAGTCATAAATGCACCTTGCAGACTTGCAGCACAGCCAGCAAACTTAACACAGTTATATTGCAGAATGAGGCAGGCTGAATTAAATATGCTTTGGTTGGATGAAAAGTCTTACTTAATCATGAATAAATGTTATAAAAACAAATGAAGAAGAGTATCTGTGGTCCTCAATGACTGCAGGAAAGATGCATTTCATAAGACTGTTAAGAATCATTAATGAGCAACAATGCAAAAAGCTACAAAAAATATTCTAGTGAGTACTTTCAGTTACTGAAGCTGTTAAAAAATGTTTAAGTTGCTTCCTAAAGTGTAAAATGCTTGCAGCTGTTATTTGAACATATGTGAAATGAGGACAAAGAAAGCTAAACATGAACAGGAATATTTTAACACATAGTAAGGTTTGTTCACAGTAAGAAGGCTTTGAAAATTCTTAGCTTTTTGAATGCTGCATGACCGAAAAATAATACATGAATGGGAATTTTTCATTTATGGAGTAAAGGAATCCATACTATGACCAGGTTTGGGGTGGTGGTGGTGTTTGTTTGGGGGGTTTTATTAGGTTTTTTTTTTTTAATTACCCAGTAACTACAAATCTGTACACTTGGGAGTTTACCTGATACCTTTTTTCCCTCTCTCCCTGAGAGAAAAAACCTGAGCACTTTAAAATAGTAAAGTGTTTTTATTATTTAAAAAATTTGCTCAGAAACTGAATGAATTAAGAGCCTGAATTAAACAGAAAAAATACAGATTACAAGTTGGCAGATAGTAAAGACATTGGTTGGGTGGAAATAGCATATACATTGAATATATAGTAACAGTGCACGTCAGAAGAATACTTAGAACTCAGATCTTGTATGTACATTACGTTTGCATAATGCTTTAAGTTCTTCTGTTTTTCAGGTAAGATTTGAAAATAAAACTTTGCTTGCAGTGTGTAGACTTCCTGGGTTTGGTTCCCCCCTCCCCCCAATTATTTTTTCACGTTATTAAATGAATAATCAAATTCAACAATCTGCAGAACTTCCAGAATAGTGTTGTTTGGA
>NW_008825410.1:1308411-1309204 GCF_000699105.1 Pygoscelis adeliae | reverse complement strand
TGGTGAAAGGAAAATCAGGCTTTTTTTGTGTTCAAAATCCAGATAATTCATGATTATTATTTACCCGCTCAGTTAAAAAAACCTTTTTCCATTCTTTTTTTTTTTGGGCAGTCCTAATGAAAAGAGTTCTGCTGGAGCTGAGGGAGAGTAAGTTATTTCAAAATCCACCAAGCGCAGTAAGTACTTCATCATGAAAACCCGAGGCTTGACTGCTCGCTGTTTATTTCCCGTATTTACACGAATACATACTTAACACTTTTCCTGAGTTTTATGTTTGTTTATATATGGTTTGGTTTATACACGGTCACTTTATTTTGTGGAAATGTGTTTCCTGTGACTGCCTGCGCTGCTCCGGGCCTGGCGGCCCGGGCAGGCAGCGGCCCACCACCGCTGCTGGCGAGGGCCAGGTCTCGGCTAGCAGACTCGCTGCCCAGCGCCTTTCCCCAGGCACGACTCCAGTGACTGCCTGTGGAGGAACAGGATTTCCCTTTCGTAAGATTTCAGCATTTCACTGGCAACACGCACCTTTTTTTTTCCCCCCTCTCTTCCTGTAAACCCAGGTAACCTGTGACTGTCTTTCAGCTTCCCTGTACGGTGTTATCCTCGTTCAGAGGGCTCCCAGCCCGGGCTGAGCACTTCCATGTCACCCGGAGAGTGACAAGCGTTTAAAAACCGCATTACTTGGAAAAAATCCAGTAGCGCCCAGTGCCAGCTGTCACGTACCGGGCCAGGTACAGCACCTCGCCCAGGTACTCCTCCACCGAGCACCGTCCCAACGACCCCCCGGCGAGGA
>NW_008825410.1:1294848-1307588 GCF_000699105.1 Pygoscelis adeliae | reverse complement strand
GTCCGGGCGCGGTCCCGCGGCTCGGGCGTGTGTGACTCGCGGGGTCTGTGGCGATGCGGTGTTTTTACCGTGAGCACAGCCCAACTCCTAGGGCCTTGCCTGCGGTGTGTATAGCAGCTGTACGGCTGCAGGTGAAGTTGCAGGGGTAGAGGGTGACTTCCCTGTCACTTGTTCCCAGGCAGGATGATTAATGACATTTACCTGGTAATTAGTAATTAATATCTTGATTGGTATAAGACTTGGTATATGTTCTGTTAGTGTTTGAACCATTGCCTCAAACATAACAAAATCCAGCCTCTTTGGTGGATGAAGCAAAATGAAGAGTTGTTTGGTTTTATGTGTTGTTAGTGGCTGTGGGCAAGCCAGAAAAAAGCCAGTAACCAAGATCTGGAAGCCGTAGCTGGTGAGCGTGACGGGGCTGCACACAGGTGCACGGCGGTCACGGGGGTGCTGGGAGCTTTGCTGATTCCTCTTCTTTCGGGTTGTTTTGGCCTCGAAGCTGTGAATCTTGGCATGATCGTCAATGCTAATTGAACTGCTAAAGGAAATATTTTCTTGTTTCCGATTCATGCTAGAAAATGTAGTATGTTTTTGTGGGTAAATCAAAAAGTTGATCCAAAGAGAGATCACCACGGCTCTGTTTATTGTAGGACAACTGGTGTCGTCGTAGTCTAACGCTTGCTGCCGGCATCTGCGGAAGACAAGGCGGAGGCAGTTTATTGTGGAAATGGGAAAGGGGGCAGGGAGCCTAGATTCACCCTCCGGCTGGCATGTCAGTAAGTCTGATAAACTGAATAGTACTAAGTTGCAAGACACGGAAGCATTTACTGAATTTGAGAGGAGCTCAAGCATGAAGTAATTGAACTTGCCTGTTGCGCTGTGTTCCTTAAGGCTCAAATCAGTCGCAAAACTAGATGGAAGGAGGGTGGCAAATGTGATGCTTTTTTAAAGAGGGATAGTGAGACTGGCCTAAGGAGATAGGGGCTGCCATATCAAGCAGATTACAAGGAAACTGGACTGTGCATAAATACAATACGTGATGGGAGAGTTAATGAGGGGGTTGAGTCACAAACTGCAAAAGGGTGAGAATCTGCAGGCCTTTATGTAAGTTGATAGTCTGTATGGATTTTCACAAAGCTTTCAACAAGTTCCTTCGCCTAAGGCTTTTAGTTTCTTTAATCTATTATAGGGTAAGAGAGGCTTTCCGATAACGGTTTAAAAGATAGGGCATAGAGTGAGAGTGAATACAGAGTTACCAGTTTGGTCTCCTTTGAACAAATAACATTCAAAAGACAAATAATTTAGAAAAGGGGGGTGGAGCATTTATAGCAAATACAAAAGTTTTCAGGATAGATGAAAGCAGAGGTGCTTGAGAGATCATTCTGCAACCCTTCAGTGATCTCAAACATCTGAAATTCAGCAAACGTTAGGATATTTTTGGCAATTAATGAAAAACAAAACGAAGATTTCACTGTGATACTGCACAACTAAAGCTAACCAGTACCTTACTTACTGTCAGTGGTGCTGGTCACCCCCTCTTAGTAGTGGTATAATAGAGCTTGGAAGATGTGTACAAAAGAGCAATACAAATGGCAGAAGAATGAAACAGCTTCTGTACAAGAAGTAGCAAAATAGATTAAAATTCTGTTGCCTGGACAGAAAATTAGTAACCTGGTAACGTTCTCAAATATTATGAATTATTGGGGGAAGGTTAATTCATTGTGATTGTGTCATAACACAAAAAGTATCAACTGAAAAATAAAAGTAGCAGGCAGTACATTTAAAACAATCAGAAGAAAGCACTTTTTTCCACACAAGACATTTTGAAACACCTTGCCAAGATTTTATACCAAAAATAGCGTGGAAAGGGTTATCCTGATTTGCAGAGGGTGACTGAGGTGGGGCTGCAAAGATGCTGCACTCCTTAGACCCTCTGGCTCAAAGTTGCCGGGCTGTGAAAGCTGGGCCACGCCAGGGAAGGGATTGCTCTGTTTGTCATCCTTTTATACTTTGTCTTTGAGCATCTGTCATTAGCTGCTGTCAGGAAGAGGAGAGCAGGCAAAACCAATTCTTTCACGTGACCATATGTTCTGCCACAGTGGGGCAAACAAGAAATTTAACAATGAATTAACCACCCATGTGGATACTGTCTCTTTCATAGATGTCCAGGAATATGGAGGAAATGAAGGAGAGCTGCATATGAACAAAAAGTGGTGAAATCTTTTTTGTGGGAGGTGTGGGTTTTTTTTCTCCTCCCCCAAAACTGGATCTTTAATATCTGAAGAAACTGATAACCGAAAGTTTGCATTAGTTGAAAGGGCAAGTGCCTGAGTAATGGAGAAAATGAGATTGACATTAGACATGTCGTTCATGGAGTTAGGCACGCCTGATGATACAGACGAGATCCTGGTGTGTAGGTATCCTGTAGGGTATATAAAGGATGGCAAAGACGACAGCTGGCTTTGAAGAAAAATTATGTGTTAAGTCAAAATACTTTGTTATTTCATGTCCTCTATTATTTATAAAGTCAAACTTACACCACAGAGGCACATTGACAGCATTGAGTCTTCTAACCTGTCCTACTGCAGTTTTTCCCTTGGACAATTCAGCGAGGAGGAAAAAGCCACAAATAATGTATATAACCAGACAGAGAATGGTACATGTGAAGAAGGTTTGTCAGTTGTTAATCCTTCTTTCTGTGGGACAAGCATGGGTATGCAAAAACTCCTTGAGAGACAGTAGTTATTTTTAAAACTGTCTTTTTTTTTTTTTTTTTTTTTTTGAGGAAGACATTCTGAAAGTGATAAAGGCACATAAAGGCTGCTTCTTTCATACCTTTTCCTTCTTCTCACTATCCCTAGGTAGGAGTGTAAGTGTTAATATTTAGATTTTCTGTGCTTGTAGTGTGTCTGTACTTTTAAGTTTTCAGATGAGTGGCAATTGGATGCTTTAAGTTTTTGGTAGTTAGCCTAGTTTATCTCGCTCAGTTTAGAAACCCATGTTGTACAGATTGCCATCTATTTTTCTTCTCCCATTGCAATATTGAAGAGTTCACAAGGCATCAATTAAAGCTGAGAATATGCATTTGTTTTATAAAGCAGTTGTTTTTGTCTTGGCTTCCTTTGGGAGCTTTTGGATGATTGAGACTTCAGTTAGGACTCCTTTGTTTTGTCTCATTGTCTTTACATGTAAACTTTTCAGGTAATTTTGGCCTCAGTCATGCAAATACATGTTATAGATAGGAGCAGCCCACTGCACTTCCCAGTAAAACTTGCCTGTATAGAAGTTACTTGTATGAAAAAATGCTGGACTGGGGTTGTGGAAGGTCAAATTCATGTTCAGGGAGACTATCGTATCTAGGCGTCACCTACATTTTTTGCAAAACTTAAAGTGAATTAAGAGAAGTTAAGGACTGTCTTTAACTTGCATACAGATCTGTGAAGAGTTAATTGGACGAAATGTTTATATACTATCCAGTGAAGTTAGTGCTGTGTATTTTTCAGCTATTACCATATTTCAAAGGTACAGTCCTGAACCTTGTTGGAAATAAGTTTTTATTTAAAATTTTGCGTTCTTAAAATCAGCACTGAGAGATCCTGTTTAAAACGACATTTTTATTTTGAATAATAGATAACAATTGAACTTCCATTTCTTTGAAATAGCGAGTGTGCCTTTTAGAGAAAGTATTGTGAAACAGTCTGTTCTGGTACTGAACGAAGACTTTGAGATTTCACAATTTCAATGGAAAAACCATGGTTTTGAGGAATGATAAATTAGAATAATGAGCATAATAAAATTCAGAGAAATTATACTCTTTGTATAACTATGCCATAGTGTACCTAAGTGCAACATTTGATGAAAATAAAAGATAATATGTGGAAGGATAATTTACACAAAGCACAAAGGAAGAGCTTAAAAAGAATGGTCTATGTTTTGTGTATAGAATGGCACTTAGATTTCTTTTCGTCAGGTTTTGTTTTTTTTGTTTGGGTTTGTTTTTTTTTTCTTTTAGGATCTCATTAATGGCTAAGAAGAAAGTGTAGTATATTAAAATAAGAGTGGTTCTTTGGCTGCTGTGTATTTCATCTCCTAAGTAAAACTTGGGCATTTTCAGAGGTGCTGTCTTGTCTGTAACCTCCAGTTTACTCTCCTGGCTGCGTTTTCAGTCTTGTTTTATTCTCCTCCCTTATCTTCCCCCTAAAAGCTCTACTGTCATGTTTAAAGAAAGACATCAGACATCAGTAATGCTCCTAATGAGAATCAGGAGCTTTCTAATATTGCTCAGGGAAATAGTAAGATATTCGGTATCTGGAATTGGGAAAGAAGGCATAACATCTTGGCCTAGAATATTATCTCTATGTTTAAAATATATACAATGTGTGATGTTTGGAATGTTATTTCAGTAAACATACTGTAGGATGGAGGATTTTTGTTTTTGTGGGTAATTATGATGGGAGTGCCATGGAGTGCAGAGCTACCAAGCTTGGGTCATGAACTCAAGATATGGAACATGCTCTCCTATGAAGAGTTGGTAAACTGAGATTCTTCAGTCTTGAAAACTTGATTGAGAAAGGATTGATGGTGGTCTACAAATCATGATAGATATGAGTGCGAACTCTCTCTTCCTATGGAAGAACTAGGGAGTGCCAAGTAAATCTAGTAGAAACCATATTTAAAATAAAGGCAGGTGATTCTTCAAGCAGCAGCTGTGGGTGTGGAAAACTTTTGTAGAAGGATGCTGTGGATGCAAAAAAATGGAAGACTGTTGGAACGAAATCTGTGGAAGGTTCTACAAAATATGTAGAAACCATGTCCTGCTCAGGAAGTCCCTGGACTGAACACAGTTGGAAGAATATTAGACAAGAACATAATGTTTACTTGCGCTCATCTTATTCAACCCTGAGCATCTGCCTATGGCCCCTGTGGAAGGCAGAATACCGGGCTAGACTGACCATTGGTCTGACTGTGAATAACTGTCCTTATTTTCTTATGCATCTTCCTCACCAAGTTAATGGATTTCGGAGGGAGTGTAATTAGTGGTGGATTTTCTTTTACATAGTTCACTCTTCTATCACTCTGATGTATCTCCTAATTTTCATCATCTGCAAAGTGGAGGGCTTTGTAGCAGTAGCTCTAGTAACTGTAAGTCACCTATTCTCATAATCTAATCACAAGCAACATGAGTTTGATAATGTTTTCTATTATTTCTGACAGTTGCATTTTTATGCAACTTACTAGAAATGATAGTTTACATAAGTGTATATGCTTGAGAATCAAGGAAATTACGTTGCTTGAAAGCCAAGTATAGAAACAGGATTTTATTTGAAACAATTAAGAAAATCTGAAACTATGGTCATTTTGAATTTCTGATTTCTACTAGAAAGATGTCTGTCCAGCAAATCTGAGCTATGCCAACCTATTTAAAAAGTAGGTAAAGATTCAATTTTGCATGTCATCTGCTGTGTTCTGAGCTAATTCTGTAGATATTTTGGCAGCAGGATCAGCAGCTGTCTTGTAAGTAGCAGCAGTTGAAAGAGGAGCAGAAAGGCATTGATAAATTGCTTCTGGAAGATCTTTTCTTTAATCTATTCAGGAATGGCACTGTACTGAATAACGAAACAGGCACAGACTGGAAAAAAAAGATGATGTTGCTGACCTGGGGTGACCTGTACTGGTTGAAAAATAGGGGAGTTACAGAGTCTACCTTTCTGGAAACCTCTTGAGTTCACCCTACATCTATGGTCTCAGCATGCTTTCATGAGAGCTCCTTTAAATGTTCAGGAGCACGTGGCCCTCTGCATCAGGCCATTTGCCACATCGCATTGCTGCTGTGCAGTAATTAATCAGTTTGACAAGTGCGTGTGCATTGCGATTAGGAAGGAAGTGTTGATTTGATTTGTGGTATCTCAAGGATCTGCTTGAGAGCTTACTGGTCAGTTTAAGGGAATTCCTGAACTACCCTGGGGTGATTAATAGACTCTTATTGATGATAAAAATAGGAGTTTATCACCATATGTATATATTTTATTTAAATTTTAAACACATTTTTCTTTGATGCATCAAAATCTGCCTGACCAAGAGCTCCCAAAACAGAGGTAGGGAGTAAAGAATGACAGTTTTAATAAAGCCAGTTTATCGTGCATGTTAGGAGTATGTCATGTGTGGGTTGCACACAGACAACCAATCCAAGCCCAGAGTTATGACTCTGAGATGTTTATTCAGACCTTTTTCAAGACTTTTGTAATTCTTCATGTTATTCCAGCTTTTTTTAGTAGTCACGATGCAATAGCAATGGTAAGTAATTGAAGTTCCAGGAGAGAAAACAAGTCGGGTTGTTAGAGTTGCATTTTGAAATGAGGGAATGAGGAGCCTTAGATCATGGTAAATAATACTACTTGATTGTGTTACCAGTGCTGGGTTTGCTTGGATGAATGAGCCAAGGGGTAACAGTTATAATACGGTCTGTTCTACATTCCCTTTTCTGATTTTCATGAAAACAGGTAGGAGGAATTTCAGGAAGGAAGGTAGGGTTAGAAGGTGTCTTCAGCTGCCACTTCTTCCTTCCTCCAAGCTAATTTTATATTCTTCAGGAAGCAGCATACATGAGCTGTGTTGTCCGTACTTCTGTACCTGAGATGTTCTTCATGCATCCTAAGTAGGAGAGAGCTAGAGGTTTGGAGGAAGAGAAAATTAAGAGTTTTGGGTGTCAGCTACACTTTTTATATACTTTTATACAGCATTTTGTTTTATGCTTTTTGTAACGTTTTCCCAGCTCCATAGATGGGAACCTTACCTTTTTGTTTTTCTGGGTGGATTGTGAAGGAGCAGGCGGCTGATTATCAGCTCATAAACTAGAGTAGCAACATCATTGGCAGTGTTAATGCAAGAGTTATCTTGGAAAAAATCTGTGGTCATGCAGGATTATAAAGATCCTAGTTCCATATTTGTTGGAAATACAGATATGTTTCTGTCACCCATGTAATGATTAATGTTTTCTGAAGTTTGTTACCCATAGGTTTAAAATGTTTATAGAAGAAATATTTCAATATAGATACTATTGTCATTCTTCCCACTATTGGGAAATTATTGAAATAAGTAATTTTCCCAATTATCCTATGTCCAACTAAAAAAAATCCCAACAACAAAGTTGATTCAGTACATACGAGAATTAATTAGCTTTCACTGTGATCTTAGGACCGTAACTTAGGATATGTTTTCTTATGAGAATGTTACACAGAAAGCCTTTTCTTTATCCAGTATACTTTTTTTCCCCAAAATTTTTTTTAGTGATTGGACTATGGTCATGTGGAGGTCTTTGTTTAAGCAGGAGGGAAGCAATACCACAGCTCTGTCTCTTTTTCCTAAAAGCTTTATTATAGTACTCGTCTTTGAGGACTGTGAGCTTGGATCTCAGTAGACATCAGATGTGCCTTGTAAGTTCCCATTCCTACAGACCTCACACTACTTGCATCTCTTCCTGTTCACCTCATCTAAATTGCAGTTCTGGTAAAGCTTCAGATTTTCTCATAATAATTGAAGCAGAAAGTCTGTCTCATTTTAATGTGTGGCTCCCAGCAGCCCTGAAAAGAAGCAGTAGATAGAAAACGCCCTATTCTTTAGAATTAGTGCAAGTTTCAGTGGAGTAAAAGAGCAGTTCTCTGCTGAGTTTAATGAAGTTAAGATTTCACAGAAAATGTTAAGTATGGGCTGTCGTACATTGTTTCTGCACAAGCTGGCACAGGTACTTGCTATTTCATTCACCGCCATTTCCCTGTTTGTCAGTGCTCTGAATTGCCAAGCATGACAAAATTGTTGGAGGGCAACTTCTCGTGCAGTGAGTGGTGTTCAGTAGTGTTCAGCTGTAAGGCAGCAGAATCTGACATGGAGTTTGCTGGAAGATAAACCTCACTGATTTCATAACTGAGGTGTTTTATTTATATGAACTTAAAGTGACCTGAAACATCACCACCTGTAAAGTGATTAATCTTAATTAGCATAAAACTTCTTGGCTGGAAGAGGTAGCTGCAGTTCAGAATGATCAGCAAATTCACGTGTAAATGGTTTTTGTTTTGCATATTAACCCAGCATGTAATTTCACCTGTTCTAAGGTTACTGCTATGTCTTAAGCAAGGAGATGTAATAGACTTTCTTGCAAATCTCATATTGAGATTCATGTTCTGTATGAGATGCTGTGTATGATGATTCTGCGTAGAAGATTATTATATTGAACTGTTGTATTCCTTAATTTCATATTAGTGTATTCTGGATAGTAGATATCACAGTGGATTGGCATCTTCTAGTGGAAATGCCATTCTAGGTCACAACATCTTTCTGACAGCAGAAATGGGATCACTAAAATTTTGTGGATAGAGGAGTGATTTACAGAAGTGTGGTATAATAAGTAAGAAGCCAATTTGCAGAAACTTGTGCAAGATGTTTTTACAATAAGTTAAATTTGTTTACCGCTGTTGATTGTTTCAATTCCTGTGTTTCAAATGTTGTCAAATTTATTTTTTTTTAATAGCAATGGGGCTATGTTTTAACTTTCATGTGTCTGAATTCTGATCTTAATATAACATTTTAAAGGTGGTGATACATGTGAGTATCTTCTGTCCAGTGGGAGATTTCTTGGAGAAAAAGTATGGCAACCCCACAGTTGTATGATGCATAAGTATAAAAATAGGTAAGGAAACTCGTGTCTTCTGTTCATCTGCCTGGAAGGAAGAGTTGTTTGACTGCATCTGTAGTAATTGCAGTGTCATCTATTTTTCACTTTGTAGCTGATTCTCTAGGCTTTCCAAAATATGCAGCATTTATCAGAAGGAAGTCTTTTCCTTGTACGTTATCTGTGTGTCTACAGTGTTTACCATAGTTGTATCTATATATAAAATACAAATAAATATTGGTGATAGTAGTACTGATACGTGCTACGGAGAGCCACAAGATACTGCAAGAGATTGCATAGCTTCGTATGTCACTCTCAGATTGCTGAAAGGGAAAATGCTGACCTTATGTGTAGAATCACAAGTAAAAAAATCCCAAATAAAATTACCAATCACTTTTTTTCACCTACTAGTAAGAGAACTTTATTTTGTAGAATTACACTGTATATTACCATTTTGAAACTACTGTGTTTGTAGCACCACAGAATAGGAAAGCCTGCTTGGTTGTTTGCCTGATCACATTAGCAGGAGCATTCATTTTCATTTCTATGCAAATTACACTAAACTTTTTATTAATTCCGCATGTTTTAAAAAAAGATTTACCATTCCTTAGAGCTGGATATAATGCTTAGAATTATCTATATTGCTCTGTAGATTTTCTAAAGACTTTTTCCTAAAATACAAATTTCCTGTAACGTGAATGTTGCTATTTTGTTTTACAGTGAAGCAAAAAATTGCCTCATAGACAAACATGTTGTGTTTATAGGAGACTCTAGAATTCGACAGCTGTTCTATTCATTTATAAGACTCATAAATCCTCAAATCAAAGAAGAAGGAAATAAGGTGAGCTAGTTTATTTTGATGACGTTTTTGTTTCTTTCTTCCTAATTTACCTCATACCTCTTCTCTGAACTTCAAAAAAGCAAGAAATGATACTGTTTGCTGGCCTAGCCATCAGCAAGAAGAACCACGGGAAGGTCTTTTGGAGAAGAGCAAGATTAGACCAAGATAATTGTTTGTGTACTAATGAGATGATTGGGAATCTGAGAAGTGAACTAGGAAACTCGAGAGAAAGCTCGCGTCAGTCTGGGAATAAAGAAGCTGACTTGTCCCATAGCAACTTATGCTTCGTATTTGGCTTCTTGATGAGAAAATGATTGCTCCTTTATGTGTTTTTAAATAGTAGTAATTCATGGCTTATAATGTGTGATTTTAAATGTCAGTGAAATTGCTGATCAAATCTGTTGATAAAAATCCTTGGGGCAATGACAGATTTCCAGGTCTAACTTGAGGCTGAAACTAAAAATAGCTTCTGGCCTTACCTTCCTTTTGATTGCTGCCAAAGAGCTGTTTGAATTTTATAAGGTGAAGAATGTAAATGGCAGCTTGCAGGGTGGAAGCAGTAAGAAAGGATTTAGCTGTGTCATTTGTTGAACAGAATATTCATTTCTTTTGCTGTATCGTGCTTCTTAGGCGTATCCCTTTATGGATGTATGTACATATGTGAGGGCAAAGATGTTTCAACTGTAGATCAGATTTGTCAATTATTTAGTACTTTAGTCGTTTAGAAGTGCAAGCTAGCAGCTTTTTTAGCAGGCAGCATGCAGTCACTTTCACTTGTGAAAATAAGATGTTTCATTGATCGAATAACTCTGTTTTTCCTAGTCTCTTGGTTAGGTCACAGTTGCTGCCCAAAAGTGAGGATATGCTAGAGTGCTGTAATTGATTTTTAAGTCGAGAGGTATCTCTTGTCAAGTATTTATGAAATCAAGATCTCAGTTTGTGGAAGAGAAACGCACTTGTTCTTTTGCACCAGGATTGAAACTAATATTGTATTTAGTAATATTTTAAAGGAGGATTGTGTATGCAGTATCTGACTGTTTCCTTTCTGATTTCTTACAAACTCACTCAGCAAATTTAATAATGCATTCCAGACTTTATTTCTGCGTGAGATTATTTTCTTTTATTCTTCAATTAAAACTGTTTTGGCTGTTTTGTGCAAAGAAGATGGGTGGATGAAAAAGAAGGCTAGGGAAAAGGAAGTGTAAGAAAAGAAAGAAAAAAAAAGTCTTAAGTTTTTCTCATTTTGGGAGGCTAAATTTAGGAAAATATTTTATACCTTTGTAACAGAGTGAACAGAAAGCATTTCAGACTTTGTTGGATAGATTTCTATGCAAGTAGCTTATTTTATCAAGAAAGTAACATAAACATTTTGCATGAGTACACTGACAAGTTTATACAAGAAAAATCCTTTCTACTAAAGATAAACCTTTGGGTGAGAGCAAATTAACATATGAATGTAAATATTTTTTTTCCTTCTGAAAGTTTGTCTTACTTTGGTTTTATTGTTTTGGGTTTTTTGACAGCATGGAAATATCCCTTTTGAAGATAAATCTGCTTCAATTAAAGTGGTAAGTTTTTACCTAGCATTAAATTGCAAGCCATAATAATGCATATCATTATTTCATACAATGTAATCCAAGTTTCAGTCAGAGCTGGATTTTTCAAATTTCCACAAATGCTGTAAAAGTCAAAAGAAGCTTTAGACCATCAACATTGTTTATAAATTTTCCACAAAATATATTCGAGTGTATCTTAACGTATTATATTTTGAATAAGATTCTTCGAGAGACTTTGGCTTTGAGTATTCTCTGTTAGCTTGGGGCATAAGCTCTGGAAGCCTGTATAATTTTTCTTTTTTTCAGATCTTATAATTTGGCCTTCCCAAGAATAGCTTTTGCCAGGAAGTTTACTTTTCCACTGCTGTAAGAATATGTATCTGGGGCTAACTTACTTGGAATGGTAATTGTCATAATTGCCATCGAGCTCTCTATGCTATCCCAACAAGTATTCCTTCCACTGTTTTTGCATGGAGGAATAGCCACAATGTTGATGATAATGTGGATATTTAAAAAAAGAAAACAAACAAAGTACTTGAGGGTAGGTTTTATGAAGGACTCTGTTCTCTGCCCTGGCAGTTGAAATGGTGTCCTCAATAGCTCTCTTTGCTTCCCATGACAGCTGTCAGCAGTACTGGGATTCTGCTAGTCACGTATTTGTTCATCCCCTGGAGACAACTCATTCTCTGTTCATGAAAACCAAAGAAGCAGTGTATTTGCTGGGTTGTCTGCAAGTGGGTTTTCAGTACCTGTTTGTGTACATGGTTAAGATTTAGGGTACAGAATAACATTTTATGGCATAAGCCCATGGCAATTTAAGCCTATGCTGTCCCACTCTGTTGCTCTTCATAGTCTGTTCCTGTGTTTGTGCTGTAACTAGCCCTGGTACAGCTGTGGAGTGGTCTGGTTTAGGAGTTGATTCAGCCAAAAACTTACCTTGTAGAGTTCCTTTTTGGTCAGGTCTGATGTGGCTCATTATAGGGTTATGTGAATGCTGGAAAAGAGGGGGCAGAACACAAGGCAGGACAAAGGGGACAAAGCAATGTGATTTATGTTGGTGTAGCCTGATACAGAACTACATCTTCAGAACTCCTTAAGCCTTGGTAGGTGTCTAACCACCAAGATTTGAGATGGCTTTTGGGAGATGTCTGGGTAGTTAAGAACATACTCCTAGTCTGGCCTAGTGGGCCAGCAAAAGATGCCCAGAGCCTGAAGAAGGAGCACAGGTCAGCAGGAGAGCGCCTGAAGAGCAGCACAAAGGAACCCCAGCCAGTAAGCCAGCTTCATTGGGAGCTTATGGGTCAGAATTAAAGGGAAGGCAGGGACAGGTGACATTATGGTGGGGGTCTGCTACAGGCCACCTGACCAGGAAGACCGAGCGGACGAGGCCCTCTATAGACAGATAGGAGCAGCCTCACGCTCACAAGCCCTGGTCCTCATGGGGGACTTCAACCACCCCGATATCTGTTGGAGGGACAACATGGCAGGGCATAAGCAATCCAGGAAGTTCCTGGAATGCGTCGATGATAACTTCCTTCTCCAAGTGGTAGAGGAGCCAACAAGGAGAGGTGCTATGCTGGACCTTGTTCTCACCAACAAGGAGGGGCTGGTGGGGAATGTGAAGCTCAAGGGCAGCCTGGGCTGCAGTGACCATGAAATGGTGGAGTTCAAGATCCTT
>NW_008825410.1:1266679-1293898 GCF_000699105.1 Pygoscelis adeliae | reverse complement strand
GAGCATTTCTTCTAAGAAATGAAATTATAACAGAACTTTATGTTAAAGGTCAATTCAATTAGAAATTTCAGTCTGGCAAGATCTGGTGACATTTTACAAGGTATTGGGTTCCCTTAAGGTTTGCAAACCCTAAACCATTGGTCAATCAATTCTCTTATATGCATTTATAAAGAAACTGCTAACAGCAGCAAAGAGAAGTAGTAAGATTTATTTAACAATAACTTATTGAAGAAGATGAGTGGTTAATTCTTTTAGAAAAATTGCAGTAAATTGCTGCAAATATTAAATGCAGGATGTAGTCTAGGGATCCCTTCTAATAGAAATGGTAAGACTGTACAGTTTCATCAAGATGCTGCCTTGTGTCTTTCCTTTGTAGAGTCCCGATTCAGTCAACCCTAAGGACTTTCTGCTTGACCCTCTTGGCTAAAGGAATGCATTGATTTGAAGTGGGCCCATGTGAACCTCATGAGGTTTAACAAGGCAAATTGCAACGTCCTGCACCTGGGTTGGGGCAACCTCTGGTATCAATCCAGGCTGGGGGACGAAGGGATGGACAGCAGCCCTGCTGAGAAGGACTTGGGGGTACTGGGGGATGAAAAGCTGGACATGAGCCAGCAGTGTGCGCTTGCAGCCCAGAAGGCCAGTCGTATCCTGGGCTGCATCAAAAGAATCATGGCCAGCAGGTCGAGGGAGGTGATTCTGCCCCTCTACTCTGCTCTGGTGAGACCCCACCTGGAGTACTGCGTCCAGCTCTGGAGCCCTCAGCACAGGAAAGACACGGACCTGTTGGAGCAGGTCCAGAGGAGGGCCACAAAAATGATCGGGGGATGGAACACCTCTCCTGTGAAGAAAGGCTGAGAGAGTTGGGGTTGTTCAGTCTAGAGAAGAGAAGGCTTCAGGGAGACCTTATTGCAGCCTATCAGTACTTAAAGGGGGCTTATAAAAAATATGGTGGCAGCCTTTTTAGCAGAGCCTGTTGTGACAGGATAAGGGGGAATGGCTTTAAACTAAAGGGGGTTAGATTTAGACTAGATAGAAGGAAGAAGTATTTTACGCTGAGGGTGGTGAAACACTGGAACAAGTTGCCCAGAGAGGTGGTGGATGCCCCATCTGTGGAAACATTCCAGGTCAGGTTGGACGGGGCTCTGAGCAACCTGATATAGTTGAAGATGTCCCTGCCCCTGGCAGGGGTGTTGGACTAGATGACCTTTAGAGGTCCCTTCCAACCCAAACTATTCTATGATTCTATGATTCTAGTCTGCTGCTTCCTTGTTTTTATGCTGTATTTCTGTTGACATTATTGGCATGGTAGCTGAATTTTGACATTCAGAATAGCTGTGACCCAATAATCTAAATGTGGAAAATACTTGACCAACAAAAGAGAAAATCACTGGGAACAAGTGGAGAGGATTCTAGTCTGCTGCTTCCTTGTTTTTATGCTGTATTTCTGTTGACATTATTGGCATGGTAGCTGAATTTTGACATTCAGAATAGCTGTGACCCAATAATCTAAATGTGGAAAATACTTGACCAACAAAAGAGAAAATCACTGGGAACAAGTGGAGAGTTTAATTTTGCCCTTTCTAGTCATCATAGTGACCCTTCCGTCCTGCAGCACTGCAGATGGCTGCCTGATTGCTCACAGATTCTGCCAAATAGTGAATTGACTCAAGGAAACTACCAAAATCTTTAGGTCTGTGCAGGTGGAAGACAGAGATTTCCTCTCTGCTGGTAGTGTTTCTGCATTCTGCATTATAAAATTTCCTCGCAATAGTTTCTGCATGTGTAATCCCTGCCATATCACTTTCATGTGTATTTGTAGTCGTTTCGATAGTTCTGCACCTGAGGAGTAACTAGATGGGAGACATCTTAGCACTAGCCGAAGTCTAAACTGTCCATCTAGATGAAGGTTGGGCACTACTCCTGACATCTAAAAAAATGTCAATAGGTATTGCATTTAGTGTCCATAGCACTATTAGATTTAAACAGCTAATAATTTATGAAGTGGTAATGTAAAATGTCAGGATTTATTTTTGTTTGAAAATTGTGATTTCAAGCTATCAATCACATTATGTAAAGTTCTGGAAGAAAAAAAACCCTGTTGGTAAAAACTTTGGGAAATTGAGCAAAAAGCAAGTTGTAATAAATAAGTTATAGATGTGAGCTTGGTTTTAGCCCTGATTGCATTGGAAGCTCAAGGACATTCCATTTGGCAGAAGCTAAAAAAATTACCTTCTTGGTGAAATCCCAACTCCTGAACTACAAATGAAAATTTTTTCTTTTTTCAGGGGGGCAAATGGTTTGGTGGGGTTTTTTTTTTTTTCCTTTTTTTTTTCTTTCTGTTTTCCATGCTAGGCCGAGATGTCAGGTTTTCCATGCTAACTATAAAGGAAATCTCACTTTGGGCAAAGTGTTTTTCCTTCACAGTTGAATTGATGGCAATTCGTTTGTTTTTTGATTTTTTGTTATTAGTCTACTGCTTGTCTTTAAGCTTACAGAGTAAACATGCATTTATTTTACAGGATTTCCTGTGGTATCCAGAAGTTAATGGCTCTATGAGGCAACGTATCAAATCTTGGACTGAGGTTTGTCTTAAAAAACTGTTTATTTTAGGAAAATATAGCAGCTGACTGAGGACTGCTACCTTTCTTTTTTTTCATACACACAGCTATAATTACTAGGAGTCCAGCAGCTGCAGCATATCACATATATTCAGTCAGTTATGTACCAGAGATCTGAAATTTAACATCAAAATAGTGAAAGGGGGATGCTTACTGGTGTATACGTTTCTGGGCATCTCCAGGTCTCACAAGGATGGCTTCACTTGGGCCAAAAAAACCCCAGATCAAACCAGAAAAACCCTACTTCCTAAGAAGCAGGTTGATTCATCCTATTAAGAGCTGAAAGGATTTTACTCTGATGTGATGTTTCTCTTCCTCTATGTCTGCGATGGCTCCGCTTTTATGTGACCAAACATTTTTGATCCTTACGGATCCCTTCCAACTTGAGATATTCTATGATTTTACGTTTATGTTAATTTGAGTGTTCCAAACTGAAGGACAAAGGCGATTTGGAAAGTCAAGAATGCCTTGATTATTTTTTTTTTCAATATTTACCTCAAATTGCATACTAATTATTTTACATGTTTCAGTTATGATATAGGTTGTCATGTTATTCAGCATAAAATTATGTATGTAATTCTGATAATGAATAATATGTTTACAGATTGGCAACAAATTTTTCTTGTTTCTTTCTTTGTTGACCTTTAAAAAGACTGGAGTGATTTAGCAATAGCCCCTGGTGATTCTTTTGCTACCCTATTTGTCAGTCTTGCATGACACCTTCCATCAAGATAGCTGAAGTTACCATTCGTTTTTCTGTGATTACTAAAAAAAATTGAGAGCTGCTAAACCCTTGTTGTGCCAAGGCAAAACCCATACTGAGGTGATCAGCACTGTTTGTTTCCTCGTACTCTTCTGTTTGAGTACATATTCTGTTCCTTGTCCTAGACATAACTTTCAGATCAGGGCAACAAGGGCAACAGCTGTCTGTTGTCCTTGTTCTGTTCTTGCAATGCGTTTATGATCACTTCAGTCAGTAGAACAGCTCAAACAGATGTTTGAGAATGCTGAGAGACACTGAGAGAAAAAGTACTTCAATAGTATGATCTACAGTTTACTTGACCTTAGGAGGAGATGTTTAGATAGCTTTTAAAGAGAACTTATGCTGCTAAATTGATAATGATTGTAAGTGCTTATTGATGCTTCGCACTTTTGCAGATTCTGTTATGTGAAAATTCTGGTATGTCACAAATTGATGTTCTCTGTAATATATCTGCAGTCTATTCTTTTGTAACCATTAACTGATGGACAAGTTAAGTCACAGTTAATTAAGATATAAGTCTTAATTAACTTGCTTGATATAATAATAAGTATAATTTGTGAATATTTTAAAACAAAATTTCTTTTTACTTTGTGTCTTAGGGTTCTGTGGCAAAACCTCATATAATTGTAGCAGGAGCTGCCACGGTAAGTTATACATGTATGGGTATTTTAATAAAGAAGGAAGTTCTAGTAGCATAACTTTTATGCTCTCAAGTTGGTTACATGATGAAGTTATTAAACCCAATTTATAATAAAAAATATACTGTCAGTGAATTTTCTGTTACAACAAGTAGTTCTGAAATAGCAGATATATTTTATTATAGCTGTGCAATGTACAGTACTTGCTTTTTGGCAGCAATACTCATTAATAAGCATTGAGTTGCTTGAACCTAGCTAATAAATAAAGTAGCCTCTTTGTTAAAAGCAGATTATTCATTTAAAAAGTTAAATAAAAGTACTTGCATACTAACTGGGACGCATTTTTAATAAACTCTCTTCAGTCACAAAATACTGCTTTTGAGCATGGCCCAATCTGGAACGCTCTTTCTGAGCGCACATATTTCTTTTAGACATACATGGGCAAAAACCTGAATTTTACAAGAATAATTCAACAACCAAAGACATTGCACTTCCTGAATCTTCCACTGGAAGTTTCCACCACTGCTATGAGCTGCAGCATCGCAGAAAACAGGGCTGACAAGGACCTGAAGAGATCTCCTAACCCATCAGTTTGCCACAAGGCAGGATCAGTTATACCTGTGTCTCGCTTGACAAGAGTCAACCAATTCTTTAAAACTTCCAGGGAAGGAATTCAACAGCCCCCCCTACGTAGTCTATTCCAGTAGTTGGCTGGTACTGGGAATCAAGAGTTGAACAACTGCTCATCTCATTAATTCCACATTTAAAGTCCCTTATATCCAAATATTTTCGAACTGGAATTTGAAAGGCATTAGCTATTATAAATTCATAACAGCTCAAATGTAGAGGGGGAAATGGGTTCCATGCTCCTGGGCATGCCAGTCTAGGGTGAATTCCCCCAATTGTAGGGGAAGGTCCTATGTGTATGCAGACCTCCACACATTTCCTGAGGGATCAGAAATTCCCGTTTCCTTACAGATGAACCCCCCAAATTCTCTTCCTCTGTAGGATCCACGTAAATATTGAGCTTTAGGAATCTTAGTAAGCCTAGAATATCTCTGCTCAGTCTGAGAATCTAGTGTGTCTTACTAGCATGAGTCATTGTATTTCACACAGAAAATGCCATTATATATGGATAGTGTTCTGGCATGCAGGAGGTCATGTTGCAAAACTACAGGACTCTTAGCTAAATAATTCCTTTTAATTATATATATGTATACATTAGCCGTAGCTTTTTGTCCTTTGTGGACAGCAGGAGATACGAACCAACAATATGTATGTGATGCTCAGCTCTTTATAACACCAATATATTTACACAAAACATTAATAGTGATATCTAGAGTTGGCCAAAGATAAACATCCTCTATTTTAAGGGACTTACGGAAAAATAAAGTGCTTCAAAAATCTGATGCATCAGCAGCATTACCATGGCTAGCACTAGTGTGGTAACCTGCTGCTAGATTAAACTGATGTGTGCCCTTGGACTTGTCAGCATTTTGAAACTTACCTGTATCTTTAACTTAGCTCTCGGTTTGGTCATGCTACTTTGACCTGGACATGTCTGTCTTAAGATGTCAACTGCATAACAGTTTATAAATAGGAGTAAACTCTTATAAGCTGGAGAAGCTCCAGCTAGTACACAACTCAGTTGCTTGCTTATTCTGGGAAAAGGAGATGCTCTGAGAATGTCACTGCAGTGCTCTGCTTCTCAGTTCCTGGCTTCCTGTTGAATAGAAGATGCTTCTTAAAATGTCTTTTAAATACTGTAGGTATTTCACGAGTAAAGATTTAGCTACTGGGAGAAACTACTTTTTTTCCAGAGTGTGAGTTCTCAGAGCAGCTGCATGTTATTTGGTTTCATGAAGTATTCATTTATATTCGATAATATTCTCATGAAGTGGACTAACCAGTGTACTTGGCTTACATCAAAATTTTTATGTAGATATTTAGAAATAACTAGAGAGTTCACTACATTCAGGCTAAATTATTAATTTATTTTTTTTTTACAGATTTTGACTAAATCAGTATAGATACAGTAATACTTTTAAAAAATGCTAAATCTTTTTTTCCTACAGTGTGGGAGATTCTTTTCAGAAGTTCGGAGACATTCTTGGGTGGCTATAGCATTCTCCCAGTTATTTCATACAGAAGATTAAATCAGAAATTAAAATGGCTCCTCTTCTTTTCTTTTTTTTCTCTTTTTTTCTTTGTGGATATCTGCAAAACAGATGGAAATATTGGAACTCAGTACCACCATCAAGTTTTGCGCTATGGTCAGTTTTCCTAGAGTAAAATTGACCGAATTGGCCATGATTTTTTTATAATGTGACTGGCTTTGCTACTTCATCATTGTTCAAAGTCATGGGGCTTTTAATTAAAACACCTTGCATCATTTAAGTTATGAAAAATCAAATATACGTTAAGTTGAATATTATATACTCCGTACTTAAATGGTCTGTTTGAATGGAATTATCTGTCTAGACAGCTGCTTGTTCGAAAAGAAATTTTTTAGCACTTTAAAAGCAAAGACTAAAGAAATAATCTAGCTTTATAGAAATAATGAAAAATAGCTACTAACGGAGCAATGGAATCAGTTAATTAAGGGTCTTCTGACATACAGGTTCTGAATCTCTTTCTTTGTTTCTCCAGTGGTCTATCAAGATTCACAATGGCAGCAACGAAGCCCTCACACAATATAAAATCAATATCACTTCAATTGCACCTCTTTTGGAAAAATTAGCAAAAAATAGTGATGTTTACTGGGTCTTACAAGGTAAAGTAATGAACAGTAGGTAACAATTGTACTGTCACTGTCTGTTGAATCATTATCTTGTAGGATATGGAAAACTTAGTCCATATTGCTTACTTGCAGAGTAAAAAGGCTGTTGGTTGAATTCCGTTCTGGCCTTTCTTGCAGCCTTAACTAGCTGGTACCTAACTAGCTGTTACTAGTGATGGAGATTTTAAAGCGCTCTCAGGAAAATCTTTTGCCTTCTGAACTCTTAATTCTTTGTTAGTTTACTCAGACTCAATATGCCAGGTTTATTCTCCCTGTGCTGTGCTCCATACGTGCCTCCTGGGAGTCAAGAACACAAGTGCATAAAACAGCTGTATTCCTGTGTTTGTGTTCAATTAAATTTTCAGATTACATAAATAATAGGAGAGGTTCAACGAGTGCATCCTCTGTGTGTGTCTAGAATGAATAGACATACTCCAGAGAATACAGAGAATTTAAGTCTCTAGGATCAAACTTGCTTCTGTACACTGAGCACTGATGAGTTAAGGTTAGGAGCCAGAAATCATGGTTGAAAAGGAGTCTGATATTTTTCTTACGGCACCACGCTTACATTCTTTTGCTTTTCTTCAATAAAACTAAGGTATGTCTCTGACACTGAACAATGAGCTCATAGGTAGAATGTGTTTCCTGGTTTATCTGCTGTAGAATACATCATTTTAGATTATCACCTCAGTTAGAAACATAGGCAGATTTTGAGCCCTGATAGGAATATACCCAGCTGTACCCTTACAGTCACATCCAAGTTCCTATCAAAGATGGTTCTACAGGTTAACCTGAATCAACAGATTAATCTTCTCGCATTCCTTTCAAAACCATGTTTATCTATAACAGAAACAGTTAGCTGTCAGGCATGTCCCAACATTCTGTTGATAAAGATCCAGTCCATTTAAGTAATCTCTGAGCTCTTTAATGGGACGGAGAAGAGGAAAAGCAGCGTGTACACACAGAATTGTCTAGACATTGGTTGTCCAAAAGTAGCCATTGAGGTAGCTGACGTAAATCAACTTACAGCTCGTAGTGTGTTTCACCAGTTATGAACATCAGTAGCTTTTCATAGCAACTTACTGATCTCCAGCTGACCTTTTGACCTAAAATTCCATATAGCTTTGTGTTAAGCTCTACATAATTTCTGAAGCCTGCAGGCAATTAAGTGGTGTTCCATTCTTCTGAAAAACTGAAATTCTGCCATCAGTTAAACTGGAATCAACAGGAGCAAGTGGAATATGCTTATGGACTATGACTTAGAGAAATGAGAAGCTGGTTTCTTCTGCAGTAACTAGAGGGTTTGAGAGATTTTTTTTTTCCCCCCCACGTGTCTATTCTGCTGTCTATCTTCTGTCCTCTTGGCTTTGGAGTCTTTCCTTGGGGGATTCCATTACTGAGAGAAGGCATAAGCAGCTCTGCACTCCAGCATTATACGCTCTTCGTGGTTTGGGTTAAACAGGCATTCATGTCTGGCTAAAGCTTTCTAATCTATAAGTACATATGCATGACTAGGAATGGCGATAAGAACATTTCATCATAAACAACTCTCGTTACTACTCTAGTTACTGTAACAGTCACTCATTCCTCATTGTACATTTTTTCTGTACCATTAAACAATTGTGGCTACCTAAATGGAAGTAGCCTGTACAACTTGAGCTAAGTATTTGTCAAGTAGAAGATTAATGTGCCTGTTCTTTGTCCTTTCAAATTCAGACCCTGTTTATGAAGATATGCTGAGTGAAAGTCGGAAGATGATCACTAATGAGAAAATAGATGCTTATAATGAAGCAGCTGTTCGTATTCTGAACAGCAGCTCCCGAAATTCCAAAGCTAAAGTTAAAGTGTTCAGTGTATCAAAATTGATAGCACAAGAAACTATCATGAAGTCTGCAGATGGCCTGCATCTCCCTGAATCAAGCAGAGATACAGTAAGTGTTTTTATCACTGGTCAACATCAAAAAGTAATAGTAGTAAAACAAGATTTTAAGTGAATGTTCTGAAATGGCAGACAATATGAATATAATGAGGACCTGCACATTCTTCAGAAAATTTTGTTCAGAAGATCTCAATAGGTGGGAGGGCAGTCAGTTATATAGGATGTTTAAAAAACATAATAGCAAACACATTAATGCGTAGCTATTTTAAAATAGCTGTTAATCCGCTAGATCTTTTAGATTCTCAGTGCAAATTTTGTGCCTTCATCTGCATGAATGAGTTAGAGTGATAATGATTTGTAAAGCAGTGCTAAGAAATAAGTCTTAAATTTCCCCCTATGTGCCCATATAATTTTGTTTAGTAAGGAGTATGAAAAGGGTAAGAAAACACACAATATACACCTTCCTGGTTGCATGGAGTGCCACTGACTTTATTTCTTATTTTATCTTTAACCTACCAATATATATATATGCATGCAGTGAGCCCCTCTGAGCTTTGTCAGTCTGCCCTTCTTGTGACTGAGCTCTCCCGCCATGTCACTTTCAGTTCCACTCCTTTGCAGGTTTCAGTTGCTTTTGGATACTGGATGAACTAAATATCATTTAACCACAGGTTTCAGTCTCTTTGTCATGTTTTAGAGACTTTAATTACTGTGCCCCTTTAGGACCCAAGTTTGTGAGCTGTTTTTCATTTATAGTCCATTTAGGTCAGTATAGCTCCTTTTATAGCCAGTAGAGAGAACCCTTCTGTAAGGATTAGGATTAGCTCTTTTTGCTTACCTCAAGAAGCTCAAAGGTTTCCTGGTTGGGAGAGATGTTTTGACTGTACTGTTGAGTGCAAGTAGGTATATGGGGTTACTGTGGAATTTTATCTGTGTAACGATAAGGGAGAATTACATATGTTTTATGTCAATGCATGATCTAGAATAAAACTTCTTATGATGAAAATGTTAACTTTTTTATTAGAGATTAATTGACAAACCTGCCTATTTCTTTGACAGAACGCGATGATTCTTATGAATGTCTACTGCAATAAGATAATGAAGCCCATTGATGGCTCCTGCTGCCAGCCTCAGCCTCCTCTCACTCTGATACAGAAGTTAGCTTTCTGTTTCTTTACTTTGTCCATTATTGGATATTTAATTATCAATTTAATTCATCGGAATAATTTTCGGAAGAACAAATCATGCACTGATTTGGAAGGTGGAGAGGAGAAGAAACCTGCCATCAGCACCCCTAATGTTTCTACTTTAGAGATGCTCTTACACTCCTTGTGCAAACTTGGTCTAATCATGACCTATTTTTATCTATGTGACAGAGCAAATCTTTTCATGAAGGAAAATAAATTCTATACACATTCATCTTTCTTCATACCAATCGTCTATATCTTGGTTTTGGGGGTATTTTATACCGAAAATACCAAAGAGGTAATGATCACATTGACATCCTACTTATAACGTTGTTTTCCAATTTGAGTGTAAATAACTAATTGCTAAATATTGAAAGTTAAATTTTCAAAGTCAGTATAACTCATCTGCAAAAATGCACTCACAAGCAATCTAACATTTGCATGGAATTAGATGCAAAAGCTTTTTGAAAGCATATGGGTATGAGTGCTTTTAGCCATTGTCACTCAGTCCAATTTGAAGTGAGCATAGCTCAGATACAAGAGAGTGTAGAGCACGTTAAAATCTGGTAGACCTGTGTCCACTAGACAGAAGTCTTTTACAATTGAGACCTATTTACCCTTAAAGTGGTTTATTGTTTTGAACTTTTTCTCCTCATTTTGTAGATGTTCGTTGTACTTTTTGGAATAGCAACACTCTTGTTTTGTTTTGCATTAGACTAAAGTGTTAAATAGAGAACAGACTGATGAATGGAAGGGCTGGATGCAACTTGTTATTTTGATTTATCATATCTCTGGAGCAAGCACGGTAAGTGATTTGAATTTCATATTTTTTTTTAAGTGGGAATGCAATTTGGGTGTGTTACTTCAAAAGAAAGATAGTGCAAATGCGTATTAGAGTTGAATAGCATGAATAACTCATGTTATGTTCCTGTAGTTTTAAAAATGGTATTAGCAGAATTAGTTTTTCTAAGTGTAGATTTCATTGATAAGAGCATTTTATGCGTTACTTAGCTAATGAAAAAATATACTTGTTTCCTCCGTGTAGAATATTATGTTAGTTTATTTTTAATTGCTAGCAACACTTCATTTTTATGTTCAGAACTTGAAACTGCTGAAGGTAAGCTCGCAAAGATCCTTTCTTAACTCTCTTTTAACTGGTTACAGAATATGGAAAGGTTGAAGCAATAAATAACAAATTCATTTTAACATCAGAGAGGTTAGGGCAACAAAAGAGCTTAGTAAGAAACAGGGAAATGCAGCATAATGTTTCTTTTCTTAGTTAAACCTGATTTACTGCAATGCAGAAAAAACGTAAAATAGGGGGGAAGCAAGGAAAATCGAAAGCATTTACGTGGCCATTTATGAAAGGTACTTTATTTTTCTCAACAGTTTTTGCCTGTGTACATGCACATTCGAGTTCTGGTTGCTGCATATCTGTTCCAAACAGGTTATGGACACTTCTCATATTTTTGGATAAAAGGGGACTTTGGTGTATACAGAGTGTGTCAGGTAAGAATATCTACTTACCGTTTTTATAAAGAAATCTGTTCAGATAACGAAATACCCATAATATATCCGTACTCCCTAAGTAATGTGGTACAAAATTACTTAACAAAGGTTTGCACATTCAAAATGGCTGTTGTTTCTATGTAATCTGACTTGTTTAATCGGTAGTATATATCTAATACAAACCTATAGCATATAAATGATACTTGCAATGTAAAAAATGTAGGTATGTAGCCTTTAAAATATCAAGACAAATATTTTCCAATATATAACAATGGAGTTTTCATTGCAGTAGCAATTTACAATATATGGCAATATATAAGTAATGATCCAGGCAGGCTGGCTGGCAGTAAAGAGGGGTATCATTGACAACAAATTTATTTGCTAAGTCTTCCTAGATTTATTCTGTAGTCACTGGTGAGTAAGAGGTTTACGTGGATAGCTGTGATGTTCTGAATCGCCCTCTGGAACAGCCTTTCTCCAGTTACTATTGAGAATAGATAGGTGCTGTGAATGTTCTCATCTGCTCTCCCCTGTTGGCAAAAAAAATGATGGTTTTCCCAAATTAGCCACTGGATATACTTCATTTTGCTTCTCTTACCTTGTTTTTACAACATCAGTCTGCTCCATGTTGATATTTTCCCGTGTGTTTGGGTTTTTTTTAATTATTAGTATGTTTCTATTAGAGTTTTCTTTATACAAGTAAATAAATGTTTGACGAAACCAAGAAGCAGTTGTGTACAGAATTTCTTTTTTTGTTCTGTGAATAAAGGTAATTATTCAGCAAGTTATTCAGCACATTGGTTTGCTTGCTCCCAGCATGGCAAGTCTTTATGTAGATGGAACAAATGTTGTCTCGTCTCCGATTTAAATGGAAGTCATTTCCACTTGCTTAAATTGTGAAAGCTTTTAATTTTTGTATGCATTTTTGATTTTTTCCTCGCTTGTTGGTGAAATGAAAAACTTTTGGTTGGTTAGTTGGGGCCATTAATAGTGTCCCAAAGCACTTGTGGTTATCTTTCTGTCCTTCAGATGAGTGATCTTTTGGATCCATTAAAGAAACTCTTCACGTTGCTATTTTATTAAGTATCCAACTGTTTCGCATCAAAGTAGATTACTAATACATGAACAAGAGGCATCGCTGTAGTGTTTGTTACCACTTTCAAGACATAGCAAAGTATCACCAAATATTGTACATTACTTTTTCTTTCATTTTCAACTAGGCGTTTATTGTTGGGTTTTTTTTTTTTGGGGGGGGGGGGACAGTGAGTTCTGTGTAACAGTATGTTTAACCATTTGATATATAGAATATGGTCAGAAATACCATACCCCTCTACTGTTTTTCTTTAGAAATATGAAAATTTCACAAACATATCAGATGTATCTGCTTCCTTTGAAAAACAAATATGCAGGGGTTTTTTTAAATTATTATTGAAAAACCGGTGTTTTTCTTGGTCCAAAAGCCTTTTCATTTATGGGTTTGAGTTTTCAGATCAAAATGCAAAACAGGGAGAAAACAAATACTTTCCAGTCAGCTATATTGATTCTATGAGTTGTTTTCTTTTCCAAAGACAGTGTATTGGAGCCAATATTTGTTAATAAAGAAAATGAATTTTCACACCATAATGGTACTGGAGAACATACCTTTTTTTGTGGTTTCCCTCCCAAGTTTTGCAGTGTGTGCTGTAGCAGTTTAAAAAATAAAAATAAAAATAAATCTTTAATTGCTGTTCAGTGTTATATTGTCATGTAACTCAGGTCATCGTCCTTATTAAACGTAAGCCTAACTGCAGCACGGGTAATGACATTACCCTAGCTTTAACTGAGCTAGCCCAGGTGCTATGGGAGTGAAAGTGGAGAGGCATTAACAGCATCCAGCAACAGGAATACTCAGTCCCCAGCCCAGAGTCACTTCTATTTTACCCTATTTTCATTGCTATCTCTACCCAAGTAGGCCAGCGTAGGACAGGTCCAGTACTACATAATCAGCCTGCAGTCTTATATTGCATTATTGATGTATCCCGAGATACTTACCCGTGTTTCAACTGAAATATAATCAGCATGTGAGAAGTAAAATACATAGATATTTTCGTATAGTGCTAAAGAAGCATGCCCCCTGTCTCTCTTAGCTTTGCCTCCCAGTTTATATATCCTCTGTCTTCTCTCCTCTGACTCCTTCCAGGTTTTATTTCGTCTCAATTTCTTGGTCGTGGTACTGTGCATAGTGATGGACCGACCTTACCAGTTCTACTACTTTGTGCCATTAGTCACTGTCTGGTTTATGATCATTTATGCCACCTTAGCTATATGGCCTCAGATAGTCCAGAAGAAAGCAAATGGTAAGATTTTTTTTTCCCCTTCTGCTATGAAACATTTGCATGTTACTACAAACGATAACCATACAGAAAACAGTATTGTTAGTACATCTCAGTCTCTTTTTAACATAGTCAAAATATGTTAAACAGCTGTTCACAGAAGTATGGATTGTCATAGATGAATTATATGTCAGCTGAAAAATGTAACAGCTGATAACTGAAGTCTGTCTCTGGTTACAGTCATGTTAGAATACTTTTTAATGTGTTTTATCAAGAGTTGTAATATTACTGAATGCAAACTAAAAACATAGGTTACGCTATCTATGCTAGCTGAGATTGTTGCTGTAGTGTCCTAATGGGTACGGCATGAACAGTGAGCGTTTAGACTTTCCCATTCTGCATTGCCAACATGTCTCATCCATCTTGAGCACCAATTCTGCCATATCCTGCCAAATAAGAACTTGGGGTTGGTTATCGTAGTATCTTAGATTAAGTGAACTATCAGAAGTGTGTCTTGTGATACAGATACTTTAAATAAAAATAGAAGTGAAATCCCAGTTTATTTTATGCATTGCAGTTCATTGAACAGCTGTCATCATGTGGTAAATGCTTATTATTTAGTTCACCTAAATTAGAACTAAAACCTTAAGAGTCTTCGATCCTCCTTCCCTATTGATGAAGTAATCTCCAAATTTTATAGTCTGCAGATATGACAATGAAATATACCAAATGCTGCGAAAATATAATTAGAGTGTAGTTTTACAAGCTATCTCGAAGGCAAATAGCTCCAATATTATTAATTTTTTTTCTACAAAGGCACTTCTGTCCAGATACAGAGAAGTGACGGTTGCGTACTTCAGAGCAATAGTGTACTGTGAAACTAGAAAATCTTTCAATGACAGCTTTCACTTGTTTATGTCCCTGTTTACAGCTGCCAATTTATATGGCGAGAGGGAGATGATCTCCGTTGCAACGTTGAGGCTTGGGTAGAGCTTAATATCAGTTGACAGCTTTGAGGAGCAGTTTCTAAGGCTTGTCTTAACAAGATACTTGTCCTTAATGACCTGCAGTTGAGCTTTGGAGTACAACTGGTACCTCAAATTTTAATAATATGCGGTCTACTCATTTCACATGACGAAAGCTGTTGGACATTTTGTTTTATTTTTTACATTCACCTAGAATAAGGACTGCCTGTGCAAAGTGTTTGGGAAAGCAGAGGCTTTAAAATATTGTTTCTGTCTGAACACCTAAATTCTCTTCTTTCTGTATGTATGTTGTCCCTGTTTTAGACATGAGGCTCAATTTAGGATTAATAGGTTGTTAATTGCTGTGAATGTTTATTTTAATTGCTTGAAGTAAAACCTAGTATGTAAATGTAGATAGTGATAAAATATTGCTGGTAATATTTGAACATTTATTTATTAATGTATCTATTACTAAGCATAGCTACACTAAATAATTGGGAATTATTATTTAATGTGTCCTGGGTTTTGCTATTGAAAAATTGATGACTGTATACTGATTAATTTATGTCTTCCTTAGGGAACTGCTTATGGCACTTTGGTTTACTGCTGAAACTGATTTGCTTACTGACATGTATATATTTTCTGTCATATTCTCAGGTTTGTAAATTTTGACTATTTTTATCCTTAACCACCTAAGAGCATATTACCTATCTCTACTTTTTAATGTCCTCATAACTTGTATATTTGCTCCTGTATCGTAAATACTGAAGAAAAAAAATGGAACCTTTCAGTTTCTTTTCATACTTGAATTGGTGTGGATGCTGGAAAAACCACAATTCTGTATCTTACTCATTTGTTTATAATGCTTGACATGTTTTCAGTATGCTGCTGCAAATGTAATAAATACAAAGGTCTATGCTTTGGTTTTGGGGTGGGTTTTTTTTGTGCTTGAAGTTACTGGGTTTTGTTAGCATACGGTGATACTTACGGTGATATGGTGAGGTGAAGATCTGTGTCTCTTAGAGACCTGGTGCTGGCTTTGATACCTTATCAAAAGACTGGTTCTCATGGTAAATTAGCAACTTACTGCATGCTGTAAGTATAGCTGACAGAAATAAGGGCAGAGTTTGTCACTCTAGGATTTTTTGGGGGGGGGGGTTGTCGTTTTAATCCCTCATTGGTTTTAAGCTTGTTGAACTGTAGTCTTCTGTAGAGTATGCATTCGTTATCCCAACATGTCAGTGGATCTCTCCCTTTAAGCCTGCAGTACAAAATGGAAGGTGTGCCAATACCTTTGTGGGAAGCAAAACTGAAACCCTCATCTGAAGAAGTATTTTTGGTTGTTTGTTTTTCTTTTGTGGGGGGAGTGCCTTCTAAGGAAGCCTGTTATTTTAGTAACACCGCATAGCTAGTGAAATAGGGATGTGATAATATTAAAAGACAGCATATTGATTTAAATCCAGTAAATATGACTGACCTCAGTGTTAATGCTTTTGCCATGTTTATTTTTTACAGGGCGCATTTGAGAAGATATTTTCTTTTTGGCCACTGTCCAAGTGTTTTGAACTGAATGGGAATGTCTATGAATGGTGGTTTAGGTGGAAGTTGGATCGCTATGTATGTAACATTTGCATAAATTTATACTGGTCTTTTAAGTGTATTTTTTAATGTGGAGGGAGGGAGGGTTGTTTTCCTTCCCTCCAGAGAAAGCAGGAGTTTGTTCCAGTGGATTTTTTAGTAGAAGACTAAGCTGCATCCACCTTGCTTCTGCAAATGTCTGTCAAAGCCTTGCTTAAAAGATGGATGTTGATTTATTTCCTGCCGGATCCTGCTTAGTTTGCTTTTAAAAAATAAAGTCATAAAGAGACCGAGATTTGTCTTTTCTCAAAAGTTTTACTGCAAAAATTTAACACCTGTAGCATTTCAGGCTGTTGAAATACAAGGCAAATTATTGTGGTGCCTTTCCTAATAATATTTTTTGAAAGTTGTATCAATTAAGGATATATTTCTTTTAAGGTAACCTTTCAAACACTTCTAAAATCAGGGTCTTGATGCCCAAACCAGACTATTCTTGCGCGTATTTTTAAATCATTTTCCAGTGAGGAAAGTGCTTTCTTTCCAGTTACTGACCCTACAATGTGGGGGAATAGAACAGGGAGACACTGGTCTTTTTTTTGCCTTCTTGGTAAGGTAAGTGGAGTTTCTAAGATGGGAGCGTTTATCTGCTAACCTTATCCTTAATGGGATCGCTTGCACGCTTCTCCTTCTGGCAGTCTTCAGTAACTGAAATTTGCGGAGCACGCAGTTGTCACGTTCTGGGCTGCTCCCATCAGCAGCGCGCACACAGTTGCGACATTTCAGACTTGGGGTTTTGCTGCTTGTGGACAGTGTGTATTCTGAGATGCCGCTAAAGAGGAAGTCCCAAAATAAATACAGAAGACAAGCACCGCATGGGCCTGAAAAAGCATCGTGTTGCTAGCTAATGAGAACTTGGCGTAAGATCATAAAACACGCTGTTGGAAGAGTTGTGTCTGTGACAGAGGGAAGCACTTGTAGTGCTTCTTGAATGTTTTCACCTGCCAACTTGGGAGAAGGCCAGAGACTCATGGTTTTTCCCCAGAGAAAGCCCTTTTCAATGCTGGCACAGATTGCAGGGGGGATAGTAGGTACTTGAAAGCTTCTTGAAATGTCATTGTTGTGTCTTTAATGCTCTGTGAAGCATTAGTAAGAGTACTTTATTCGTAGTTTTTGAGATGCAGTTTATGACAACCTAGTGTAGAAAGCCTATTTTTGTTTGCATCATTAAATCCGGGAAAGGACCTTTTGACACCTAAGCTTTGGTATTACAAATAGTTTATCCTGTAGCATTTCTGTTAAGAGTTTGTACCTGAAGTACTTGTAAAAGCCATGAAATATTCATTGCATTCTGTTCGTCTTTTACAGGTGGTTTTCCATGGGATGCTGTTTGCTTTTATTTATCTGGCATTGCAGAAACATCAGATGATATCAGAAGGAAAGGGAGATCCTCTTTTCTCCAACAGAGTTTCAAATGTTTTATTATTTATTTCAGTTGTATCCTTTTTGGTACGTACCTAGTATAACTAGTATAATCAGGTTTGTAAATCTCTGAAGAATAAGTTTTCTGAGGTTCTTGTTTAGAAAATATGTTGATTTAAAAAATCAAATCGTGATCTGGAGATATTTCAGCTGTGGTTTTGTGCACAGCCATACCTATCTACTCACTAAAATATTTTTCCTTGCAGTCAACTGAAACATCATCACTCTTTCAGTTCATTGCAAAGGTTACAAGAAAATTGGATCATAAAAATAATATGGTAGATAATGCAGCTCTTATCTCCACTCTTGATTGCTTGTCTATTTGTGATGAAAAAATTGTCAACAGTATGGCTGTATCTTAGGGTATGAATAAGTATGGTGTTCATCAGTTGCAAAGAAGAATTTGAGAGAAACACAAGACTAAGCACAATGTAGTTTTTTTCTGTTACTGTCCCACATCTTAGTGAACCAACTACTGCTGAAGCACTTCAAAATAGCTTACCTCTTGTTTCATTTTCAAATGCTACATGTAATTGCTACACAGACTGATTTTTATATCTTTCAGACCTACTCTATTTGGGCTAGTAGCTGTAAAAACAAGACAGAGTGCAATGAACTACATCCTTCTGTTTCTGTGGTGCAGGTAATTGTAATTATAGTTCTTTTCCTTACAGTGACAGAATCTAGTCTGTTCTTGTTTGGGCTTTTTTAAAAACTGTTTTTAACTGTATTTTTGCTTTAGCATGGAATGTCAGATATTGAGCTTCGTTCTCATGTCTGAAAGTGAAAAAGGGTTTAACTACACTGCTCGCTATTTTTCATTGCCTTTAAGCACTGAAATCGCATCCTGTGATTATGCTTTTGATTAACCTTGACGGTCCTTAGTGTAGATTTCATATGCACTGTTGTAAGTCCAAACCCAACTTTTGACTAGTTGCATAGCAGTGGAAGAGATGAAAGCTGTAGGGAAGCATGAGTGTTTGGGAGGTATTAGTGTAGGAAGCAACCTATGGGACCCTGTAGTCACTGTTAGGCAGAGAAGAGGTGGGCCACAGGGGCACACTTGTGGTTTTCTTAAATTTAGATTTTCCTCTTACTGTGTCCCCTGCCCCACTATACCCCAGCTGTCTGATTCTCTTCCCTCTCTGTTTCCTTTTTTTTAATAGTTTGTCCCGCTCTCTTGAGGGGCAGCATGTGTGACTTAATTTTTTAATATTAATTTGTCCATCTTGACACCTTCTCTTTAAAAATGGAGGGTTAACTCAGATTTGTGGCCACCTTCATTTTAGGTTGGCATGGTATAACATGTTTTCTGACCATGCCTAGTAAGTGTATAGTAATATTTATCAACATCAAGGCCATGATACTACTGAAGATGTAAATGTGACTTGCTATGCTATAAGAACGTGTGTAAGAGATTTGCAATTTCAGGACCTACTTTGTTAAGTATAAACTGCGTGGATTTTTGTTTGGTTTATATACTTATCAGATTTTAAAGAAAATTTAAGGCATGATGCACTTCAATTTAGACAGTGAAAATGAATAAACCTTTTGTGTGTGTGTGTGTGTAATCTGCTTGTCATCCACAGCCACTTTTTTTTTTGTTAAAGATTTTAGCTTTCATCCTCATCAGGAACATTCCTGGATATGTCCGGTCTGTGTATAGCTCGTTCTTTGCCTGGTTTGGCAAAATTTCTCTAGAGGTAAGTAGAATGGTCAGAAGTACAGTGATTTGAAACTTAGCAATGTAAGGTGGTTTTGTTATCTGAATTGTGGTATAACTCATAAATAGTGAAAACATTTATTGGCTTATTTAATACCATGCTGTTGTGTTTGACCTCTTTTAGCATTGTAGCTTCCATCTACACTTAAAAATCATAGGTGAAATAGCAGTCTCACAGTAGCAAACTTATTTCTTATGCTGTTTTGGAGGGGGAGTTAAGGGTCGTGAGAGTGGGGATTTAATGCTGGAGTAAGCTGTGGTGTGTATGCGGTTGGAAGATAAAAATTTAAGCCTGTTGAAGAGTCAGCATGAATGATACTGACTAGTGTAAGTACACTTACAAATGCGTTTGCCCTAGAAAGCTTTCCTGCATTAATAAACGAATGTAACTTTACAAACAAAACCCTTCTTAGTGCAAATGTTACCTTGTTCCATTGAGCGTATGTTTTGAAACAGTAGGAATTATCTTGCTTTCCATTTTATTTGCTGGTTAGTGATAGTAAATGTTTAATTTTATTGTATTACTAAAATATATTTTAAAAAGGGAAAGGAACATACAGGAGAAACCCCTTGGAATACAACGTATATATAGTAGATGATTTTGAATTTTTTTAAAGGATCACATTTTCACCGTTCTGATTGCTGTGGTGCTGATCAACTCCAGGGACCTTTGCATTCATCAGCAGTTAAAGCATTATCTTTTATTTGCAGGCACGTTAGTGCAGTCGCTCAGCAGAGATGTAGTAACTGAGCGGAGGCGTATTCCTCGTCTGTTCTGGCATGCTGTAAATGATGCTCCCCTGTGCCATATTTGGTTCAGGGCTAAGCAAACCCATTTTACTGTGTACTGTAACAGACTAATAGCTTTGTCTTACAGCAAAGACGTGGAAAACAGCTTCTCAAAGTACGTTATTTAATCATAAACATCTGACTTAAGCAGAAGTACAGTGTGTCAGTTGATACAACAGTAATAATTACATGTTTTTATATAAGTAAAAATATTTATAAATAAGTATTGTTAAACACACTCTTTTTTTTCTTTCAGCTTTTCATTTGCCAATACCATATTTGGCTGGCAGCAGACACAAAGGGGATCTTGGTGCTCATTCCTGGATATCCAATGTTTAATGTTCTTGTCAGCACTTTTATATTTGTGTGTGTGGCACATGAAATTTCTCAGATCACTAATGATCTAGCACAGATTGTGGTTCCTAAAGATAACTCAACTCTGCTGAAAAGGTTGCTATGCATAGCTGGATTTTTTTCTGGACTACTCCTCTTCTCGGCAATGCAAGATCAGTCAAGGCATTAACCTGAAAAGATTCTTGGAAACTTTCTTCAGGTTTACTTTGTGTATGCCTGAACAAAAACTCTCAACTGGAGGTACAAGAAGACATGTAAATTAAGTGTGTGGAAAATGTATATAGAGCAAATGTACATATTTTGTGTGGAAATAGCCTTCTCGAATAATCTGAGAAACAAGAATGCACTGTACAGAATTGCATGTGAAAATGAGTCTTTTCTACTGGATATATGTTTCTGTTTACATATCTGTTTAAACGTGACACAAAGAAGTGACGTTAAATGGTTTAGCATGTGCATATCACGGAATTAACTTTGCCTTGGGTCAGCCGAATGACGAGTGGATGATACTGGACTACCGCCTATACATAACACACGTGCTGTAATCATTCTCATCAAGGAACACAAAAGAGCGAACTTGTGATCCGTCGTTAATGGTCACCTTTAGCTGACGTGAAACATGAAGTTGCTGGTAAACCAGGGCATTTTTCTGAACAAAATGGTAATTTTTTGTTTGGAAATGAGTATTTTGGGTGGAGATAGTATATGTTATATGAAACCCTTTATACCTGGAAATAAAAAGTCATCACCAATTCAGTGATTTAAGATTATACACAAGTTTACATAATATTTTACGGGGTTTTTTTAGAAACTTAAGATGTTTTCAGCAAATGCAGTAAATTCTGAGGTGACATTTTTTTATAAAGAAAATTTGATTCTTTTCCCCCTAAAATTGTTTGCTTTTTCATAAATTTTCCACTAATTCATTTAACTGTGCAGTTCTCTGTACAATCCTAGTGAACAAAGAGTTGAATAATTTTCAGAGACTCAGTTGAAGATGGAGAGTTTTTGGAAGACCTCCAACCTTTTCCAGGCCGATCAAATCCCACCATGTCCACTCCATCAGATCAGGGGAACGGTGGTCTTCGAACCTCCCTCCGAGTTTGTAGGTGACCTTGAACTAGGTCTCATTGGGGAACTGGTGCCATATTCTCTCCTGTAATAATATTTTCATTTAAAAGGATGCGAGTCAAGGATGCAAGTCAATCTGTTGATATCACCAGGAGGAAGGATTGAGCGGTCATCTTGTTGCATGCAGATGGTCGAGTCTCAGAATTACGAATGAAATGAGATTGGAGCTGTTCGGAGGAGCCTTTTTCCCCATTCTTTTTAGCAGCGCCCATCTTTCTTATCACCTCTTCCCTTTAGCATAAAAAGTAAAATTGAAAGGAATAGCCCTTCAGTGTTGCAGTGACGAGCTGTAATTGACATTCCACTTATTCAGTGAAGTTAAGGTCTTTTCTTTGCTGTTTGTGGTTTCGGTTCAAGTGATAGTTTGGCCCCTAGTTGCTTTTTCGTTTTATTCTTCTACTGATTACTTGTTAGCAGTCAAAAACACGAGCACAATACTATTTCCCAAGCGTATGTGCAATTACGCATGATTATGAACAATATGAATCCTAATTTGTACCGTACGTACTGTCACGTACTTGTTTTTGATCTTATCCCAGTTAAAAAATTGAATTCAAACTTGAGCCACCAATGAGTGCAAAAAAAAAAAATCTGTGGAAAGAATCGCCTCAATTTTTTTTTTTTTGGTAGAGAACAGTTTCTTTTAAAGAGTGACCAGTCATTCATCATAAAAGAAAAAATAAATCACTCCCCCCAAATTCAGCAGTTTTACTAAGTCTGGCAGCTATTTCGAAGCTCTTGGAAAGACACTCAGCTATTTATTTGTTCTTTGCGTGCGTTACTTCCAGTGTTTGGGAAGTTAACCTCCTTGATCAGTACATTTGAGTGGCTGAAAGAAATGGTGTAGGTGAACACTCTCGTGGGGGATAGGAGCGTAACCTTCATCTATGCCAGTATTAGGAGCAATGGGGAGCTGTGAGTTTGAGGGATAATTTTTGTTTTGTTCTTCACAACTTAAGTATTGTAGATACCATTTTATTTATCTGTTGTACAGACTTGGTTAAAAGATTTATTTTTAATGCTTGAAATAATGCACTTGTTTACTATTACTGTATGTGGGATAAATATATTTTCTTTTCAGGTTATGTAAAAATATGAAGTAATTTAAACATTAAATAAATGTGCTGTGGATGCTTATTTTTGTAATGGGAGCAGCATCAATTAAGTAAAAACTTTTTATTGCTTGACTCTAGCTGGGCTACAGTTCGCTATTATGCCTACCCTAAATTACGGGTTAGTATTGCAGTTTCTCCAAAGTGATATTCTGGGTACTGTTGCTTCAAGTGCAGGGCAGTTGCTCACTTGTATCACGATTACTTCAGATGCGATGCAGGAAGAAAGATTCTTCCGCAGTAAATCGCACTGTCCCAGGTCTGATGAAATTACAGAGCTCCGGTAGCCAAAGCCACCCCTGGAGCTCGGGGGACTTCAGCAGAACTCCGCAGCGGAGGTGTCGAATACTTTTTCCCCCCTGGGTTACACACTGGAAACTCCACGGCAGAGCTCTGCATGCAAGCATCCTTCAGATTTGTTTGGGTTAAGGAATTCAGCTTTTAATTAAGCTACTGAAGTCCCACCCTAAATAGAAGAAGGGGCTCCTTAAGCAAAGGATTCAGAGTGGTAGTTGCTATCCCCAAAGCTCCTTGTATCATCGGGGAGATATCTAAGCGGTGCAAGTGCTCGCCGCCCTTTCCAGTGACACCACCTATTTAGGCATCTCCCCCAGTTAAACAGAAACCCTGCACCATCGGCTTCGCTTCAGTTCCGGGACACTTACTTACTTACTATCCAGTATCGCTGTCCGTAACGTTAACAGCTGTAACAAGAAGCTGTTCAGGCTTCATTATGTAAAATAACCAGGCAGCAACATCGCTACTTAGTGCTTTCCTATTTATTAGATTTCACATTTCATATATTTACAAAGACATCTGTAGTGCTTGCTATTTAATTTGGTTGCAACTGTCACTTAATCAAGACAATACCAGTTCATACCGTCATTGTACATCATTAAAAGGGTTGCGAATTTACTGTTTTAACTATCAGCACTTTTAACTATTACAATTCTTTAGCCATTGTGTCTTTAGCCAGCTTTATAAACCTATGCTTCCATAGTAATGGTTTTAATAAGTAAAAATAAATAATTTGTTATTAAACTTACCTCAAATAAATGAAGCTTTCAATCATAAAATAGCTCAGGTGTGCTTAATAATACCCAAGTCACCTACAGCATTAGATTCTTTTCAGAACAGGTGGAGCACCCGCTGGTACAAACCGATTCTTTATGCACGTACATAACAGTTGAAGAAATTTCCTTAAATATATTGGCACTGTTACGCGTTAATACAAAGAAGACGGGAGCAGCTCAGCTGGCAGTTCATTGATTGTCGTGTCATCCTCAAGTTATCAGGAACTGTTATGCTCCCAAACCAATACTATTTACAAAGAAGTTTAGTGTTAGGTTGCATTGAAAATCGTTATTTAAAATCCATTCCATTCATTTCTGTTTCAAAGCACTGGCAGCTCATACATTTGAAAATAGTAGTAGAAACCAATAGAAACCAAATGCTGATTGTACTCGGATTTTTCACAGCTTGGAGAAAAGACGTAAATTTTTAATTAATTTACTATAAATCTCAGTGTGCAGTTTTCTAATTCACTTTTCACCGCTCACCATCCAAGCTGCTGGAAAAAAGGAGGGATCTTTTAGGAGGCTGATTGATTGACTGATGAAATCTCTCCCCTGGTACCTTTTGGATGAGGCAGGCAGGTAGGCAGGCATGATGCGTGCCACTTTGCAAGTGAGTAGGAATGGCTCTTCATTCCAGCTGTTTCAGAAACTGACTTAGTGTTCCAACTTACATGCCTGTAGCTTGAGCTACCTCTCGTAGTATAATAACCACCGGCACTATTCCTATGGCTAGATGCATTTGTTAACGTGTGCTGTGGGTTGTGCCTAGCATTTAGGGCAGCCTTGCGAACTCCCACGTTTGAGGCGTGACAATATACAAGGATGTACAATGTACTGAGCACTGATTAGATACTTTGCTGCAATAGTTGTCGTACTTGTTGCACAAAACGTGTCTAAAAAGCAGCTCAGGGCTGGTTTTAACTCTCTGCCGAGGGGTTGCACTCGGGTCCGAGCCTATAAACACATCATTGTTTGCTTAAAAATGAACCTAAAATAAGGTTTTATGTTTTGAAGGAATGGGGTCATAACTGTAAAAAGAAGGAAAAAAAAAAAAGCCAGTGACTGCTTTGGTCTTTTTACAAACTCTAATGACCTTATTTTACAGTTTCTTTTTAGCCTCAGTCTTAAATTCCTAAATTACTCAGAATTTCTCTTAGCAGAGACCTCAGAAACCTCAGCTAAGGAAACGTAGCCAGCATTTAGCAATTTTAAAGCAGACGCAGCTTTCTGCTTACAATGCAATGTCCTGGTGAACATACAGCTTCTGAAAGAGAAAATATTACAGAAAAAAGACAAAGCGTAAGTGTCAGCTTAAAACAGTATGATGCTTTGAGGTAAAACCCCACGAACCGTTGGCGCGAGCTGTTACGTTACAGCTCGAGACCCTGAAGTCCTGTGTTACGCTGTATTTGAGGATTTAAAGAAGCATCAGAAAAAGTCATTTAAAACACGCAGGAAAGTGTCAGGAGATAAATTATCACCATCTGTTGAAAAATAAGGAAACCTCTGTTCAGATCCTTTTAACAAAGCTCCTATTATTAAGCTTTCAGCCGCACAGACAAGTGCCTCTCAAAGTAACCACCTCCCAGGGAAGTACGTATGTAGTCGACTCCTTTTTAAGATGCTAAAAAATAATCCTTGGTTTATTGGCTAGCTAGTTCTCCCACAACTCCTTTTGCTCCAAAAAGAACAAAGAATGTGGAGGATATAAAAAATAAACCGCATCGGGGCACCAGGAATATCACCAAAAAAAAGTTGAAGAGTATTTTCGAAGAGTTAAAAGTTAGTCCGTGTAAAGCATAACAAAATTCACCCTTGTTTACTCGCAGACATTAGTTTCTGCCTCCAGTAGTTTGTAACAGTTTCTTCTAACATAACCAGATGAATGAATGGACAGATTTTAAATGTTTTATTGCTTACAAGTTGTCGAATAGGTTAAATACCTGGTAAAGGAACAGAAATCCAATTTTCAACAGGAATAGTTCTAGGTTGTTGGTTTTGTTGTTTTGTGGGTTTTTTTTCCAAAAATAACTATGCTCATTACATTTTGATAATCTCTAAAAAAGTAATGCCTAATAAATCTGGAATACTATTTCTGAGCCTCCTCATATTGCACAAGTTTTCACGCTTAAACACTGCTGCTTTTCCTGTGCAAATGTAAGGCAATTGTATCATCCCATTGAATGGAGTCTGTAATCCGTTGAACCGGGTGCTTATTTTGAAGTTTTGATTTCCCTGTTAAAACTTTCAGGAGAGATCACAAGACAGAATAAAGTTTGATATTTATTAATACATATATTTGAAAGATTATTTTCTGAATGTAACAAATATAAAAAGTTATCTGTGTTTACAAATTGTCAAAAACGTCCAGAGTACAAAAGGATACAGTACATTAGTTCTATGGAAGCGATTGTACCCTCTGGCACTGAAATCATCTTCATACGGTGGGCATGCACGTTATACACCAGAAAAACTCATGCATCAATCAGAACAAAAAAGGAAATAGGACAATTTGCTGCTTTCTCTGATTACAAATTCATTGCTTCTGTTAGTTTTCTTTCCTCAGGAATACCATTTACCTGCAAATAGATGAGAATTTATACAATCCGTCAGTGGCAGATGATGCTTCAACAACATTGAACTGTCAGCTGGTAGCACAGCACTAAAGAGTATTTATTAGTCCTTTATCAACAACCACGGTGGAGAAACGCCACGAGTACAACCGGGACCGAAAGATGACACACATGTGAAAAAGCTTTGCTTGCTTGCTTCTGGGAAAGGAGGATTGGTCAACTGGGAATTTCTCTCCCTATTTGGGATCTAACAGACTTCGGGGAGACTGTGAAGCTCCAAATGGAAAATGCAGTATACAGTGTACATGCACTATTTATTGCTTTTGCATTACAGGAATACCCTACAAACTTTTCCATCTAAGCACCTTAAAATAGTCCTCATGAATTTTGCCAATCGACAGAGAGGGAATTGTAACACTTAATATACCTTTTCATATTGGAGACCGGTAGCAATTTTCAGCAGTGTAATACAAACGTTAGATGTGAGTTGTCATCTTTCATACAATTCTTTCCCAATCATGTTTTAACTTTGTGAAATAGTTGAGCATTCCATCAGCTATTAAGTCTGAGTTTTTATACAAGGTTAAAAAAAGAATTGTTTCTTATTGGGAATTCAAATAGCTCCTGAAGAGGACAGTGGTTGTTAGACACGGTCTGCTCTTCAAATCAGTAAGTACAGTCCACTGAAGCTTTAAAATAGAAATATCTTCTTATTCATGGTGGTGACGGTTAGTATGTTAATAATCCTCAG
>NW_008825410.1:1255615-1266621 GCF_000699105.1 Pygoscelis adeliae | reverse complement strand
TGTGGTTTTTTTGGCCTTAAGTGTTTTAGTTCTGTAAATTTCTTATTTGAACAGATCAATAAAATTGATTGCTAAGTTTGTACCGATGCTACTAAAAATCTTAGGAGCACCTGAATTTTGTTTTAAATCTTTAACGTTCTAAAAATCTAAACTTCTGACAACACGAGTCACAGATATCCTTTAGAAGATAAACTGCAAGAGGCACATGCCATCACGTCACGGAAGTGCTTGCAGTGTCATCTGCACATCTGAGTTACGAAGGAAGGTGTTGTTGTAAACTAAGAAAAGAGGAGAAAACGTCTGTCCCAAATACATTTCCCTCCCCCCCCCCCCCCCCCCCGATTCCTGAGAGCTTGTCACAGGCAGCGTCTGTGATGAGTATGAAAGAAGAGGTGTATTCTACCAAAATAATGTACTACAGAAAATACAGACACGGGAGGATTTTTAAGGTCTATTTTTACGGCAGTTCTTCATTGCGACTCGCGACAAACCCATGCTAGCTTATATTTCGTACCTTTTTAAAAATTTCTCACTGCTGTCAACATAGAGTACTACCAGGTGATTTTGCATCTTTTTCACTGCAAGACAGACTGGAATTCTTGTAGCAAAACAGTCATAACAGAAGAGCTGAACTGTGTGACATTTTTATTCTGCCTTCTAAATGCCTGCAGTAGTGAGTGTTAAGAGCTGTGCTAAATGTCAACCCAAACCAGGGCTGGAGGCTCTGGATGGATACTGCCAGGGTCATCCGCCATTTCCAATGTATGTATAACGAAGCACGCAAATAGCAAAGCTAGCAGAACTGCAGTCAGGTTTTTTTTATAAATGTGTTTTTAATTTCCAGACAACAAAAAAACCCACAGGGGCAGAAGCATCTAGTATATACTTGCCTCAAATCTTTGAAATGTTGTCATACGAAATTCTCCTTTAATCCCCGAAAGCAGTAATGAAGAAGAAGGATTTTGAATGAAAAGAAAGATTTGCTTACGTAACTCCTAAGTTAAAACGAGTCTTCCTCTTGGAGCTATAGTTCCCGTATTACTCCCATATACATATATGCCTGGAGTTTTGCCTAAATACCTCTTTGAATATTCAAAAATTATACTTCGGTCTCTACATTTTCCTTGTATGAGCCTTATCCCCTTTCACGTGGCTATGGCTGTAGCTGTTTCTCAGACCTGACACGCTAACTAGAGGGAACAATATCAGCCTTAGTCGATACTCTGATGAGATCATTCACGACCTCAGTCGGTACATTAGGATTTGTGAAAATGATGTAAAAGTGATGACTAAGACACGGGAAAGCAGCAACATGGATATTTGCCTCACCACAGATTCCCCAATATCAACTCTTTATGTTCAGTAACAGCAATAAAAAGGTCCTTCTTCAGAGCTTAACTAGTATTGGCGGGAATTAGAAATTTTGATTTCCTATCGAGATTTAGAGAATCTGAAGAGTGTAACCACATTTGGGAATCTGGCTGTAGCTTCATGTCGTAACAGAAAATCATCTGCATGAGGAGGTTTCCAACTTAGCTGTACCAGATTCCAGTGTCTCATGCTGAGTCCTAATGTAGCATCTCTCCTACTTGTTCAATCGATCCCATCCCAAAATTTTCACTGATGTATCAAAAAAATTCTGGAATGACAATGCTGTAATACTTTACTATATTTGCAAATGGTTTCCACTGTCCATAGACTGTATGCGTTTTGACTACTGATTCCTCCGCACTGGTCACTTAATAGTTACAGTATTTTCTCAGTACTCACCTGCACTCTGCTGCTGCGGAATCTGAGTCTGATGTGGCAGGTTCCTACAAAAAACAACTGAATATCTTTAATGCTTCCAGACAAACTCTGAAGTATGTTATACATAAAAGCTCAGTATTTAAAATGCGGGGTTTTGCTTACAAAGCAATAATCCACTTTCACTATGCAAATACAGTTGTCAAAAGGTTAGCCAAGTCAATGAAAGAAAGAAAAGGGTAGTTCCTATTATTTTACTTGTCAAGTAGGTTCAAAGGCTCAGACTTGCTGAAACGCCAGAGGTAACAAGAGTCACCAGAGGTTTCTGATGTTATGCAAAGTTTGGTTTCCGCAAGTGATGAATAGAGAAAAGGTGATAGTCTTCGCCACTTAATTATTGGCTGTGGAATGAATGAATGTTCAACTAGTTCTACACACCTGACCAGTTCACTTAGTGAGGCAAAGTTACGTTTTTGTGTCCTGCTTAAGTGTCTACTTTAACAGCTACCAGATATTAAGGTTGCTTTTACAGAAAGGAATTAGGGGTTGGAATGTAGATGAAGCAGACAAATACTCTATGTACAACTTAAGAAAGCCTTTGGTACAGGCTTTGGCACCCCAGTCATAAAAAAATTGCTATTCTGAACAGAGAAGAAACTGTAAAAGACAGGGTAGAGCACTTTGCAGCAGTTGTACACGGCATAATTTATACAGCTGTACTTTCTGGAGAATTTCGCTTTGGGACAGGGAGAGGAAAACACTCTTCTAGCACGTATCTACATTACGAAGGGAATTCAGGGCAAGCATGTGTAAATTAGGGCAAAGTTAGTGCTGGCGCTGGACCAGCATCACTGGGGCCATGCAGGCCTGCCAGCTGAGGAGCTACCAACTGGAGCTAGTGTCATAGCACAGCACAACGCCAGCCACTTCTGAGACCGCTGCCTCAGATCTGCTCAGCCCCAGACACCCCAACCAAACCTTTCTAGAAATGCCTTTTTTCTACAGCACAACTGACTTGTCTGAATTAGAACATGTGCAAAGCACTAGATGTGTCTGTCTCGACAGTTTCATTAAGTTACCGATAAATGAACTTTAAGGAATAGAAATGAGTATTTTTCTCGTTTCTGTGTTGGAGAGAGGCTGGCAACAATGGAAGCGGCTGAGAGCTCTGAGCGTTTTCATTGGCAAGTCTGTATTTATTGTCTGTGTAAGGGAATATGCTCTTCTGTTCAATGTTAACATTTCAAACATAAACCATGTGTGACAGGTACATGACTAACTACTTACAGAGCCTGGTATGACACTACCACCAACCCAGTGGTAGTTTTATATCAGAACTCCAAAGACGTGGGTTAAGAGGCAGGGTGCCTAAAATAGAACAGTTTTAATTGATTCCTCTGTCAAAAGTAGTTTTTCTCCAAAATATGCAGAAATGTAACTGTTCCACGCAAAGCTTCTTGCCAAGTCTGCAGACTGAAACCCAGCCATTTAGTTTTATAACAGAAGGCCTTTCTTTCTGCGTGAAACGCAAACATCAGAGCAATCTTGAACTACAGAGTCATTGCTGATACCTCCATAATAAACACATTTCAGATGACAAGCACTGGAATCCATAGTTAAATTGTGCAACATAGTGAGTATTAAAAAATAAAATCTAAATACTTACTGCTGTGTTTGCATCAGGGGCATACTGGTATTATCGTAGCTGTCTGTGTGAAGGGGCGGTACGATCTCACCAGTAACTGGGTGAAACACGGGAAGCGTTGAAAGAGGCCATGCTATCTCTCTATTTTTAGACATGTCACGAAGCTCTTTGGTTGATTTCTGTATAGCACTGTGGTGGACCAACTGGATGCTGTGTCAAAAGGAAATAAAATAGTAAATACGTATCTTAAGTGCTCTAGCAAAATGGATAGACTTTTACAATTATTATTTTTCTTAAAAATACAAGGACTTTGATGTATGCTACAGACTCTATAGTGCAGCAATTACAGTAAACCTTTACATAGTTAATTTAATAAATATTGGATTTATTTAATTTTTAAGGCAGTAACTGTTCCATTAGATTTTGCTGTCTGGACAAGTATTTTTCGTAGGATCCAAGACTGTGCAATTTATGGCTAATGTTCCATTTATTTGCTGCAGTCAAAATAAAAGTTTTGGTTAACTCCTGATTCTTGTGGTAGATTCATAAAAGCTCCTAGATCAATTTTAAAACACTCCCACAGTATAGGCACCGGATACCTTCCAGGATATTTGTTCCTGTCCACTGCCTTTAAGATAGAGGCTGGGAAGTCCAATAACCAGGAGTAGAAAGTACATATTAACATATTTATTCTAACAGCACTATTTTATTTTGTATTGACAGTCGTTAATTTCAAACCCTTTTTATTCTGGTCTTCTATCCTTGCCAAGACTCTGATTTAAAAGCAGCTTTCACATTTATTAATTAAACCATGGATTAGAGAGAATGAAAGAAGATTATGACACACGTGTATGAAGCATGACAAGCCACTGAGAATGAAAATTAAATGGTAAAAGAAAAATAACAGGAAAGAAGACACTTACTCTGGTGTTTGCATGTTTCTCTTTTCCCTAAAAACAAAACAAAATTTATGAATTAAATAATAGCATTGATAGTTGGAACATTAAATCTATCTGATGATGAAAATAGTACATGATGTAGAAATGCTGACAAGGTTGTTGCTAAACGCAGCTTGGCAGCATTTGCAACTGGGTTTATGATGAGGCCTCGATGAACGCACGTATAGAGATGTGATACTGATGACAGACACACACACACAGATGCACACACAGAGAAATGAAAATGCAAGCTAAAGAACAAGCTTCTGGCTAAAATAAATTCTGTGACAAAATGAAATTGTAGTTTGTGTAAGAAATGGCAGAAATTACGTTACTTGCTGCTTTCCTTTTACGTGGTTTTCTTTTCTAATATGTTCAAATTCAGTTCATGTCCTCAACAAAATTTATTTTACAGAAGCTAGCATTTTAGAAATTACTTAATGTTTTCCTCTGTCAATGATCCTTTATCAGTATTTTATTTGTTTGGGGCATTCTGAAGCATTGTGCCTACACGGAGGTTTTGTGGAGTTTTGTGCATATGTTGAGATTTTTACCCTTTCAACTAGAACAGTTAAAGGCCCTATTATCCATTCTCTTGGCAATTACTGCATGTGCTTAGATGAGGAATAGTTCCATATTTCAAGCAGGTATCTTTTTGGCCTGTTTTAAATGTTTTTAATGAACTGAATAGAATTCTTCCAACAAATAGTCTTCTACGCATTATAGTCTTAGAAAAATCTACAATTACTTATTAGCGTGTTAAAGTACTCACACTCCTTCCCGTCGGCAGCACATGATATAGGCAAGTATTAGAAAAAGCACCAGTGCTATTGCCGAGGGCACTGCCAGTGTAACTAGGAAATCCGAGAAATAGTCTCTGCTTTTCAGTGTATCAGAAGGTGGCTTGTATTCTCCACCATCAGGTAATATCCCCTCTCCACGAATCACTTCCTGAAAGGTGGAAACTTGTTTTGTATTGTCAACCTGATACCCAGAAAAAAAAAAGAAGAAAAAAAAAAAGACAATTATATAACAAAGTAACAGAGTGTAAAAACAGGCAGTATTTAACCAGCCATAACAGATAAAAGTATCCATATTACACATTTGACAAATTCTATACAATTTCATCCAATCACTTTTTTTAACCAATAAAACCTTACATTTTGTTGAAAGCTTCTGATCAATGTGATAAGTAATATCACTTTATTACTTTATCACATCATCACACTATTACTTTCTTTTGTGCCTACCAGAGATACTATGTTTTTTACAGATTAATTTTAGGGATGTCTCACACAAACAGTATTTGAGTAAAAATTCAGTAAACATATTTATTGCAAACTAATTATTTGATACCGATTTCTTTTTGATGAATTAATCCAATTCTTAATAGTCTTCCTAAATAACAATGCTGCCCTCTCTTGTATGAAGGTGGTAGAGGTGAAGAATGGAGTACCTATGGATTTTCCTCCTCCTCCTTCCTATTGAGCTTCGCATCCAGTGCTCAAAAAAGCAAGAAGCATGAACCGAGCTGCTGAGGACCCAGCAGCTCTGTTGCCTCCCCCACCCACCCGATGCAGGCAGCACCCCGACATGAGGTGCGCATTTCGTCGATCAGAGCCAGAGTTCCAAGGTTTTTCTACCTCCTAATTCAACTAACCTCCAGAAGGCTGCATTCCTGGTCACAAGTAATATTTTATATATTTTCTTATGTCTGTATCTAGTGTTCCTAGAAATACAACCTTTTTTTGATACCGAATTTCCTACTGCATTTAATTGACTGCCTTTCCTACATGACACTTCAATTTTCTGCCTCCATTTTCTTGTTATCTTCAGTTAGCTACTACTGTTACATTCTATCAGTGTTAGTTTTAAAACTCTCTCCAGATCATTAGTGAAAATCAATTATATTTGCCTACATGCTTGACCTTTTGCCTGACTGTTCATTGAGAAATCTTGCAACTGATGGTCATTTCTTTATAATTTACACTTTAAGTCATAAAATGCTGTATTAAAACTTATGCAATGGATGAAAGGTCTTCATGCAATGCTAGAAATAATGTTGTGTTGAGCTTCAGATGCATACACATGTATATTTAAGTACAAGACAGTTTGACAAAAATTAATTTATGTATTCTTCACTCATTAAATTCTGCAGTATATTTTATGTTATGAACTCTACCTGGCTGCTTAGCTGAATCTCAAGCCCTAAGCAGATGCACAAAAAAGATGTATGCAGCTACTGATGTGACTGACAGAAGCCCATATACAGTGTGAGAACAAAGCTATCAGAAAGCAGCATTAAGAGGAAGCATGTATTAAGTTGGCCCTCTTTTCAGTATTTGGGAGCCACAAGGTTAAATCTACTCTTTGATTTAGGTGCTAACCGCCAACATCACCTCGTAAAAAGTGGGAGGAAGAGGATATGACGGTTGTATTTTCACTCACTGGTCTCTGTTGTGGTTATGGGAAACGGAGCTCAACTCCCTCCCAGACCATGGATCCTGGGGGACTTCCTGCCCCTTGCCTTGCCTTGTGAAAAGCAGACTGTGATTAGATAGAGGGAAGCGTGGCTCCATTTTCCCTTTGATCCACCAGGTTACAGCATGCAGCAGCAATGCTGTTGGCAACAGCAAACCCCCCTAAGACTGTTTAAATTCAGTTATCGTGGCATGCTGCCAAAAGAAGTGCCAAGTTCAAGAAGGTTGGGAAGGTTGGGTTATAGGCTGCTGTAGAAAATTACGCTTCTCTTTGAGAGCCTGTTCCCATTACACAATCTCTGCTTTTCTCAAAACAGCACGACAACACTGCTTCATGATTAGTTTATGAGCCACTGTTACTATCGGACGTTTTTTCTGGAGTACTCCTAACCAGCTGCTCTTCGTTCTGCATAGGTGCTGTTGATTATTCTTGCATTACTGCACTATTCCTCTGCTGCTCCTTTTGAAATTCACCTTGTTTTCTAAAGCTGTTTCTCCAGTTTCTTAAGATCTTTCTGAATTCTATCTTGTCCTTCAATGCACCTGCAGATCCTTTCAGTTTCATGGGGCCTGCAAATTTAATTTAATAAGCACATTCCATCATCCAGCTTATTAATGAAGAATGGCAAGGAATTATTAATAATCCTGCTACGATTATGGCTATCCAACCAGCTCTCCACTAGGTCCTAGCTTCATGTAGGCCGTGTTCCTGAGCTTGCTTATGAGACAGTATCAAAAAACCTTACCAAAAAGAAATGACATCTGCTGCTGCACCTCTGTTCTACTTCTTTCTTGTAGAAGGAAATCAAAGACTTGACATAGTTTGTTCTTGACGAAGGCTGACTGCCTTCTACTGTTTTTCAGGTGCTGGTAAGTATTTCTGTGTACACATGTACCTTTTGCAATTTCTCAACAGAAAGCCAATAAACAGTAAACAATCCACATATTCTTTTGAAAACAAGTATTTTCCAGCTTTCTAACAGCTTTCCTAATTATAGTGTATAGAAAGAAAGGGTTGGAAGTTATCTAATCGATTTTGTGTATGAATACCTTTTCTCATACTCAATAAATTCTTTACATTGTACAAAAAGCCTTTCATATCTCCCTTTCAGTTTCCTCTTGGGTAACGTCTGAAGCAGTTCAACAATCATCTAAGTTTATGTACCTTCACCATCTTTGTTCAAACTTATCTGCAACGTTCTCTTCCAGTACTGTCTTGATTTTCCTTACCAGAACTAAACAAAAATAACCTTAAAAAGCCTCTTTGGGAATTATACTCCTCCATGGCAAACAGTCTAGTGTTCGGTTATCATTTTTCTTGTATTCGACTTAGAAGAATGTTCCCATTTATTTTGATTTCATTAGTCAACACTATTTTCTTTTCTTTTTCTATTTCAGTTTTAACATGAAATATGTTTTAGACAATTTTCAGAAAGATTTTTTTAACAGCATAGAAATACTATTTAACCTGTCAGTGCTGTAGACTCAATATTTGAGAACACACACACATTTTAGGAAAGCAAGTGTAACTAGCAGTATTGGCACGTTGAATTAATGAACTACACCTACCTAAGTAATTCTCTCATTACTTTTAGTTCTGTAAGCCCTAGAGTTCTCTGGCCATTTATATCAATCACCGCTACTGAAAATGAATGTGGTGGTTTCATTGGTGCTAAACTCTAGCAGAATTCACACCACACAGCAAAATCCTTTCACAATCTTAAGAGTGCCTGCTAGATGGAAAACAATGTCCATCAGTCATGATAAAGTGGAATTTGGCAGAGCCGTCTGGCCAGGCTGGCAAAACTCTTACCTAAATCATGTCTGGCATAAAATATTGTACTTCTACAAACATCGTTTTTATGCAATAATAAAATAACTCACCAGAGAGATTTTACACCAGTCAATATGGAATTGAGTACGAAATTTTTTATCACAGGTTATTACAGGCTCCATTTCTTGACTGCACCTCAGCTGATTTTGTGGGTTTTCCACTTCTCGTAAGCACGAAGAGAATGGAACATCTGCCCCAACCATAACATACACACTGCAGAAAGAGATGAGTGACGGACCGTCAGGATACCTCTCACAAATCCCCAAAGGACAATGATGTACTCTTCCAAACTTTATTATTGTTCACGGTAATATTCAGCTGTGCTTTAAAGACTAAAATTACTAAAATTATTTTTCTTGATAGTATACTTTATCTAAGCATATGAATAACAGACTGAAATCAAAAAGATTTTTCTAGCTACTTATTACAACTTATTCTGTTTTGCTGCATAATGTAAATGTTTGCTCACTGTTAGAGTTGTCAATTTCTATGAAGTCATAGAGCTCCAAGTCTAAGTTCCTCATATAAGTAAATCTGTATTACATTTGAAAATCGCATTAAAGAGTATAATTTTATCTTAAGGAAATCTTCGGTCTTGCTCAGCATAGTATTTTTAAAGTTCTCCCCATGTTTTCAAATAAAATTCATGAGCACTAATTCTTTCTAAACCTAATACTAATACGAAGCTGCCAAAGCCCCCAGCTTCTCCTAAAAGATTCCATACTGTAGCTATGCACTGCCAACAAAATTTGCAGAATACCGAAAGCTGAATGTAAACTTAATACTTCATTTAGCATTACAGTACACAAAATAAGAGCTACTGTGCTAACTGTATTACTCATTTTCATGTTGAAATTTGTAGAATGCTGCTGGAAAATACAGTCTGCTGCACCAGGTAATAATGTATCAATGGATCCTGAAACACAAATTAGGTCATGGTTGCCGTTTGGTGTATAAGGCATTATCTGACTAAATGTTTGAAATGTAGCCGCTTGTGTTAAGTGGTTCTGCTATTACTCTGGCTAGTACAGAAGTCGCTTTCCTTCTTTAGATGGGCTCAGAAACTCCAGATGCAGAAAAGGGCTCTGAAACAACAATCTCTTCTGCACACATCTCGGACTTTGAACCCTCAGCCCTTTCTTAGATATTATTTGACAGAAGATATCTAAAAGTAACTAGGCATCTTTATTTTCGTCAGGGAAAAGCACTACCAGAACCATTTTTTGAAAAGACTGAATCCTTATTAGTTTCTAATTGAAGTATCATATTTCAGAACAGAATTTATGGTTATGAATCACAACCGGAACTGCAGTTTACACGCAGCAACCTAAATTCCCGATACCTCAACTTACCACTTTCAGATGAAAGTCCACAGAGCTCTTGAAGCACGTAACTAAATTTCACCGAGTACAGCTACAAATGACGCTGTTACATGCTAAATGCTCTTAGAAATCTAAGTGTCTTTGCAACCTATGCTCTATCACACCTTGTTTCACAATTCTGAGTTTTGTGAGTTGGGAACTATTGAATACTCGAAAAGTATGCCAAACGACTCCTCAGAAGTAAGACTGGAATTACAAAATAAGCATATTTACTACCAACTGTTTTATAATTAATGGAATTTATTAGTATTCCTTGGATTGTAAAATCAATATATAGCAACTGTCGCCTGCTGAAATGGTGTCTAACATGATAAACCCACGGTATAACGGGAGCTCAGAACATCAGTAAACTTTTCATAGCTAACACCAATCTGGATTTCCAAAATATAAAACAGCAATTGCAAGGTTTCTAGAAAACCTGAAAAAATATTAAGCTTTTCAGTAAGAAAAAGAAGAGTAAAACAAAAACATTAGACTGACACATGTGCTTACCCCTCTTTCATGTCATTAATAGGGAGTGGAACTCTCCCTCCCCTGTCGAGGGCTGAAGTAATGTTTATAGCGTTCAAGCGTTCTGGCTGCCACACATTTTTCACTGCTCCAAGAAAGTCACCAAGAACTTCACTCGCTAACATTTCTTCTACGTTCATGTTCCTTATGAAGAACTCCGCTTGATACGGTAAAGGAAAATCTAGTTGTGATGAAAAAGGAAGAGTTTTGCCTTAAAAAAAGGCTCCATAACAAAGAATTTGAAGTAATGATTAATGTAATACCACTTTAAGATTGATACACCTTTCCAAAAATCTTGTATTTGAACTAGTTCATTTTGAACCTAATGTGATTATGTTTAATTAAATAGTTAGTACTATTAGCTGTTACTTAAGCTGAAAACCGTTGGCTATTTATAAAGCAACTGGGAGATGAAGGAGCGGACCAGAGGAGAAGAGTCTCAGCTGGTAAATCTTCATTAAACAGATAAAT
>NW_008825410.1:1238491-1255551 GCF_000699105.1 Pygoscelis adeliae | reverse complement strand
AATACTCCGGACTGTAATCATAGAATCATAGAATCATTAAGGTTGGAAAAGACCTCCAAGATCATCGAGTCCAACCGTCAACCCAACACCACCATGTCCACTAAACCATGTCCCTAAGCGCCTCATCTACACGTCTTTTAAATACTTCCAGGGATGGTGACTCAACCACTTCCCTGGGCAGTCTGTTCCAATGTTTAACCACTCTTTCAGTAAAGAATTTTCTTCAGTAAAGAAATTTTTTCCATAGATATATAAATATGATGAAGAGAACTAATTTTAAGGACACAAACTATTCAATTTTTTTTAATTGAAATGTCCATAGATGCCATAATCTGTTTTCTGAATCTGCCTATACGATTGTTCTCTGCATAAAGAACATGCAGAGCCCGGCAAACTAAACAACAGGCAGAAAGAGAGTAAAATCCTTCATGTAAGGTCCATTTGAAAAGATAGGGAAAAAAACTGAAATTAATTATAGAAAAAGCAAACATGCTTTTCTTTTAATGAATGAGGAATAATAGTCTTACCTGACAGAAATAATTTAGGTAAAAATAACAAATTGAATCAAAAGAGGGAAAATTCTTACTTCCCCTTTGTGCCCCCACATTTGGCTTGAACACCAGACAACTATTTTACATTAATTTTGTAATCTTAAAAGAATAGGAGCCCATAAGATGTTTTTGCTATTCAGTTCAAAACACAACCAGCTATTTTCCGTACATACCTTCTGCTGACATTATATTAATGATCAAATTATGCCTTGCTGTCTCAAAGGTACGCCTGTTATATGCAGTGATCTAGAGTAAAAAAAAAAAAAGATATGATTGCAAAACAACAATGCAAATATGAAAATCAGATAAATGAAACTTCAATGAAAATTAAGTTGATAATTTAGAAATACTTATCACCTTTTAAATGCTTTGCCTCCTTATTTTGAAATGTATGAACATTCATTCAGTCATATAAAATGTGAAAGGTAAGATCAATTTATTTGATGCAGCACTACCTTCAAGTCAGGATACTGGAATTTTCTCAACCAGTGTATAGCCAAATACAATTATCCAAGGGATATATGTGAATACAACACATTTTGGTCCACATAAAAGTGTTCTGCCATACACGTGTATTCTTTCTTTTCTGCTATCTTTAAGAACAACCATAAGCAAAGACTGGTTTCTCCATTTCCCCTTCCACCCTCCACCAATACCGTAAGATCTACATTCATTGATAGCTCCTAGGGAACTAAACTAGATGGAGATATTTAAAGGAAAGACTGTTGGAATCCCAGCAATTCTAATCTTTGGGATTGGGATTTAGTTTTAGCTCTAGCCCCATTAAAGTCATACTACATGAATAGATTCACAAGTGTTGCTCCAACACAAGTAGTTTTTAAAAAAATCATGGAATCTGTAACTGTAGGGGAACTGAAAACTAGTAGGTAGATGCAACGTTCATGACTCTTATTGTTGGAAGCTTACACCAGGGTTGTCAAGCATTGGAACAGGCTGCCCAGGGAAGTGGTTGACTCACCATCCCTGGAGGTATTTCAAAGACGTGTAGATGAGGCGCTTAGGGACATGGTTTAGTGGTGGACTTGGCAGTGTTAGGTTAATGGTTGGACTCAATGACCTTAAAGGTCTTTTCCAACCTAAACGATTCTGTGATTCATGATCAAATTACGTAAGGATACCAATCTTATAGTTTAAATGTATAGGATGCCTGAAATGCTCACAAGTGGTTACTCCTCAGTGGTGACTGTACTCCGAGGTTGTACTATGATTAAGTGCTCGTTCATAAGAAATACAGAATGAAGCTGGATATCAGTATAATTATGTATTATTTTCTCTACTTCTTTTTTGCCTGAAAAAAAGGTGATAAATCTTTCATGAAACAAATTGAAAAAGACTTTCTTCCTAATTTTAGACTTTAGTCAATTCATTTCAGAGACCAAGGAGAGGCAGAGGAGTGGCAATAGTGACAGAACTATGTTGCTTCTCAGCAAACAGAGCTACAAAGCATTGTGACATTGATTATTAAACAAACAAAATAGATATTGCACTTCTTTTAAAGGATTTAAATGAAAAAGAAAAATGCTCTGGAATATCTTCTGTGGGTTCATTTAAGCGTAGAGGGAAAAGCTTACCTGACACAATTACATCTCATGTAATGTAACAATTTCATTATAAAATTAATAGAAAATGAATTCCTGAGATTTTTCAAATCCTCAGTTCTGTTAATTTTTCAAAGGGTTGTTTCAACAGCAGTTTAAACATTAATACTTAGAAAACCTAACTCTCTGGTTGTACAAGCTCTATACAGGAACACGACAGTACACATTTTGAGTCTGCATGCCAGCAGTGAGAGTTGCTAATGTGGACAGGCACCTGTACCAAGTAACAGTCACAGTGGCAGAGATTGCCTCTGTACTGAATATTCATTCAAACAAACCGCCTTTGCACAGCTTTCAAAGGAGCTTGAACTCAAGCATGTTACCTGCTCTATTGTAGTGCTATGCATAACGTTAGGCTCTTCTAATCATGAGGTCTTCTCCAATTAATTGACTTACCCCTGACATCCCCTCAGGAATTACGACATGATCAAAGTCATATTCAGGCCAGGAATATGCAACCACTCCTCTCAGATGGCACTAGGAAGTGGATCGAATGCTATCTGCACTCTTCACGTATTACAGAATTAATTTATAAGCCACATCTGAGAGGGGACTGCAAAGAATTAATTTGTATTTAGTTCAAATATAGGCTTGGGGTCATGCTTATAATGGAGATCTTGATATAGATCCTAGAATCTAAAAGCACATGCCATCTTAAAAAAGGGCAATTTTAAATAAGTTTCCTCTACAGAAAGCTAAGTGGAGTCTGCAAGTACTTCTGCACATGATTAATTTTACAGATGTCATTAGTTTTGCTGAAATCAAAACTGAATCATATATTAAGCATGAGTGAAATTATCTACAGTATAAGTTAACATTTAGAGATGTCATTCTTGAGGAAGAACAACTATATCAAATGCAATTTAGAAAAAAAAGAAACTCATCAAGGGTTTAAGACAAATATACTGCTGAAGCAGCAAAATGGCTGGAGCAAGTTAATGAGCAGATTTTCCTTAACACTGAACCACAAAGTGTCTGATTCAGTCTGCTGTCTATGATATGCATGGTGGAAAATATAGTCCTTTTTTCCTTTCAATTGCTGCTCAGTGAATAATTGGCGCTTTTAAATCTTTGGATAGCTAATTGTCAAAAATAAAGTAGTGGGTTTTGTCACTGTTACACTTACAAGAATAGAATTAAATACATGTAAGTGCTAATTAAAATTACATATATCAATAAACATGAATAATGAACCAGATAATATTTCACAAAAAATAATTAAAAAAAAAAACCAAAACACAAAAAACCCAAAACCTGTTTATTGACTGAACACTATATTTTCCAGTGGGGAAAAGTCTGGCCCATATTTAGGGTACAATGTTACAAAGTTCAGAACTCAGATATTCTTCAAGTACAGTTGTTTACAAAGTTTCCCCCCCCCCTATATTTTGAGTACAACTTTATTATTATAATATAATAATATATAATATATAATAAATATAACTTTATAACTTTAATAATTTACTGAAATGAAACACCTCTTAGAAAGATGAAGGGCAAGAATCTAAAGGTATTTCATCTAGGAATATTAAGCTTAACTGGTTATTGCTATTTACTAGTTATACCTTAAAAGTAAAATATGAAATGTCATACAACTTGGCTTTCTCTCAAAAGAGGACACAATGGTACCTAAGAAAAAATGTTAATGTTACAAGTCCTTGTCCCTGCCTTATAATCTTTTGTCTTTTTTAATTGTAATTAATTTTTTTAAAAAAGAGGCAATGCTTGTTGGCAATTCTGAATCTTAAACTCTAAAACAAAATACATCTTTTTGAACCTTTAAAAGAAAATACCTCAATGATGGTTGGTTTGCCCACATTTTCTACAGTTGGTGAGCCATACAGCACTCCATCACTGTATGGTGTCCTTTGTATATAGCGTAGCCATCCAGGTCTGTCAGGGTAACCCATTAAGTTGGTATTAAATGTTATAGGATCATTACTTATTTCACCTAGATAAGAAAAATTATATTAGAGTATTTACAAGAAAATACTATACACTTCGATTTTGATGTTTCCATTAGAAAATTTTATCGTCTTCCAGTTATGCCTTCTAAACATTTCCAAAAAGAAAAAAAAAAAAAGGAAAAAAATGCTAACCTTCACCATATCAGAAATCTGTGAACTCCTACTCTGCACTTGTAAGTATTAAGAAATTCATATCTGAAAAGTGTAACCAACTGCAGAGATGAATATGCTTCTTAGAGCCCTGGCTAACTCTGTGTGCTTGCACTCATTAATTAGTAGCTCTGATTTTTAGAGCTCAGTTCTGCCTAGAATTGAAGCATCTAACCTCCTTACTGACAAATGCACAAAGGTCTCAGTCCTTTAATTCCCCCCAAAATCTTCTTTTATTTAAGTTTTTAATAATGGCTCTGGAGACCCAATGTACCTGGGCAGGCTTACTGTAAAGAGTGGCTGTGTAATCATCAATGTCTGAAAGCTTCTCTTAGCATCAGGATATACATACAGGTCTTCAGCACCAACAGCCTGGCAGTAGTTTTTCTTCAGAGAACAAATTAATTCAAAAAAGGACCAGACATTCCTGCAAAATGGATCCACTGACAGCCACTAAATACAATGGTCCAGACGCAATCTCTAAAAGCCCCTAAAGTTAAACCAGTACAACAGTTCTCATGGTTCTTATTGATACTCTTACAAATGGCCAGATTTGACTTCTGTTTATTTTAGCTTTTGTAAGCACTACCAGATCCTCACCACTGAGGCGTGAGCACCTTACAGGTGAGGCACAGAACTCGGGCAAATCCGCTCTGAGCCTGTGCAGACGCCTCTGCACTGCACTCCTCCAACTTGGCTTTGAAATGGCAACAGCAGCAGTTGTAGGACAAGTGACAAGAGAAGATGACAGGCAGGCTGGCACAGAAGGCAGAAACTGAGCCCAGTGAAGAAAGAACAGCTGTCATCTCCTCCAGAGAGGAACAAAGAGACTGAGACCTGTTGCCAAAGGGTAACTAGTTTTCAGGTATGCATTTACACATCTGGCTGTGGGTGAAAGGGACCAAAACCACACCGAACCAGCACCAGGACGCAATGCAACTTTCCCCGCAATTCTCTCGGAACATCCCAGTAATCGAATCTATTGCATTCATAATAAAATTCCCAGCATCACAAGTGATTTGGGGAAAAATCTGAAAGCTGCCTGTGATACATTCTGGTTTGCCCCTCATCAAGGTAGGCTATGCTAGTGATCCAGCACAGCAGACAAAAATAAAAGGACCATGGTAACAGCTGGCCTTACAGTGAATTTCTGATATGATCACAATCATCTACGGGTACAACAATTTCAGCAGTATCTGAAATCAGATTCCTACTGCCTTTGAATCACATGAATGTCAAGCCAGGCTGGGGCTGTAAGGATTCGAAAGACAATCCCTCTTTAGTAAAATTTCCAGGTTCCTTCCATCTATGTGCCGAAATTGGGAGAAAACTGGGACAGAGGCAAACTTCACTCTGCCAGTCACTGTTACATGAAATGAAGATTCAGGTATACACGTCAGGAAAAACATCCATTTTTCAAGGAGAGGAAATTTTTAAAACATTTGGGTTTATTCATGACAAAATTTAACCAATGCTAACAGAAGCTTATTTTTTCTTTAAAGTGATTTTTGAAAATAGTACTTCTCAAATCAATTCAAAAGCTTATTAATGAAACAGGTTTTGATTACATGTGCACTGTACATTTATTATAGGTTTTTCTTATTTTTATAGGAAAATAGGACAGTTACATTTATATAAATAGGATATATTTATATATTTATTATTCCTTTTCATTGTTGATAAGCATGTGGGGCAGAATGTTCTCTCTTTCCCCCCGTCGATTGCTTATACATATTCTAACCTGCCAATGAACAATCCTTTGGTGTACGTCAAATCACCATACTTAGGAAATCATGGCTCTTTCTCTAAAAACAAACTGCTTACTAACATTAAACTGTTCCTAAATATAGGAAGAAGGCCGAATCCAAAGGAGCTTTTGTTTTAAATGAAAGAAAACATCATTATGTAGTCTCATATTTGCTTTAATCTTCTATTTTGTCTCAAGTTTACTACATGCTTTCAAAGTGCTCCTTCGTATAGCCTGATACATACTACGTCTGAAACAGTGGTCAGATAAATGGCATTTTTAACAGACATAATTGTTAAACTTCCACGATTTCATATTTAATGCGAAAGCGAAGAAAAGGTATACTTCCTAATCTCAGATATATCATGTCTGAGATTATATATCATATAATTAGGCCCTCCCAAATTATTAAGTACATTTTTCACAATACACAATTATATGCACCTTTTCACAAATGATGATCACAAACCAGAACATTTTAAACTTGTAGGACCATGTATTTTATTTCATTTGAAGATATTTCAATAGAAACTAAAAACTGTCCTTTGTATGTTATTTGCTGAACTGTAAGGTATGCTAAATAGACTTGAATTTTTTTTGAACGTTTTTTTCTTTTACATTTTTATATAATATGGAAGATCTTAGCATCCCATACCAGGCTTTGGGTAAGGAGGAAATTCCCCCTTAAAGTACTCTCTCTCCAAAACATGAACAAAAAGAACTCCAGCAGAAGGGTATACATTCCGATCAGAGTGCACCTTAGACAGAATCGTGTACACTGAAAAGCAGAAGGAAAGACAAGAGACAGAAAAAAGCAAAAATGAGACATGCTTTAGATAATACAGCATGCATTTCAACAGCAATGTGGGCAATCCGGGAGAAGGAAAGCAACGAATATTAGATACCTGTTAATAAGTTTTTTAAAAGGTTGCATAGATTTAAGAACAGAACACAGAGCAAACCCTCCCTTTGCCCAACAGGATCCCTTCCAACACTGCAATAAACAAAACCAGCTATCTTAGGATTTCAGAAGTTGTACAACCTCTTTATTTTTATTGCAATTAAAAAAACAAACGAGGGAAACTACTGTAATTTTATAGTTGGTTTATTTGTAATATTACATCAATAAAATACATTAAATGAATGACACAACCGTGTTTTCTTGATATTTTACCTAAAAATAAGGAACATGAGAAATACGGAGGAGCCTTACCAATTAATGGTACTGATTCCTCACTGAATGGAAATGGCAGATTTTTTGGTTCTTGTGCAGAAAAGGACAAAGCAATTCACTTCAGCTGAGGATTTCTACGAGTTCTTAAAGCTAGACTTTCTTAGGCCAGCAAGTTCAGGTAACGTATGTCTAAAAATCTGGTTGAAGAGCTCAGTATTGAAGATGATGTGCTTGTATTGAAGGGTAAAACAGAAGGACGTGGGCAATTATAGGCCAGTCAGGTGTCACTGATGCCAAACAAAAAAATGAAGCCATATTTTTCAGAACTCAGAATTAAAAACCTAAAGGAAACTTAATTCAGAACAACCAGCATATAAAAAAATAGCATATTGCTTTTACATGTAATTACAAATTTAGTTGATAAAAGCAAATCTTACTTAGGTATAACACATTTGATGAAGTACTATATACACATTTTAATGAATTAGAAGACTAAAAAAAATCATTGATACATTAAATGGATAAGAAACCACATTATCGACCCTTCAAAATTTAAGTATAAATGGAGAATACTGATCTAATAGGCGTTTCTCATGGTGTTTTAACAGGACTGATTGTAGGTCATATTACTATTCCGTATTACTATTGAATTTGAAGTCAATGCCCTGAAAGAATCAATAATTGCTGATGAATTTTGTCAATGAGATGAGGATTACACAAGTGGTAAATAAAGATAAGTCACAGACTCAGAGACACACAGCTACATGCCTTGCTTGCTAAACTGAAAGAAACTTTATGAAAGGTCACATCTCTAAACAAAGATTATAGGCCATACAGCATGGGGGTACTGTCATAAGGAAGAGCCAAGACTTCCGAGTCATTGTAACGAGCTCATAGGAACAAACTTGTACCTCCTAGAAGATAAAAGGGCTAATTTCAACACTTGGATCAATAAGCAAGATACATTTGAAATGCGGATCAAGCTCATGCAATTTTCTAATCCTGGTATAATTTCTCTAGTCTTGTCATTATACCAACCTTCTTACTTGAGAACCACTTAAAAAGCCACTGCTAATTAGGCATTAATCACAGACATTCCATCCCTCGCACAACGTACTCTGTGTGGAATCTATCTCACCTAATTTTAGATGCCTACAGAAACAACATGCACCACTGACTTAGTCAGGCTCCTTTTATAGTCAGTGGAGGAGAAACAGACGGTTCTAGGGGTTGATTAATTTGATTTCTCCTGTAAAATGAGATGAATCACGTCCTAGATTCCTGACTACACTGACTAGATCTCCACCGACTGCAGAGGCAGCTGAGAGGAGACGCAGACATCTGTAACGTAGACCTCTACATTTAGTTACATACTTCCCACTCTTCGAGCCTGACGCTGCACAATTAATAGTCTCAAGCTCTGGATATACTGTTGATCAAATTCCACAGCAGTTGCTTTTTCCCACTTTTGGAAACCGCTTTTAACACAGTACTGAACAGAGTACCTTTCTAATAATTTTACCTTAAAGACAAAACTAAAGTGGATCCTGAAACTTAAATAGTTTATTACAATTTTGTGTGGTGAATAAACAAGTTACTGTAATTTTAATTATGTAGACTTGATTTAAGTACCGTAACATAGCTATCTGATTTGTATAATTAAAATTAGTAAATTGATGACCCAAAAAACTTTTGCACTCACTTCTGTGAATGAGCTGTAAATAGAGCAAGGAAACTAATTGATTTCCTTTAAAATATTTTCAAGAAAAGCTGAAAAAGTAATTTATAACATTAATAGAGCAGAAAAGCTGACAAAAATATGGTGGCTGGCTGAAAATGTGTCAAATATCTAGAAAAATCCATTTTTCCATTTCTGATGCTTTGACTCTACAATGAAAATCCATTTCAAACAGGAAGAATAGTGAAAAAATAATTTATATTTTCTCCATAAGCAATAGTTTTAGAAAGGAAGAAGGATAATAGAATCAGCAGTTACTGGAAAAAAACGATATAACATATTTCTTTTGTCTGTTAGAGGAAATGTATTGCCACCACTAAATGCCTGCCCATTCCTAGTAATGAGACGTTCTCTGTTGCTGAAGTGAGCATACCAATAAGGATTTCATGCAGATATAAAACAGTGATCTTGGCGGAACTCTAAAAATGCCTCTCAGAAGGAAAAAACCCACAAACCTATTTTATCTTATAATGACAAACACATTGTAATGACACAAGTATGGAGATTAAGAATTCGAAAGTTCTCGCCCCCCCTTGTCAGAGAAGCCCTCTTCTTTTTCCCTTAAGAAGTTCCTTCAAAACCAGCAGGAAAATGATGAGTCTTCAGCCCACTACAGCAATCACTGCTTTTCAATAACGAAACAAGTGAAATGCTATTTTCTTCAGAAGCTTTTAAAACCCACAATTATTTTCATAAGACTGCCTGAGACTGGAGATGAATGTGTAATCATCTTAGGCGATCTAGGGATGAAACTGAATACACTTACCAACTTCTAGATACTAATCTAATACAGCAGACTGCCAGATGTGAATTTCCTGGGCAAATTCCCTGTGGTAGATAAAAATCTCGGGGACTGTGAAAGGCTTCTGTAAAACTAACCATGGGAAATTAAAAATCTTCGCTACATAGGATCACAACAGATCCCTGCTAGAAAAAAAAAAGACAGTATCAGCTACCTTTACAGCACAGTTTTCTTCTTTCTTGTTTCCTTCTCCAGTCCCTTGGAGGACTTTCTGTAGATCCCAAGATATATCTGTGCAGAAAGGTTAGAAGTTCTGGAGATTGGGAAAGAAGTAGATTAATTGGGAACTGAAGGTTGGAAAACATGCATCACTCTTTTTGAAACATGTACCGGAACTGTCCCAGTTGTTCTTCTTGTAGGTCTTGAACGTGGGCACAGCCAGGAATTCAGCTAGGATTATATCAGCCTCCAGCCCAGAGCCTGTTACCAGATACAGATGACCCCCGTCTGCAGAAATTTCAGAAGATACGCCATGTTGGTTGAAGCCTGGATGTTGATGATCTTCAGAAAAAAATCCACCTGGAAATTTTGTCTGGGAATTTCAATGGGTTCTCTCCCCATTGATTTTTAGCAGATGAAGCACAATCCCAGAAATAACTTGATTTGGGGGCCAATCCAGATTGCCTGCCTGCATGGGCAATCAGTGCAAAGCCTTTTCTCAGCCAGTGTACACTGACTGAAATATTCTATGTGTACTTGCACAAATGACAGTAAAATAGTCTTTTTACATACATATAAGAAAAGATTTCTTAAATTGTTACAGACAAGTTATTGTATTAAGCAAACTGCAGAGGTATCTCCAAGCAACCAGCCATGATAAGAAAATGTGCAATATTAGGTATACACACAGCCATTATTTCAAGCAAAGCTATAGGAACAGGAAAAGTTGGGGAAGACTCACAAAGACACTCAGGTCTGTGAATGTTTAAAAGATTGAAGAAATGCAAAATTTTCCAAATTACTTACCTTGAAATAGCACCTTATTCCTAAAACAAGGACATGACTAAAAAAGCAAGAGTAGTATTAAAAGCAGATTTGACTGAACCAACATGGGATTTAAATTTACAACCTAAACTCACCATTCTTCTCAACAGCCTTTATTCTGCTGATAATATAACTGTGGGCTTGCTTAGTCGTCCAGTTAACTGTTCCATTATTGCCATCAGCAGAGCTTAACAAAAAAGCTTTTCAGAATAAAACAAATGCAAAAAAAAATTAGTCAGATCAATAGACTCCCACAAACCAAGTATAGATGGGATCATATGCCTTCTAAACCAGGTTTTTGTTTTAGTCAGAGTTTAGGAACCTCAGGTTAAAAAAAAAATGGTGGTGTTTGATTTGAATATTTAAACATATACTAATCTTTCTGACAGTTACCTTTTCGACACTCATTTTTCCAAATGAGCTAAGTTTACACTAAACGCTTAAGCCTCCACAGACGCTTCTACTGACATAATTATACTGATAATAAAAATGATGAAGAGCATTCTCTGATAAATATATTTGCATTGGCAAAACCTCATATACAGGCAAAGACATATCTAAAGTTACTTTCACTGGCATAGTGTACTTTGGCCAAAGTTGGGAAAGTAATATAACCAAGCGCACAGCTTTGCTCAGATAAAGATGCTTTGCTTATATAAAGACACATGGGGCTGATCGCCTTGCCTTGCAGGCATAACCAATAATCAATTTCGAAAAAAGAACCAGTTGAAAATGGTTGTCATCATCCCATGCAGCTAGAACACAGCCTGAAAACAGCTGGATCAGTGCAGCTGAAGGTGCAAGAAGGTTTAAATGTGGTGAGGAGCAAATGACTACAGGAGACAGAAAGCAGCTGTGCAGCTGACAGAAAGACTCCGTTTCACCAGCAGCAGAACTGCCTGAGAAAGTTCCCTCCTCACTTCCCACTTTTTGCCCTTCTGTTCCTTTTCCTGTGTGATGAATAATAGATATATCAGCTGTTTGTATAGTTACATGCCAACTGAACGTATGGAGGGAAGGAATTGCAGTCAGATGCTGGGAAAGGGAAAGTGGCCATAATAAATAGTCTTTCTTTTGAAATAGTTTGGGAGCGAGAACTCATGTCAAACCCCAGTTAAAAGGTGTTATTGGATTAGCATCTTAACTTCCTTGTAAAAATAGCAATATCAGAAGCATCAAGTAGCAGTACTTGCATACAGATACACCAGTCTGCAAGAAGAAATGAACACTTACTGCCAAACACTCAAAGTATGCAATATCATTTACACTAGAAGCTTAAACATCTGTGGAAATTTCTGCTGACATAGTTACACTGGTCAGCTGTTACATTACTGATATCGCATTCTCCCAACAGAATTTAGAAGGCCCAACAGATCTGGCTTAAGCAGTAGTCAAGATACACAAATACTCAATCTATGCATGTGAGCCAGCCATTTATTAATGATAATTTACACAAAACACCTAAAACTGAATTGAGGATGAAGTGTAATAAAAAAAGTTATGTGTTCAAATTACCATACCAACACAATAATGTTTCTAAATTATGAATTTCTGTTAAGTTTCTTTAGATTTTCAACATACACAAAGGATCTGATTTAACAAAAGGTATTATTCACATCCACTGTTTTACATCCGTCTTGCAAGATGGACAACTTTCTCCCTGCTGAATTGATCTGCATAGACTGCAAGTCTTAATATAATAGCATCCTACGGATTATCCAACTCAGCACTGCCTGTGACCTTTAGTGTAAATTTTCTATAATTCTTGGAACACTCAAGAAATTCCGAAAAGGTAAAATACAGTTGTTCCAATATTTCAACAAGATGAGCTGGGCAATCAGAGGCTTGTCAGCTACAAACCAGCACCAAGCAAAACAATTAATACAAGATTTGATTACTGAAATATTAAATGGAGAAAAGTATTATACTTATCACAGTCAACAAGGATTTAATGCATCTTTTCAGACATTTTTGATGAGCCCACAAGTTTTTTCTGATAAAGATAGCAATAATGACATGTTACCCTTAGATATATAGCGTATCACCTAGCACACTGATTGAGAAACTAGATACAAAATCATTCTAGCATATTCAAATGGAATAATAAAAAAAAAAAAAGACAGGTTCCAAGATGTATTTTTTAATATAAATGATCAGTAAGTGTCTTTGATTTGGGTTCACAAGTTGTGCTAGGTTTAGCTGTGGGGATTAAAGAGGTTACCTGTCCACCTCTCCACCCTACGCTGTATTTCACAGGGGAACTGAAAAAGCAACCAGTGTGCCTGTTTTCAGATCCTAGAGTTTACAGTGCGATGTTTTAATATAAATATGTATCACCATTTATTTGATTTCAAATGACAGGTGTGAAATGAAACAATTCAGGAGCACACTGCCCATTCAACAGCTTTCACCACAGGAATGGCAGTCTCAAGCAAGAGAATAGGGCTACTGGATAGTTAATTTGTTATATGAGATTTCTAGTGGGCCTTACAAGGTTCTGTCATTGGCATTATGCAATTTGACTTTTTTGAGATATATATAGATATATAAAGTGACCTGGATGTACAATATATACTGATAAAATTTGCAGGTAAAAACAAAGGCTAGGAGATTGACAAGTAATGGAGATGACATGCTACTAACACAAAACAGTCTGCATTGCTTGGTAAAAAGGTGATCAGTGATATGCACTTCAATAGAATAAAATATAAATGCATACCCAGGAACAAAAGCGGCATGCCATACACACACTACAGAGCATGCACTTCAGGGATGCTGAACTTCGACAAAAAACTAGGGACATATGTCAGGTAATAACTGGTTGAACAGAAGCTTTCAGCAGAAGACTGGTTACAACGGCTGATACGTAAACAGCAACATCAAGGAGGAGCAGGGAGATTTTATGTTTGTACTTGACACAGATACAATCACTGTTCAAATGCTGTGTCTAGTACTTACACAGAGCCTTCAAGAAGCACAGTGACAACATGAAGAAAGCTCAGGGAAGATCTGTGAATATGATTAAAGGATGACAAAAGAGTTCTTATACTATAGAATGCAGGGATTCAAACTATGCATTTTATCAAAGAGACAGTTTAGAATTAATTTGATCAGCCTTGTACTCATGCTGAAAAAAATGTTAATGGTGTCAGGCTCTTCAGTTTGTTACACATTGCCACAGTTGCTGGAGCACCCACCAGTGCTTCCAACAGCAGGAGCAACTCACAGCTCTATACCTGGGACCTGAACATGCCCAGGTGAAGTACATCTACAGTGTTTTCTTTTTTCTTTTCTTTAATTATATTTTTCTTTAATTAATCTTTAAATTTTATTTTCCTTAAATTATTTTTTATTTTTTCTTTAATACTTTTCTTTAATTATATTTCTATTATTTTATAAAATAATAGAAATATAATTTATATTTATACTATTTCCCCCTTTAATCATATTTGCATAGGTTTTATGTAGAGGTTTTAAGTATTAATATTTAACAGCAGAATATTTAACACAGAAGATACCCACAACAATTTCTGCCTACCTCACAATCAAAAAAAGGACCAAAGTATCATGGACCAACTTCACCTTCCCCATTCTTTTATCGCACTGTAACATCCCACACCATCCTGCACCCTACCTGTCCTCCTTATTGCTTCTTTGAAGTAGGATCTCAAACCCATCTCTCCCACTACTAATGCAGCACACAGCTCCAGCTCTCAAAACCCAGCATTTCCCCTCTCTCCCGCACCTCCACCTGGGACCTGACCTAAGCACGTGCTTGCTACTTTCATGCCACAGACCAGGATCTCGAGCCGTGCTTCTACCACTCCTTACTCTCTTACCACACAACCCTGCTCCAAAAAACCACCCTTGGACTCCTCTACTGCATATCCCATCTGGCTCAGAGTCCTTCCTGCATCCTGAGCTGGAAGCACAGGTCCATACATAGGGCAGATTTCTGACAGGCTGCTGAGAACCACGGAGCATAACAGTTAGGAACTGACACCAAGTTGAAACAAAACATCTGTCAAGAGCGAACCATCTGCATCGAGGTGCTTAGCCCACAGCTCAAATCAGAGCCTGTACCCAAGGCAGTTACTAAGGATCCAGTGGTGTCTGCACTGAGATACTTGCCCAGTTGGTCACATCTTCCACTAGAGGAGGCAAAAGTTGCACCACCACCTACTTACTCTCCCTCTTCTTCCAACCTCCACACCCCTTACTCTTACCTAATATGCAGTCCATAAGCAACCATCACTGCAGAAATTTACTATGAATTAAAGTGGATTCTCTCAGTGGAAATTCACATCAAGATTGGATATATATTCTATATATTCTAACAAATAAGATCCTCTTCAACGACAGCTACTACATAAGAAATAAGAATTAATTTGTGTTAGTTCTCCATTGTGGATTGCTCAGGTCCCTCTGCACTCCATTTATTATAACTGAGTAAAAGTTCAAATCAAACCCAGAAATGTTTCCAAGCTCTATACTTATTCATCGTTGTTCAGTAGGTAATGGTTTCCCACCTGTTTCTGTGCTATCCATTGATTACTGTAACATCTGAATATTTCTCCAAGATCATTCGAAAAAAGTAACCGAATAAGGCGTTTTGTCAGTTTCACTGTGAAACTTCGGCATCTGCATTCTTGGGAATGCTGCAAATTAAGTACTGGGAGAACAAAAACCTCATGCTTTATTAATAGTAACACTTACCCACCACCATTCTCCCTCCTACTGCAGGCCTGACAAGAGAACCAAATTAGATTAGCTTTTCCATGAAGGTGAGGAAAACATTGCTAGTTCCTGCGGTCCAGCCCCAAGCCCACGGTGTAACCAAGGTGTATGGCCAGGTCACCCTGTAAGCCTGCTATTCCAGGACGCCCCCTACATTTCTGTCATCTCTTGATATGAATTATCAGAGTATCCCTGCAATTACATTCCAAATTTCTGAGGTTGCAATTCATTTAAAAGACGAAAGGAATTCAGAAAAGTCATAGATTTCAAGACACTGAGATTTCTGTCTGAACACTAGATTGTTCTTTCTAACTTCTCATCTTCATGGCTTGGACTGCCACTAAAAAGAATCTACATTTAAAAGGCATTTTGGTGGTTTGTGTTGCAATTGTAACAACATTTAGACACAGTCTATGTTTACATAAACAATTTTTTTTTGGTATTACATAATGAGCGCCACAACTATGCTGTTAACAAAACAATGTATATTTTCGCCCTATGTAACATGTTCATGCTAATTCCAACACAGCAATACTTATCAGTGAATACTGAAATCCACACCTTCAGCGCTCAATCTGTAGCACCCTGTTTCGCATTGAAAACACTTCAGCAAGATAGTCATGTAAAAACTCTTCTCAGGTTAGGGCACTTCTTGGTTCTACTACTTCCTTGAAAAGCAGTTTAGCTGATTAGGAGGGAAACTAATATGTGTTCTCTGGTTTCTTGGCTCTTCTCTTCTGTTTCTTTCAAATTTCTGTGGAAGTAATCAAAAGTAGCAACTCCCTCCTTTCCTCTAGAGCTCTGCCAAAAGAAGGCACTCTACACTGAGAGTGTCTGCTGTAAACTGATCAGTATCTATTCAAGAAGAGCCCAAAAGCTGTACCAAAATAGTTATTGTCTAGGTTTGAAATTCTTTCTTCTTAGTTCGATTGGAAACAATTTTTCTTCTAAAGAAAGGGGTTTACTTCAGTGACTGTAACTCCTGAAGTACTTTAATGAACCTCTAACCAAACCTAAAAACATTAAGGAGCAAAAATAAGCCTCTCTTTACACACTAAAAGTTATGACTAGAAGATGAATTCCTGCTATAAAGCTGACTTCTTATTGTCTGGCTTTAGGACTTCTAAAATGTCTCCATGTAAGCTATACCACTTGTAAATAATGTGTTTCTGTAGTAAAAAGCATACTAACGGAATGCCTAGCTTTTCCCTCCTGTAATTACTTATTCAAGCAAGTACTCATTGACAATAGATTTTATTTATTGATCTGGGTCAGATTAGTACAAACACTTGACAGGCAACACCTTCCCAGGCAGAGATTCGGAGCGCTGTATGAAGAAAACCTGTTTCTTTGCCCTTACGGTTGCACCCACAAAAGAAAAAAGGGCAGGTATGCTATGGTATTAGTTTGAAAACACTAGATCATCTGTGAAATGTTCTGCCTCCCTCTGCGGGGTGCGGCTAAGCAGCAGAGTGTTGCGAATGGCATTTTTGCTGCAAACGCGGGATGAGTGCAGGGATCTAGTTCAGTCTCCTGAATACCCGTCCTAGCCCGTGTTTTCACAGTTGTTTTAACCCAGCGTACGTTTGCA
>NW_008825410.1:1235937-1238445 GCF_000699105.1 Pygoscelis adeliae | reverse complement strand
AGCACATTCTTGGCCACCTAGCACACACCAGTGTAAATGATCCCGTACCAGTCCTGGTCAGTAAACTGATTTTAGTGAACAATTTTTGTTTGTGGATGGACTAGTTTTCAGCCAGATGACCCAATTCACATTATCATTGTACAAGTTATTCAGCGCCCACAAGGCAAGCAGTGAAAAATGCCTAGCTGTGGAAGGGCAGGAGAATGTTTCCTGGCAGCAATGCAGCTTTATGACAAATTAATGTGACCACATAATCACAGCTTCCGAAGTGAGAACTAATGAGCTCCTTCCCCATTTTGACCCCTTTACAGGGAAGGGGGAATATGACTCCATTGCTCTACGACTCCCTATTCCTGGGATAAAACAGGGGTTCCAGGGACAACACGGGCACTGACAACTAATTCTTTAAGTGTAGAAATATAGGGCAACAACCATAACATGGCCACAGTCATTCAAACAACATTTTGAAAACCACTCTCTCTGTAGAAGCCGAATATGGGGGTAATTCATTGCTCTGCCAAACTAATATGGCAGATATCTCTACTAGTAAACTTGTACCATGTCTGTTACTGTGAAGCTAGAGTCAAAGAACAACTACCTAGTTTGTATTAGAAATGCTTAACCCTAAATGTCACTTCTCACAACAATGTCCCATTTTTTCTATCAGTGGAGAAAATGATCATCAGCTAGTGTTTGAGTGTCAGTACCTTCAATTTGAGTACTGTATTAGCCCCCTAGGAGCAAATGTTGGACTTCTGAAATCACTCTTACACCCTTTAAGCTCTTAAATCTCTTGAAATCCCTGGATTTTGAGTTAATGTTTTGCCACGGGGAGGGTAGGGAGGAGTGGGAGATGGACAACCCAGACTTCTGACAGCAGCCAGCCTCCTCCAAAAAGCCTTTAAGTATACGTTTCATACATCTTTAAGAAGTGCAAGAAGCATAAGTCAAGTTTCTTCTATAGATCAAGTACTACAACAGAGATGGGAAAAACTAATCTCTATTAGTAGAGGAGAACTCAAAGAAATCTATTTACAGATCTTGTGCTACTTCCCATGTTGCATTTTGTCTGTAAGATGTCTTTTGCCTGGTTAAGTAATGCTTCAGTACTGTAGAGTCTACTTAAGAACAGGATTCAAAAGAAAGGATTTTCATGCAGGGCTGTGGCTCATCTCAGAGCCAGCAGAGGAGGTTGGAAGTTCTTTCACATGGTCATAACTGAGATGTCAAGCCCTGGGAAAGCAGAAAGATGCTACCATGAAAACAACAGGTTTTGTTTTGAGGTGGTTTTGGTTTGTTTTTTTTTTGCTTAAGGAGGATTGGGGGGAGCTCAGGTGAGCTCCTGGAACAGTCTGCATCATTCAACTTCTACGAGCTGTCTTGTACTGTACCTGAATTCAGACCAGGAACATACTATGAAACTCCACCTTGATGAAGAATGCATTTTATATAGGTATCTCTTAAAAGAACCTAACTGAAATTAAGTTCATGCTTCCTTTTTTACATTGGTCTCAAACTGTGTATTCTGCTGTTTTAACTAATGAAATCCAACTGAACCAAGCTTAAAAAGGTCTGAATTTGAAGTGGAAAAGTTAACACTAAAAAACCTTAAGACCTCTTCCTTTACCACGCAGCCTGGAAGGAACTTGTGGATTAAGCTCAGAACTCAGCTTCTAGAAGCTCATTTCAGTTGAACTTTTTTAAACTTAGTATCTTAGTTGATACTGAAAGCTTATCCTAAGACTGTCCTCGTTCTTTCTTGGTTGCTGTCCCACAACTGGTCTTGGGAGAGGGAGGCAAAAGAGGCAGGAAGAATTTCCACATAAGGAAAAAGCAGTATCTTGCATCTAACATGCAAAGTTTTATCCTCACACTGAACAACTTAACGCTTAGGTGCTAACTGCATCTTTAATATATCCTGTGCCTCATGTCACTTCTGCTGTCAGTATTGTATGACAAGTATGGCCATATACTTAAAGAAGTATTAGAAGTGTACCCAGATATTATTCGAGAAGATATTGAGCAGATTGTTAGCTTTCAGATGACACACCACTGACCTCTCAGACCACAAAATAACCTAAAGGAATAGATTTCTTGCTGTTAACTTGCTCTTGGGGTAGCAACGGTCTCACAAAGGCGCTCCTATGGCTGGGCTGCTATTAAGTTTTATCTGTTTGAAGTATTTCACTGTGAAGAACCTTGTGGATGTGAAACCTGCCTACTGCATGACAGCTATTATTTACATGCATTAGGGAGCAGGATTAGGACTTTTTCTGCAGTCTTAATTCTGACACAGTTGGATTAAGCGGTCAAGCTGGCAAATAATTTTCGGGGGCGGGGGAGGGATACGAAAGATACCCCTGTATTCAAAGTAGCCCAGCCCTCGGGGACAGGCACCAGCCCTGTCAGGTCGAGGGAGGAAAGGAGAGTAGCGGGCGCTGCCGCCCGGCCCGGTCCTGTCCCCGGGAGCGGAGCCGCTCCCACCATCCAGCGACTCTCGGCCAGGCC
>NW_008825410.1:1234225-1234916 GCF_000699105.1 Pygoscelis adeliae | reverse complement strand
GGGTGGGGAAGGGAAGGCAGAGGTTGTGGCACCTTGCTGCTTGCCTCTTGCAGCCCCGCTCCCTCCCTTGAAGCCAGGACACAAGCGGCAGGGCAGGACACCTTGCAAGGTTGCCTGGTGCACACGGGTGTGGTCTGCTCTTGGAGGATGTTGTGGCAGAAATCCTTGCAGCATCAGTTTTCTGAACATCTTACTCCTTTTTAAGTCTGTATCCCTATTCTACATGTAAATCCAAAGTGGGTTTTTTTCCAGCGTTCAGCAGCTGCACCTGCAACTAGCAGAATTGTGAGTAGGGTGCGAGGAGGGGATGGTCAGGGGTCCAAGCTCCGGGCTTCTGTGTGCATGGAGACTTGTCACGCCTCTTGCGTTGCTGTCTTGCAGCTTTGTAGCCTCCATTAAAGGTTGTACCCCATTTCCTAAGTCAGGTCTGATCATTCCGTGCTGTCTCACTTCACACTGGCTGCATTATGCTTTCTGGACTAAAAACTGATTTTTGACTGCCATTTAATGTCTGTGGCATAGCCCAAAAGCTGTGACAGTATTTGTTCCGCTGTGGAAGCAAATCCCCCTGTGTAGGAAGGAAGAATATTGTCAAATACAGTTCTTGGCAATGGTGATGTATTTTGTGGGTAGGTGTATGTATGTGTCATATAGAACCACTTAAGACACAGCGCTATGTAAATACAGGTTT
>NW_008825410.1:1218096-1234188 GCF_000699105.1 Pygoscelis adeliae | reverse complement strand
GAGTAGTCCCTGTGCTAGAACTACATATAGAACCACATTTAGAGCCATGCCTGCTTTTATGTATTATTTAGTAGGTTTGATTAACTCATTATTTAAACTTGCAATATATTAGGGCAGTTATGCATGGGAGGGCAGATTTTTTGACAAACACTTTGTAAATGTTTTGCTGCATAGGCTAGTACAGAAGTACATTTAAATAGGGACAAGACTTGGATGGAGAGTTTCTGTGAAATATTTGCTTAGAATTGCATAGAACGCAGTTGCAGATTTTTTTTGCCTCCCACAGCTAAAGCCCGACCTCAACAAATAGATCTGTTTCTACTTTTATTTTCTCTTTCTGGTGGATTGTCATGTTTGATATTTGCAAATTGCAGTAAGTCTTCCATTATCCACGGAAATGACCTTCCTTCCTTTGTTCTGCATACAGAATTTTGACTTCTCATGAAATTTCATAAGCATTTCCATTCTTGTGAGCCAAATGCATTTGCAAAAAATGGTAATAATTGTATGCTTTTGAGGTTTGGAAGGAAGAAATATAATCTGGCTTACTCAAACTGTATTGACCCTATTGAACTCTTTATAAGCAGGAGAAAAAAAGACAACTGTAGAAGACTTTACCCTATCTGACTTTAGTCTTGTTACAGCTCTAAATTTCCATTAATCCATCTCGTGAAGGGGAACTTTCCATAGTAAGAGGCTCTTCAGTATAGAAGTTCTGCCTGACATTAAGGTGCAAAATACTCTGGTGTTTTAGTCAGCCAGCTCATTATCCCAGATAAAGCATTTTTTATTCTCCTTCCACTGAGACTTTCTTTCAGAATATATTCACATTTTTAATTAGACTACATAGATATTTAGGAGCAGAAATCACACTCCTTCATTTACCTCTGTCTAGAAGTACTCTTCTGTTCCATGGCAGTTTACAATTTTGAGAAGGTCTACTTCCACACTGAAGTTACATGTGATTTTTTGATTCATTCCCTTATGGAAGTGTACAAAGCCATGCAGGTGCAGCTGTGCCATAACTATCTCGGATACCTAGCTTATCCTGTGATGGTAATTTTTAGACTAATGAGTGAGAATACTGGTAGCTTTCCATCAATAATTTTTATGCTAGCAAAGTGTCTGATTTTTGTAAACATCTGTACTGTCATCAGCTTATTAATTACCTTTTTCTTTCCAAGTAATATAACATCCTATAGACACTATAAAACTGTCAACATCCATTCTTTTAATGTGGTAGCAGCAGTGTTGTAGTGTTCAGTGCTCTGCCACCTCTGCATAGAAAGAAGGCTACGTTTATCTAAAACGTGTTTGTGAGGTACACTGCCTGAGAAGAAATGGTTATGTGTCATTGATATGTAAAGAAGTGCCGCCAGGGCCTGCCTTGGCCCGCTGCTTCCTTCATGGCAGCCCTTGCGCATGGGTGTGTATCTGTGTCTGGAGGCTGGGATTCCAAAGCATACAGCACTGACCCAGCCCTGCAAGACAGACTTTGACTCGCCTGAGAAACTTTGAGTAATGCTGTGCACTTCCTAAGAATTCTACCCTTACATTCATAAAATGATGTGGAGAAAACAACTTGTTTACATCAGCCACCAATGACTTGATATTGGTTAGAAATAATCCCTGCGTAAGTATTTCTCTCTCCTTGTACTGTAATTTAACAGACTGTAATTTAACAGGCTGTAACAGGAATGAACGAAAAGGGATGCAGTGATGAGACATTTTTACAGAAATTGTTCTGTATTCCATATATAGTGCATTTGCTTTGGCAAGTAGAAGATGGCTTCTAATACTTACTACCATAGTTTTTAGCTAAAACTTTTTAATTCCAGAGTATAAAAACCTCATTTTTTAGGGATGCAATAGTGACAATTACTGTTTCCCCATGCATTCTGCAGGCTTGGTTCGAAGGTTTATTTTGTTCTTTAGCCACATTTGGCAGTCATCTTCATGCAGAAGGAATACAACCTAATCCATTTGCCTCTTTGTCTTTTAGAGCACAGGTTCTTCCAGCTTGATCTTTATAGATACTGAATGCTTGCAAGTGTTCAGTGCTTCTGAAGACCAGCCCACCTAAACAAAAGAAGGAAGTGTAGTCTTTTTTTTTCTTTTCTTCCTTTTTTTTTTTTTAGGCACTCTTGTGGGGAAAATATTTGTATATCTGTATATAGCTTTTAGTAAGGTTAGCAACTAGTATACCAAGTTATTATGTAGGACATAAGAAGAACAACTACAATTATTGTCCTGGTTTGCAAATCCTGAGGAGTTTGTACCACCTTTCATTACATTCCAAGGATTCTTATTTCTTTTGTACTTCTGTCTTTCTAATGTTTACTGGAAGTCTTTTGGCATATTAATGTGGTAATTTGTGACTGCAGTATACTACTAGTTTTTATGCAGTGTTTAACTACATGTTTTATATGCAGCAGTGCTACAAGACACTATATACAACAAAAAAGTCTTCAAAAATTAGGGTTTCAAGAATTTTAATATTATGTGAAATGCACCCAACAGATGCTTATTGAAACAAAGCACATTATTCAAAATTAACTTCCAGAGTTGAACAGAAATAGATTTTTATGAGCTGTGTTTTTAGCTGATTTAGCCCATGTATTTTATCTTTTCCTGGAATTTTAAATGGTTAAGAGGAGCTCAAAAGATTGAATTATGTAATATAGTATTTTTCCCTAGAATTTGGCATATATTTCAGAAAATACCATGTGCTCAGAGAAAGAAGGTTATATATGTTCAAATATGGAAGTGTTAAACAAGAACAAATAAAAAAAAAAAAGAAAGAAATAAGAAGTGCTCTGTAAGCCCACAGGTGACTTCAGTTTGCTGAATCAGCACTTGTATAGCCAGTAGCCCTGCATGTCTGTGACTTTGGCCTTATTATAGAGGTTATAGTTTCACGTGTCTGAGTAGTCCTCATGGCTTTTCAGACATGCACTACCGCACCTGAAATATGGGTTCTTGTCAACATTATAGGAGAGCTTTCACTCTCTTTATATGTACAAATGGCTCATTTTGCCCCTCTCTCCCTCTTTAGGGCACTGTCGGGCAGCAGTGAGTGAAACAATATTGAGGTGTGCTTTTCTTTCATGGAAGACTTCCATTTCAAACATACTTTCTGCTGGGTCCTCACTGATGCCTCATACCTTAGTTTAAAAGAAAAAAAGTATTGACTGTGATTTCCATCACACAATTTTTCCTGTGGTCAAAGCTTTTAGGGAACATGTTGGTTCAAAGAATTAATATTTCTATCTGTGTTTCTAACTGCTAGTCTAGAAAGATACAAAAATAGCCAGGCAGTGGTAAGTTTGATTTTTCTCTTCTTGCTCTGTATTGGGAAAGGCTGCATCTTGTAGAATGACACAGAGAATAAATACTGTACACATACTGATTTATCATGGGGGGAAAAATAGTACCAGAACCATTCTCTAAATCTCTTAAAATGTCTGTCTGTAGTAGTCAGATTAGTAGGCTACTTAGTCCAGTATAAGTATCATTAAATCAATATTTTCCTCACCTTTCTGTGAGCTCTGCCATTCCTACATCTCTAGGTTTTAATTTGCCTTAATTTCTTGTAAATTCTGCATAGAGAAGTTAGTCTGATGATTAAATTAGTTAAAAATTCTGAACTAATTCTTGTGTCTTCATTGTTCGTCAATTCTTAAGTTAGCTACAAAAATTCCTTGTTTCAGCCTTTTTTGTAATCCACATCAAGTCAAACCTCCCCCACCTGGGAAGGTAAGAGTGGGTGTCTGTTCAAAAGCATATGTGAAATACAATTATCAGAGTTAATGGCTGAAAAATGAGAACTTCTAAATTCTGCTAACATGTGGCTGCCCAAAGCTGTGCATCTTTTGTGGATAATGTAACTAAGTAAGTTCCTCCATACTTCAGAGGTCCTGCTTGTGGAAACAAGACAATATTTATACTTTGAATTAACTTTTTTTTTTTCTTTTTAGCAGAGCATAGGCCCTGGAGTGCAGCTGCATGATGATGCACTCCCTGGATGCACAGAATTCCTCAAAAGGAATTATTAGAGAAAACAACGGGCTAGATGAGCACATTGGCAAATGCAAGCTGAGTGAGTAAATCCTCATCTCTGGCAATAAGATTTTTTATATTTTTTTTTTCTGTGCATTAATGTCCATCTCTTCTCCCTTGACCAAATAATTTATTACAAAATTTACCAGAAAGGGCTGACATTATCCTAGAACCAGGATTTGTAGCAAATGTAACTTAGCATCTGTGAAATGTGATCTAGACTGAATGTTGCACATTCTATTTAGGGGTTTCATGTGCATTGTCTGAGACCTAGTGATCTAGACTGAATGTTGCACATTCTATTTAGGGGTTTCATGTGCATAGGTGAGACTGTGTATGTCCGTGAACTTAAATCCTTTATGAAGTTTGATGCAATAAATCAGTGGTGCTTTGGAGAAGTAGTTTCCATGTCAAGGTGGAGTCTATGAATAAATTGGGGGATGGAACACACCTAGCAGGAACTCCTGCAGGTGCCAAACCTTGGATGTCAGTATCATGTTGGCCAGGTTATGCAACACACACATCCAGCTTCGTTATGAGTTCTCAGCCCAAAGAAGCAGAAACATGGGCCAACGCAGAACAAGGTGTTGTTCCTCATATGGGGGTAGTCAACACGCAGAGCTTAAGGCAACAACTTTGAAAAAAGCAAGTTAATCGTACATCCTAGATGATGAATAAAGGAGGGTGTTGCATTTGTACCTGGAGTCAGTTCTTGCCAAGAGTGTGGGAGTTGCAGAAACACCTCAAAGGAGCAGAGTAAAAGCTTGTGACAGATGTGAGTGTTATGTGCAGATTTAAGAAAATGATTTGATGAAAAATGGAATGTTTTCCGCCTGAAGGCATGAAATTTGAAAGTGATGCTAGGAAGAAGGGCCAAGGTTTTCATGGAACAAAGAACAAGTTTTCTTTCTGTTCCAGAACAAGGTTTGCTTGGAGGAACAGTGAAATACTTGTATATTTTCTTTTAAATAAGTATCATGTGCTCTCCAGTGTGTTTGTGTGAGGTATTACCTTACGTGGAGAGAGCCAGGTTGAAAGTGGCTGCTTAAGGGTATCAGTTAAGAAAGACTAAAAATATAAAGAGCATGCCACAGAGTACAATAATCAGGTTTGCAGCAAGGAGAACATAGAGGCTGGAAGGATGGAATGCAGCTGTAGTTTCAGGATTGTTGAATGTGGTTCCGTCTAAACTGAGATCCAAAGGCGTGCCTTATCTAAACATATCTGAACTTGTTTTGAGTAGTGTGGAGTTCATATCTGGGATCTTAGGCTAGTTTTGTGTCTTGTATAGATGTGTTTTTGTGAGATGTATATTGACTGAGAGCAGCAAACATTAAAGTTTGTTCCCTAGAGAATAGGTACCAAGGGAGCCAGATGTGTTTAGTTTTCAGGAGAAATGCCACATATAGACAAGACTGTGCTCAGGTGACTCTGTTGTTTAACTTCCAGGTCTTTGCGCATGGAGTGCTTACGTCTTTTGGCAAGTAAGCCATATTTTGTTTCAGAGAAGCTAATCCTGTATCACTGTGTTGTGGTGTTGTCTGACTGGCAAAGTAAATAGCTAGCAGTTGCCAAACCTCTCAGCTTATGAAATATCACAGATCATGAGTGGAAAAATGTAACATAGTTATTGAAATGCAGGGTTTCATCTGGAGAGGTGGAGGACCAGCCAGCTAAAGGCAGGTGATCAGAGAAACTGGAAATTAATCTGGCAAGGAACAGCCTACACAGGGTCTTGTCCTTTACTACTCTCATTGACTTCAGTAGGAATTGAGAATTTAGCACCCTGGAAAATTAGATCATTTCAAATTTGAGGGCCCAAAGATTTAATGCGTTAGACTTTTTTTGGGCATTCATGTTTCAAGATTTTCACTTACCAGTCTTGGACAGGTTGTTTGCTTTCTCTGGGTAAGGTGTTCATATCTGATGATAGTAAATCATGTGAATGCTAAAGTATCCAAGGTAGATGAAGGATATAGTTATTGCAGTAGGCCGTAAGTAGTGCTTTTATCTGGTGAATGAAAGTAGGCATGACCACCGTGAACTGGGAATGCTGTTAAATCTAGGCCTATAATAATAGGGAGGAGGAGAAGGAAGGGGTGACATGGAAGGCAGAAGTTCTGTGATCCTCACATTTAGAAGGGTTTTGTGGAGGACTGAAAATTTGGCAAAGCTTTTCTTAATAGCCAGACTTCTGGATCTAGTCCTTTCTATATATGCTGCTGGCATGTTCTGCTTCCGATCTGTAGGACTCAAAATTCATGTTTTCAGCTTCTTCTGCAGTAGGAGAAGGAAGGTGTTTTCTGACTCTTCTAGGTTTGCTCATATAATTGTCACATGGAAATAAGCTACAGCTTCCTGGCAGCCCACTGCTTTTGCCTTCATACACATGCAAAGGTTTTGGATTATGCGATGCCATATTATTATACATGATCTTTCTGGATTTTTTTATGCAAAAAGATGAGTATTGTAAATTCTTACAACAACATCATAAATCTGACATTAATAACTCTATTATACATGATCTTTCTGGATGCTTCCTGGCAGCCCACTGCTTTTGCCTTCATACACATGCAAAGGTTTTGGATTATGCGATGCCATATTATTATACATGATCTTTCTGGATTTTTTTTATGCAAAAAGATGAGTATTGTAAATTCTTACAACAACATCATAAATCTGACATTAATAACTCTGACCACTAAACATCATTAGTACCTGACAGTCCTGGTTTCACAGGTGTTGTCATGTAGTAGTTCCAAATAAGATCTATAATGGATTCCTCAGGTTTTTATAAGAATTCTTTTAAGCATTTTCATATTATTTTCCAATAGACCCTAGCTGTCTTTTGATTTGAAGTAATTTGCAAGAGATTGAACTTAAGCATAGCATTATTACAGATTTCTAAGTCAAATTGTGGTCGTGATCTGTCATTTCCTTAGTTTTTGCATTGTTGGTAAAAATGAGGTTGAGTTTCATTGTTCTGAAGTGTTGTTCTGCACAATGAAAATCTTGATCTGTGCCATTTTCTCCTGCAAAACAAATCCTATGCCAAACACAGACCACAGATATAAAGCGTCTTGATTTAATATTATAGGTTGTTTTTGCTGACATTCTGAATGTTTTGCATGTTTTAACTGTAGAGTAAGACCTCCATTTCCCACAGCAACTCTGAATTATTTTGAAGATTTGCTTTAAAGCTTTGTTTAGCACATGCATATCTTCCTCTCCCATCTGATTAGAACTTTTACCTTTAAATCTCTCAGTTGCTTCTCTTCAAATATTTAAAACTCAACCTTAATTTATGCATAAAACTTTAGTACAGAAAGGTTCAAAATAATATTCCAATTTTTAATTATGGGTTCCTTTTCGATCTCGTCCTTCTTCAACTCTGCAAGATAGCGTACGTTCTGTATTTCCTTAAATGTATTAAATGTACCCTGCTCTCTTCAACATGTTCCTGCAGAAATGGTTTTGCTCTTTTGTGTACAGATTTGCAAAAAGTGCAGAGCAATATTTAGACCTCTCTGCTCATCTGTGTGCAATCTCTCATGCTCTTCCTCGCCACTACTCTGCTTTCATTTTAAAGGAACGTCTTTGCTTTTGTCTGTGTGTTTCTCTGATTTGTAGTATGGTAATGCTGTCCACTGGAGGGAAATCAACACAGTGCTATAAAACTTAATCCATTCTAGCTACATTCTACCATATAATGAATTGTTACAATGTTTCTGAGTTTAAATCTTGCTTCTGTGTTACTGGCGGAGTACCCAGCCTAGGGCAGGCAACGCAATCAGAGTCTGCGTAATGAGCACCTCAGCGTAGAGTCTGGGCTGGACCGTGCTGACCATCTTCAATATGCCCTACAGGTCAGTGTTACAGACATGCACATACCTGCTAGTGTCTGACCCTTCACAGTTACTTGGTTGTAGTCAGGACATGAGTCGGGGTGTCTCTCTCACCAGGCTTCAGAGGCCAGCTCAGATGACTTTTGAACTGTCGATAGCATATCTGTCTCTGGTTTGCAAAAATCCAAAGGCAGAGGAGAGAAGCAGGAGCTGCTTTTATTCCTCTATAAAATGTTTCCCAGACCACAGTCTGACACCCCAGCCTGCTTTTCCTATCTGTGAATGACCGTTCCCTCCAGGCTGCTTTTAAAAGCTTGGGGTTTTTTTTCCCTTGCTCTTGGTCTTCCTCTCCCTTCCTCCTTCGCTTAGAGGTAACCAAACCATTTTGCCACATGAAGATTTCACAGCGAGATTGGAGTCTCTCAGGCTTGTCATTGCGCTGTCATCTTGAGAAGAGGAGAGACCTTTTGTCAGCACTGTGCTAGCTCTGACCTTTTAATCAATGCCTGCAGCAAGTAGGCAATTGCTAAAAGATTCTGGCAAGCAATGCAAGAGGCTGGCCCTGCATGGCTCTTTGCAGGGTGTGCGTTGCAGATAAATGGGATGGATGCTGTTTAGACTAGAAGAGCTGTGTCAGGGAAGTTACAGTTGCCATCCCTGCAACTGAAGGATGTGATGCATGAAGCATGTCCAGATATGCAATGTGAACTCCTAAGAGGCGCTTAGTGTTTGTGTTTAAAGGGTGATAGCTCACTGTGGACAGCTTTTCTCTAACACAGGAGTCTGTCTAGTTATAGTAGGAATTTACTCTGGTTTACTGGAAATGTCCTACTTGATAAATCATTACCAAAAATTAGAGGACGTCTTCTATTTTTCTGCAGTGACTACTGATATATATCAAATGATAGTGTCTGCCAGCCTCTGCTGTGTGACAGGAAGTACCGTACCCTGAGCTGTTTATTTCTTGACACTAAGAAAAGCTATATTTTTTTTAGAAGTGGTATGTGATTGTAGAGGGAACTGAATATTACAAACACCTGTTCTTCAGGTTAGATTGTACCCTTTAATACTGCATGGACAGAAGGGGAGGACTCCTGAGGTGAGACAAGTTATGACTGTCTAGCACGGGAGGAAGGATTACAGGTGTGAGAATACCAGCTGGAAGCAGTATATGCTAGGTAGGGGAAGGCAGGTGGGAATGCATAGAGGGGAGAAGATAAAAAATGGGTGAGGAAAACTGACCATGTTACAAAATTCAGCTTTTAAACTTCTGTACAAGAACAGCATTTCCATAAATATATTTGCTTTGTAACTATGCACAGGGCAACCTTTTCTTGGTAGGGGCAGTCTTTTAAGATAATGTAGTTTGGCTGCTGGGAGGAGGGAGTTGTATGCCCAGAATGATGGCGGGAGGGGTTAGTGCCCAAGTTTTGAGGGTTAGCTTGGCTCATTTGTATTTTTCATCCTTTCTATGATACATTCCCTTTCTGTATATTCTTGTGAATACACACCATCACTCTGGTTATTTAGGCCTAAAGGAATGAACTAAGTGAAGAAAAGTCTTAGTCACCTTGTATATGCCAAGACAAAAGTGTTTATTTACAGTACTGAAGGTGACAGTTCTGTTTATCTTCAGGCTAAAAGGTTTTAACCAGCAGACAGATAATAACTTTGCCAATAAAATAATGAGCTGTGCACAACCTGTGGAATATTCTGGAACTCAAGGAAAGCAGTGATTGCAAAACAGTTTCTTTCAGTAGTGGTTTACAAGTTAGTAAATGGAATCCTAAAAATAAGTGTAAAGAGAGTAGATACTCTGAAGCGGATCAGTAATTTCTGCAAAGCCCAGGATTTTGCTACCTATTGTTGTAGTAACCATGTATGTTTAAAAACTATGCAGATGAGTCCACACACAGTATATGAAGATAGAGCAGAGAGGTATTCAGTGATGTGACTTGTATGAAGTTGCGCTATATTCTAAGGGTCCAGACAGAGAGTAGAACTGAAGTATTTTAAACTCCAATCCAGTTAGAAAGAAGTGACTTTGTACACTGAACTTTTTTCTTTTGGCCATAGTGCAGGGGAACACTCCTGCCCTCCTTCGTTTTTAAAGTTGTTGGATCCTTGCCAGCCTTCCCAATCATGGGAGTTTTGGGGCAGTGTCATACACAGAAAATTTTTGGTGGCTTTTTTTCAGTAAGGCACAAGTAGCTTAATTTGAAACTACAAGCTTAGTTAGAATACAAGAAGATAAATTTATATTTTATTGTGAATACACAATTTTATGAAGGCTAGACCACTTCAAATTGTCTATCTGAAGAACAAATTTGAATGTTTTCCCTGTAAAAGTAACATTCCATTTTAAGCATGTACTATCCCCCGAGTTGTAGAATTATTGCCACCAGGCAAGCTAACGATTCAAGTCCTTTAGTTTAATTAGAGGTTTCTTGATTAGCTTTTTTTTGAGGGGGGGAGAGGGAGGATAGTTTGCATTTTTGGAAGGAAGGGAAAGGCAGGGAGTTATTTTGTTTTTACAAGGAATAAATGCCCTATATTATACGAACTGAAGACATATGTTCTCAGCAAAGTGTCAGAACAAAGGCAAAATCTCTGCATGAGAGAACTTACTGTGTAGGAGGACCTTTATGTAGCAGATCAGCTGCATTAAGCTAGAAATTACAGTATTTAATTCACTGTGAGGTTCTAATGTGAGCCTGTCACACAGGCTGTGTAGAAAGTTGTGTGCAGTTCTTATTGTTTGGTTCAGGAGTACTCAAACCCAACTTTTCTTGGGCAAAAAAATATTCCTAGAAGGATGTGTGTAGAATAATGATATGTATGGTAGTGCTATGTTTTGGGAAGGAGACAGTGGAAGTTTGCTGCAGCAGGTAGGAAGTGACTTTGCATTACCAATGCCAGAATGGAGCCAGGCTGGAAGTGCCAGTACAACTGAATATAGGATTGGAAGAAAAATTGGAAATTTCCATCAGAAAGAATAGGATAAGCAAAACTGGAAATATTTGCTTGCTAGGATGGAGGAAGCTAGTGAGGTGATTCATGGTTTATAAGAGGGAATGCTTTTGTGGAAAGGGTTTGTAGCAACTGTGGGAGTACCAAGTAGGAATTAGAAAAAGCAACAGAGGAGGTAGCAGTAGCTTAGGAACTTCAGAAGAAAGACGATCAGAGCTCAGACAAAGGTTTCAACCACAGGGAGTGAGAGAAAGGACTTGTTTGTTTTTCAAGGACATATTGTAAAGGGGGAATCAACAGGACTTGGCAAAATACTAAGAGTGGTGGGAGAGAAGAATGACTACAAAATGATAGATGTGTTGTTCTGACAAACAGGAGGATGTTGGAGCTGTAAAAGCGCAGAAAAGTGCTTTTGAATGGGGACAACTACTGTGAGATTATAATCATAGTCAGGTGGTAAGTATAGTTGAACAGAGCTGAATATTCCTGTTGGAATTGCCAGACTGAAGATCCTGATATTTAAGTAGGTGTGACATAGCAAATTATGGCTCTTAATTGGCATTTCTGTGCCTTTCCCTCTTGTTTATGCTTTGGAGCTAGGTACAAAGACCCTTCGATAATCATGTAACAAAAGTGTTTGGCTTGTATAAGCCAAGTGTGTGGTTTTTGTGCAAGCAGAAAGTATAGCAAATTTGCATAAGTGTGACAAGACAGGCCCTAGCTTGCAGTAAGAGCTCGCATGATCAAATTACTATTCAGTAATAGTAACACCTGACTTCCAAGTGTTGTTAGTGTGACTACCACAGTATGGCTGAGCTTTGCCTTAAAGCTTTAAATACTGGGATGGGAACATTCACAGAATACAGTGGATTCTCTCTCTAAAAGATCTCACTGATTCACAGACTTCTATAATTACTAAAGAAACAAAACCAAGGAAGTTATTTTTGGTTTTACTTCAACTGCCTACTTTGAGTTCAACTAGCCCATTATTCATGAGAATATTTAGTACTTTTGCCAGAGATGAAAGACTTTGTATCACCACTACCTTTTTAATGTCTGTAACTTGAACTCTGTCTTGAAACAGTTTAGCAAAACTTTGGCTTTATGAGTTCATATCAAGAAGAACATAAATTATATTCCAAAATGAGATTTTAGAATAATCTTGAGCAGTGTGCTGCCAGCAAAGTTGTCCTTTGATTTTAAGATGCCACTAAATCTTGAATTGATATTTATGTTTCAAAGCCTGTTTGTTGTTTTTTTCTCTCTACATTTATTTATGAGGAGTTATATTCTTTGGAACTACTTAAATGTTAGGATCACTAAGACTATTTAGTGAGTAAAATCATGCTTAGATATGAGTTAAAGCTGCTGAAACTGAACCTAAATCCTGCCTGCCCCTTTTCCCCTCCTCCACCTATTCAAAAAATAATGAAGAGGTCTAATCTTTGTCAATGGTGCATTACATTATTATAAACTTACAAAGCGTAGCAAGCTCCAAAATGAATTCTGTCTCCTTTGAGTAGCCCTGGAGATGACCGCTATATATCCACAAAGGGATTTTTGCACTGTTCCTACTGAAATTAAAATGCAACTTTTCCAGCCCTTGACCAAGATTTTGCACATCATTAAGCGAGCAAGCGAGTCCTTCTTGGCAATCATCACAGATGCTTCTTTTTTCTGAAAGAATAGTAAACACTTGTTCTCTCTCTGCATGACTGAGTTTCACAACAAAGAAACAAAAAGTTCTCTCTCTCAGTCTCTTTTACTCAATATTAGCTGCAAATTGTGTAGGACACTGCACAGTCTTGGTCAGCTTGTTGGGGAAAAAACTCGTTCTTCTCACTGTCATTGTGTAACTTAAGTTATATCGAAAACGCAGGATATAAATTGCATGGCTGTATAAGTTGTTAATAACAGACTGTTGGAGCTGAGTATTTTCTATATCACAACAGCCATCCATTATTACTTCTAACAGGACGGTTCCTCACCCAAACATAAATGTCAGAATACTGAATGCCATTTACAGGAGCACTTAATTACCAGAACTATTGGAGTTACTCTAGTAGTACTTTCAGAGTCCTCAACAGAATTTTAGGTTATTGGTGCCACTCCAGTATCGTCTAAGTTACAAAGCATTTAAGTATCTTTTAGGAATGTCTAAGCCAGATCTTAAGCATGTTTAACTGAAACTTGAACAGCTTGGTTGAGCAGCTTTTTGTGTCTCATAGCAGCTTTACAGTCTGCGATGAGAAAAATGGTTGTTTTCTCAAAAAGCTGGGTCAGTGCACAACAAGAAGTAGATGCACACTGGAATCTCCTCTCAGCTTCTGTGAAGAAAGACGACAAGTAGTAAAGCATAATCTTGTAACTAAATTGCATGAATGATGTGTTGTAAGAGATCTTATATTTCTCCCTGCTGTTCTTTGGGGAAAAAGAAAAGATGGGATTTTGTCCAGGCTAAGTAAAAATTTTCAAAGCTAGATGCTTACTGATGAGGATGTAGATTCATGTCTAGTCAAAAGGTTGTCTTTTTGCATAATCTCAGCTGGCTAAATTTTATATCTCTATGCTCCTTTTCTAATAAATGAGAGAGAGGCAGATCATGCCAGGCTGAGATAAGTCTCTTGAGATAAGTGAGATGAATGCCTTGCTGATGATGCTTATCTGTCTTTCCATGAAGTCTCTGGCAGTTAAATGGCTAAACTTAGGTGAAATTAATGTCTTCCATGATGAAAACATTCTTGAACAAGTACCTAAAAATAAAAGTGATAGATAATGTACTTTCTTAAACTTATATCAACAGATCAGTTTTACTGCTGTTTGCTTTTACCATAGTGTCTTGGAACTCCAGGTATGCATAAGGTGTTTGAGGCTATGTAATCACAGAACAAAAAGCCAGTCCTAACTCCAAGAGTTTACACCTTAAGTATAAAACAAGATGACAGAAGAATGCAGAAACACAGAAGGATTAAAAGGGGCAGTGAGAGCACCTGGGTCAGTAGTAGTCACAACCCATCAACAACCTAATAATCGTGATCAAGTTTTGCAGATGTCATAGCAAAAGAGCTTTACAGAGTGAATTGGAGGTTAGATAGGATTGTAACTTTGAGGATGTTTCAGAGGAGCGCCTCTGAGGGGAAAGAGGCATGGAGACATATGTTTGGAAAGCAAATATGTGGCCGCTGTAAACTGATGGGAAGTTTAGACCCTGGTTTAGAGCAGGGTCACCTAGAGCAGGATGCTTAGGCCATGTCCAGTTCTGTTTCAAGTATCTGAAACAATGGAGACTTCAGCCTCTGTGGCCAACCTGTTCCAGTGTTTGGCCACCCTCACAGTCAAAAAGTGTTTTCTTACGTTTAAGTGGAATTTCTTGTATTTCAATTTGTGCCCATTGCCTTTTATCCTGTTACTGTGTACCACTGAAAAGAGCCTGGCTCCATCTTCTTTACACCCTCCCATCCAATGTTTATACACACTGACAAGATCCCCCTGAGCTTTCTATTCTCCAGGCTGAACTGCCCCAGCTCTCCCAGCCTGTCCTTGTATGACAGATGTTCCAATCCCTCAATCACCTTCGTGGCCCCTCACTGGAATTGCTCCAGTTTGTCCATGATAATTTTGCACTGGGGAGCCCAGAACTCGACTCAGCACTCCTCAACCTGCTGGTAATGATCTTCTTAATACAGCCCAGAAGGATGTTGGCCATCTTTGCCAACGTCTTACAAAGTTTGGCCTGACAGAAGCCAGAGAGCTGAATTAAAGTATGAACATAGTGAACTTTGAATGGTATTGTCCCCATGTCATTCTTAATCCAATTTTCTCAGTCACCAGCTGTACCAGGCATACCCACCATGAGATGTTAGTAAGAAAAGTTGCTTTATGCAGGTACTATTTCCGTCACTAGGGTGCTACATGTGATTTTTGTGTAGTATCTTCAAATGAAAATTTCATTAGGCTCATGAACAACTCCTGTTGAAGCTGAGGAGCAGAACTGAATCTCATGATTCTGGAAAATAGTTTAGTTAATCTGCTGACAGTTTGTGGATCCTGAGCTGGAAAGGGGGCATCTTGGCCAGGAAAGGAAAACAGGCTGCCTGTTGTCCCATCTGCTGCACACTGGATGAGGGAGAGCAAAGATGGCACCTTCTGTGAGAGCAACGCAAGTTGCACGATTAGGGGAGGCTGGAGTGCGGGGTGGGACACGCAAGGGAGGGAGTAAGGGTGGTAGCAGGAGCCCCATACCAGGAGGGAGATGGGAAAGCTCCTGAGTAAGCACTGGGCCAGCTTGCCTCCAGGATGATGATGAGGAGACTTTAAAGGAGCTTGGGGACAAGGTGGAGGAACTGGGTGGAGGTTAAAATGGAAAGCCTTTGCATATGCTCCCTTCAAAAAGTAGATGATGTGGCATTTCCATGTAAGGCACAGGCTGATTTGGGGTCCTTCACACTAACTGTAGTACCATTATGGAACTTACCTAGGTGATGTAAGTACTGATGACAGGAAAAGCATGGAAATTTCTTCTGAAGTCCGATGCTACCACTGATTAAAACACTTTGAGGTAAAGACTTTTTAGCAGTATACATGATTTGTCTGATCCAAAATTTCTTTCACTAAGCTACTGCTGTTTCTTGACTTCATGAAACAGCACTGCGTGGGAGCTACACACTTCACATCCAATTCCAAAAGATGGCAACCTTAGGCTTCCAAACTGGGGCCTCTGCTGAACTCTGCAGCTCTTAACAGTTCACAGTGGTGAATGTTAGAAAATTCTGGGTTCTCCCAGACTGAGCTTATTTTTATCCATCTATCCTATTTTCCATATTTTTCTACGTATAAAACAGAATTTATGTGACTCAGTTAAAAAATGGGCAACTTCCCAAATGTATTTCTGTGCCTGAAGGAAGGGGAGGATAGGAAACCTTAGATCTACTATTTCTGGGTCTCAGTCTGTGACTTCTGTTATCTACAGGAGTGAGGCTCTGCTATCAATCTGTGCTGAAATGATGCTCCTGTGGCACAGTGATAAAGCAGAGACAGTTCAGCAAAAGCATGAGAAAGGAACTATATAATTTGATGAACTGTAGTATATTTGCTCTTGTCTTACTGAATTATTAAGGCTTTATACACACAGTCCACTAGTCTTGTCCATATCAGTGTACTTTAAATGGCAATCACTACCATTTTGAAAACCTGTATAACTCTGGATAGATACACTCTT
>NW_008825410.1:1197499-1218083 GCF_000699105.1 Pygoscelis adeliae | reverse complement strand
ACATGATAAGGTACATTTCCTCTTCACACTATTCATTCTCATGTCTTCAAAAATCCATCCTTTTTCTTGGTTAGTACTTATTTTCTGATTTGATCTTTGTGTCCAGTTCCTGCTTCTTTTGTGGTTTTGTTTTCATCATTAATTTTACTTGTGAGTAGGTAAGGACAGAAACTTCACAGACCATTTCATCAAAAAATGCAGTTATTCTAGAATGTTTTATCCAATCATGTAGATTTGACTGAAGTTACATTGACAAAAATAGAAAATTCTGATGCTAAAGTCTAAATTATGTGTTTTTATAACAAATGCTGCTTTTATATTACAGGATCATTACTTGATGGAAAATCAAGCATCTTGCTTATTTTCCAAAACTCATGTTGGGAAACCATTAGCTTGGAAAATTCCATCTTGGTTTGGATTAAAGCCAGATTTTGAAATCTCAGTTTTCGTGAAGCAGAAATGTCTTTTTCCAGGCAGCCCTAGCAGCAGGGTCAAAGTCTGAGCCGCACTCTGTTTTATGCCAAAGCTTTTCACTTCTGCAATTGTTCATCTGCTTCTTCCCTTCCCCAATCCAGGGATAAAAATTTATATCTCGTTTTGGTTGTGCCAGTTCCTTACGATTTCCCCTTCCTTACTTGTGCTGCACCCTTATCCCTCCCACCTGTGGAGGGTTAAGTACTGGCCGAGGCTATTACTGTCTTTCCTTCATGTAGGCAGCAGAACTGGAGAGAATGTTGAGGGTGGTTTTGCTGCTTTTTTGCTTTTGTGCAGACAGTTTGTGATTTTAGTGTAGGCTGTAGGGATATTTTCCTCCAACAGTGTTGGTTGGTCAGTCTTTTTTAACCAACTCAATATTCTAATTGTTTGGTGTCACTTCATATTACTCTTTTCTTCTCGCTTAGGTTTGTTGCCTGCATAGGTAAGATTTCAGACAGGGATCTTATCTCTATGAGGTTTATCCTGTGCTACAACCCTCATTACTGTAGTGGCTGAGTATCTCAATGTTCAGTACATTTATCCTTGCCACCCCTGTGGAATAGAAAACTTATTTTCTATCTGCTTTTAACAGATGGAAAACAGTGGTCCGTAGAGGCTGAAGGCTAGATGAAATGGAGTGAAGAAATGGAAAACGGGTTCCCATGCATAACTTCCAGGTGTTTGGCGCCCTGATTACCTCTGTTAAACAGTTGGGGTGATGGATGTTGCACATGGGGAAGGGTGATCTGAAAGAGTTGGCATTCTACTCACAGGAAAGCCCCTCTGAGCCAACTAACAAGAACGGGGATGTCTCTGAAATCCTGCCTCCTTCTGCAGCTTTGGCATTTAGCTTTCTGTGGGCAATAGGCACCTCCTTCCCTTGGCACGCTGCCTTTCCTGCCAGTGCATGCAAGGCTTGTTCTCTGAGCTCTGGTCCATGCTTTTATCCTTCTATGTCTTTTATTAAAAAAAAAAAACCACCACAACACAAAAACCACCAAACCCATGGTGGTTTCCCTCTTCCTCACACCCCTTATACGTGAATCAGTAGTTTAAGTATTAACATGAAAAGTTTATGAGGGCTTGCTGCTGACTTGGGCATGTTGAAGTTGCATCTCCCAGGTCCTGGGGGAGTGCCCAGCCGAGGGGGCTGCCCGGGAGGCTGGACCTGGGGAGGGAGCGGTGCTGCCAAGGCTGTGTGAGTAGGCTGGGAGGAATGCGGGAGTCCTGGGGCAGGGAGGAGAATGACTCCTGGCCTGGCTCTCGCAGCAGGGAGGGGTAACCTCTGGACTCCGCTCCCAGCTTCCAGACTTGTTTGTGCATTTTAAACGCAACTCCAAAACTAATCCAAGGGATGCAATCTGTATTTTTGTCATTCAGGTGACAGCCCTAACTACTCAGAGGTAAACATACTCTCCTTCGTGTCTTCTGTTCCCCTCCCCCTGCTCAGTCTACCTTCCAGCCTGCTATTTAAGCATGTTTTTGAGGCAGGAGACAGAGGGGAGGCAGGAGAGGAACCTCCTCTTCCTGAAGAGACCTTTAATCCAGGTGTCTCCTGTTTTTTCCAGTGAGTGCTCTAACCAGCAGGATACTGTGTGAAAATGAACACTTGCAACGATTTCTTCCTCTCTGGCTGTTTTAGAGAAAATGTTCACCTCTTCTTTTTGTGAAGTACTCTGGGCTCCTGCTGTAGGCTGGGTATGTTCTGAGTACAGGTATTGGGCTCCTCGGGGGCCAGAGTGACAGACACCTGGGGTTTTGGGGTCTTCAATTAGAATAGGCAAGTGACACAGCTGCCAAGGTGCTTCATTTTCTGCTTGCACAGAAGCAGAATTTTTAGAAAACTTTCAGGTTTAAGTGGGAGGTGCCCCTTGGAGTAGGCACTTGCAGCTGCCTGGTTTATGGGTTTGGAATTACTATACAATTATGTAGGTGTTTAAGTTCTCTGTTGAATGTAGCGTTAACTGAGTAGGGCCCCATGTTAGTGCCCTTGCTCCTTTTCCTGTCTCTTTGCCTATTCTATTTCCAAATCTGTAAAAAAAAAAAGATATAAAATAGTTACTAATAATAATTTCTGTAATACTTTACCTGATAATCATGTCTCTGTAATATTGCTCATCATTATAACCACTTCTTTCAATCATCCAGCTTGTTTTAAATCTGTATAACTTCTTTCTACAGAAGATAATTAGATTTAATTTTAAGCATAGGATTTTTTTATGAAGTACTGTCATTATTGAACCTACTGCTTTTCATTCATCAATGATCAGAATTTAATAGAGCGCTCATACATTTTACAAAATTTTGTATTTAAGTGAACAGTTTTTTCCTCTCATTTTTTTACTGTATCCCCTTACCTCTGTATTTTTCTGTTGAGGATGCTGGGCCAGTTCCAACTGTCATGTATTACTTCTTGCTCCATCGAAGTAATTTATAGTACAGGTTCAGTGAAACAGTCTCACTGTTTCAAAGGAGATTGTATATGTACTTCTGCTGACAGAATTTTATCTATAAATTTAGATACAAATTGCTCAGAAAACATTGTCTATTATTGGACTAATTTCAGCCTAATAGTATACTCTTTATTTTATGCTGATTACATTGGTCTCTGTTCAGAGAAAACACACTGCCGTATTCCAGTACCGTTTTTCCCTAAAAATCTCATGAACTAAAAATCAACATGGCAAAATACTGATTTCTTCTTTTTTATTTGGTAAAAATGAAACTAGCAGATGATTTGCCATCCAAGGCCTGGACAAAATTTGAAAATTACTTAAGATTTTCCCCTGCAGAAACTTAATTCTCTCCATTATTATCGGCATTTCTGCTGCGCACATAGCCCCTCTCAAACTTCACTGGGGATAGTTTCCATGGGAACCAGAGAATGAGAACTGATGAGTCTTGAAACAGTCAAATAATAATCTTGCTTTTTACCAGTGGGCAAAGATTTACTTCTCCAGTGTTTAATGGAAGGCACTAGAGCTTATTATGTTTTGAAGGAGATTAAAAAAAAGACATCTGGAAGGAGGCCAAGTCTGCTTTGTATACCTGTAGGGTTCATACTAGCTGTATTGAAAGGGAAAACCACTATATTCTCCTGTGCTTGTAGACTTCCTGAATGATAGAAAGGGAAACGCTCTGTTAAATCCAAACACTCATAGTCCAGGGAAAATGAGGAGGGAGCAGTGGTCACGAGGAGATGAGTTGATTACATGTGTGGCAGAGGTACAGAGCCACCTCATGAATCCAACATTTCAGAGGCTATTGATCCTGCAGAAAACAGTCCTGGGGACGGCTTTCCAGGTGCTAGCATTGAATTGTCTCCAGAATTGAACTGTCACGGTTTTTGCACGGTGTTGAGTGCGTCTTACCATGACTGAGTATTAGCTACAATGAGGGTTGTTTACTGTGATTCCATGGGAGGGAGCAGACTCCCTCAAGAGCGATGTTAGGTAATGAATAAAGTCACACTGAAGTCCAATGAGATGCTTTGCTAAGCTGGCCATTATTTGGTTGCCATAGTCGTAGTCATTGGGATTATTTTCCTGAAATACTGAGAAGAGATGGGAACACTGTGTTTCACTCTTGTAGAGGAAAAAATATGGAAAGGATAGAGAAATGTCTGCCCTTTTTTAGATCTGTGGTATCTGTTACAAAAGATGACCTCCAAAAGGAGAAGAAAGCAGGTTCCAGGAATCTTGCAGCAAAGTTCCGGTTCTCTGTAAATGCCGGTGCATAGAAAAGACCAGAAAGGTATTCCTTATAGAGACTTAAAATTTGTAGTTTTAATGTAGCACAATTCAAACTTGAATTACAGGAGGGTAAATGGCAAGGAATGTTTTAAAAATACATATTTTCTCTTAAACTCATTTTTATATTCTTTACCATCATCTGATTTTCCAGTGGTTTTGAGCTTAAGTATTTAATATACACCTTTGTGTAATTATTTTCATCTCTATTTCACAAATATAAAGGGAGAAAAAGGAAAAGTGCATACACAGAGCATTATTATTGTGTTTGGAAAAACTTTTTTTTTTTCAATTAGTCAAAATAAAGGATCCTGAGGGAGAATAGCTATTGTTATTTCTGCGTTGTATAATATATCAAACATAGATATGATTAATTATTTAATCCAGTGATTAAATTAAGAAATCCCATTTCTGTCTCTTACCAGTAATTAGTATGTTATAAACACTGAAGGCAATTACTGTATTTAAAAATGAAGACTCAAATTTTAAAACATTTTTTCTTAGCTTGTGGATGAAGCTAAAATAAAATGAGATGCTTGCATTAAAAAAACTATAAAAAGGATTTTTCTGCATTAAAGAAATATTTTGGTGGGCTTATGAAAGAAAAATGCAGTTGTATTACTGACAATATCAAAGAATACCTAATACAGGAGGAGGATGGGGTGGCAGATGAAGCGCAGTTAGGGAGTATGTGGGGTCGGCAAACAGTTACGCTCTGTCTTTAGGTCACTTTATTTGGGCACCCTTAGCCATGCGCAAAGAGACCCTGCAAGCAAGAGGTGTGCAGTTTAAACGTGTAAAGTAGTGCTCATTTTGTTCCTGAATTCTAATATCAGATTTCCTACTGTATGTTTTAAAATGTCTTCATGTTAAATTACTGCCCTGTACAGGTCTGGTGATCAAAGGTAAACACAAGTGAAGAATATTTCCGTGTTTTTAATGCCTAGAAGAGTTTATTCACTTCTCACTGCTTGGCTGAGACAAGTGTTTACCTAGTTCTTAAATTTGCTACTAGCTCTATACAGTATGCCCACCTTGACTTCCAGGAGTGAAGGACATCACCAAAATTCTTCATTCCTGTGACCAGCTGACCTAACTGAAGTTATGGTGGGAAAGAAACCGCTCCTTCTCTTTCCTACAGTCTGTAAAACAGGCTCGTTGTGGATGTGGAGTATGACAAACCACCAAATGCTAATATTGATAGTCTGCTTAACACTGCGTTCCCTACTGTTCTCTGAGCTAGATCCCCAACTGCTGACCGCAGACGCTCAGCAAGATGACTATTAGAGGAGAAACTGAAGACTGTTAGCTCTGATGAATCATAAATCTCAAGCATTTATTCTTTTGGAGAAAAAGGCATCAGGGCTGCTGCTCATCTTGAAGGTCTGGGTGGTGCAGTGAGAGAGAATGTAATGATAATCATACAAGAACAGCAGAAATGGTGGTGGTTCCTAAACATCTGGTAGGAGACAGTGGAACAAAGGATAGGGCTGATACAACTGCCATTTCATCACAGCGTGCCCAAATCAAACAGCATCGTTTCCTGGGAGATCAAACAATGCTGCGTGCTTATTAATCGTGAGAGAAGCTCTCTGCTGTTCTCACAAGTCCTCCAAAACCTGTCTAACTCAAGTGGGCGAGGATCAGCCCACCCATGACAAACTGCTGTGGCTTTATCCTGCATACTGTATATTATCAAAAATGTTATGTCTGCTCTGAGCAAAACATCCAAGTGTGATAAATGTGGGCAATGCTCCAAGAAACTAGGCTTGTCTTCATGAGAAAATTGTACTTAAAATCAAACTTTAAGGTGGTCAATTCATTTTAATTAGACTAATCTACAGACCTGCATGAGACACTCAGTTTTTTGTAAATGTTGCTGTCATGCTCGCTGAAATAAATGTTTTGTGCAGATTAGTGTGCTGCTAACTAAATTGGTCTGAAATCACATCAAATTTACAGTGACTTTCTCTAGTAGCTATGGTTATATGCTGTGGTCTTCTTCACACTGGACCCTTAGTTCCCACTGTTTATTATACAAATGTAGGTGCTTTAGGAAGGCTTTCACTGAAGCAGCAGGCATCTTTTTCCCCCAAAGACAGCCTATATTTCTACTAGGTTAGAGAAGGACTTGTGTAGTCCTGGCTGTTGAATGTGCAGCCACACTCTTCCCGAACTGCACGTGGTAGGCCCCACAGCTGGAATTTATCTTAGTTTGATATGGTACAAGTCAAGAGTTAATGATACAGCTCTTTTTATTGCTGAAAATCTTGGTAGAACAATACTAATAGAAAATTCACTCTTTTTTAAAGTGCACTATCCCAGCGGAAGGCAAAACTATCAGATATACATTTTTTCTTACCCGTGCAAGGGAGGAATGTTTTCTCAGTAAGTAAACTATGATCTAAGATTCTTTGAAGAAATACAAGCATCAACTAATTTAGAATCACTAAAAATCTGTTTACTGTGTGCTTACTCTCTGATACCACGCTTGATTGTCAGTCATCTTTGTTTTACTGTGTTCTACTATTTGAACTTCATTATGAGATGAAAAGCTTGAAGGAGCTTTTAAAATGTAAACTAGGTTAGAAAAGGCACTGTTCAGAATGTTGCGAGAGTCGTTTAAAAGAAGCTTGTTACTGTGACATTCATGTCTAACATCAATGTGCCGGGGCAAGTTTTTATCTGCAAGAATAACAGTAGTCATTTTAAATTTAAACAAAAAAAGGTCTGATTCCCAGTGAAGGGTAGAAGCATGAAAGTAGGATTATTTTAATTAACCAGCCAGACAGGTCTGCCAGCAAAGCCTTGCATACTTGTTTATGTAGTCTTGTGTAAACCAATAATATTTTAATTGTTTATTTAAAGAATGCAATGTATGGTTTATGTTGTCTATTCCAATTATGTATGCCAAATATATTTTACCTTACAGAAACCTTTGAGGCAATTATTCGAGAATTTGGCAAGAAGTAACTTAATGACCACTAAGTAGTCCTTCAAACAAGAAGTCTCTACTTCTGGAAGTTGTTAAATCTGTGAAATGTAAACCTAAAAGTGTAAGTAAGTAAGGTTAGGTAAAAGGGGAAAAGAGTAGACTAAGTGTTGAAATAGTTTGACTTCAACTTTTACAATGGTGGGAAGCAGCTCAAGAATTACAACCCATTTATCATTATTCCAGCTACTGCTTGAACTGTTACATTCCTTTTTTGTATCTTAGGTAGATACTACAATGTGTATGACATATCCCAGGATTATTTTTACTACATAAGCATCATACTGTTTGTATCTGAAAAAATATCAGCTCCTCCCTTTACCATACCACTTCTTGAGTTAAGCTTACTGAAGTCTCTTTTTTTAAGGAAAGAAAGGGCTGCTAGACTAGAAGATCCTAGAGCAACTGGCAAGGAATTTGTTCAGGACCAAGTAAAAGCAGCACCCAAGAAACAACTGCGATTCAGTATGTTGGAAGCATAACCTTCCCCAGGACTGATATGTTCCTGATTTCACTGAAATTAAAGGCTGTCTTCTGTTCAGTTTTTGTAGCAGAGGAGTTAGGCTCACAGGAGCTCAGCAGATGCCCTGATGATACGCTAGTTTAGCTGTTGCAGAGTGACTCAAGCAATGCAGACTTAGGCTAAAAGAGGATCTAGTCTAATAAGTGGGGTGACATTTTTGCCCTTGGTAACTTGGCTGTGACTTACGCAGCGGTCTGCCAGGGATTTATACTGTGCTCTTTTCCAGGCGCAAAATGTTCCCATAATGTATTGGGTTTGCACGGCAAGGTTTTGGTAGCGGGGGGGCTACAGGGGTGGCTTCTGTGAGAAGCTGCTAGAAGTTTCCCTCATGTCCGATAGAGCCAATGCCAGCCAGCTCCAAGACGGACCCACTGCTGGCCAAAGCCAAGCTAATCAGCGATGGTGGCAGCACCTCTGTGACAACATATTTAAGAAGGGGAAAAAAACCCTGCATAATAGAAACTGCAGCTGGAGAGAGGAGTGAGAATTTGTGAGAGAAACAGCTCTGCAGACACCAAGGTCAGTGAAGAAGAAGGGGGAGGAGGTGCTCCAGGCACCAGAGCAGAGATTCCCCTGCAGCCCCTGGTGAAGAGCATGGTGAGGCAGGCTGTGCCCCTGCAGCCCATGGAGGTTAACGGTGGAGCAGATATCCACTTGCAGCCTGTGGAGGAGCCCACGCTGGAGCAGGTTTGCTGGCAGGACTTGTGACCCCGTGGGGGACCCGCGCTGGAGCAGTTTGTGAAGAACTGTAGCCCATGGGAAGGACTCACATTGGAGAAGTTCGTGGAGAACTGTCTCCCATGGGAGGGACCCCACACTGGAGCAGGGGAAGAATGTGAGGAGTCCTCCCCCTGAGGAGGAAGGAGCAGCAGAGACAACAGGGGCTGAACTGACTGCAACCCTCATTCCCTGTTTTGCTGTGCTGCTGCAGGGGAGGAGGCAGAGAATTCGGGAATAAAGTTAAGCCTGGGAAGAAGGTGGGGGGAGGGTGTTTTAAGATTCAGTTTTTATTCCTCATTACCCTACTCTGATTTGATTGGTAATAAATTAAACTAATTTCCCCAAGTCAAGTCTGTTTTGCCCATGATGGTAATTGCTGAGTGATCTCTCTGTCCTTATCTCAACCCATGAGCCTTTCATTAAATTTTCTCTTCCCTGTCCAGCTGAGGAGGGGAGTGATAGAGTGGCTTTGGTGGGCACCTGGTGTCCAGCCAGGGTCAACCCACCGCACACAAGCACTCCCACTCTAGAAAGACTGAGTCCATGACTGTGTTTTGGGAGAGGCCTTCTTGACCTCTCAAAACAAGAGCCCCAGGGAAAAATGCTCTGCTCGCTTCCCCTCCTCGTCGGCTTATCCCTCAGTGGCCCTGTGTACCTAACCCTTGTCTGTCTGCATGGGTAAAGAGAAGAAAACAATACTGGAAGCTCTGCTGCCCCTTGTACGGGCAAGCAAAGCGATAGGCTCTGTAGTCAAGGGGCACAGAGATGACCTCCTCCTTGTTTTCTCTGTATAAACATGGCATCCCAATGTGGGAGGTGCAGAAGCTTTTCTCATGCTGCTCTCCGCTCTGTAACCATGTAAAGCAAGACCACTGTGTGTGCGGCAGGATAAGATTATGCCACAGGAGGGTCTTAGTAGTTAGCTTTCCCCTGTGGGTTTACTATAAGCTGTGATTAGCTCAACTACGAAGTAGCGGGGTAAAAGGAGAGTTCTTACACCTACCTACTGTGAAGAAGGTTATGTCTTTTTTTTTGTTGATGATGGGGTTTTTGCCACTATACTGTAGCTATCTACATGGGCACAACCCTCCAGCAGAACTCCTGATTTTGGTCTGTATCCTTTTCCATTCAGTAAGTTTGAAAAGAGTTAAAAATTCATGTAGGATTCTGGTCTGGACTTCACTGAATTTGTTTGTACAGGCTTGGTTAAACAAAGAAATAAGCACATAAAAATTAGCACCATCTCTGTAATTTCCTACTGCCTGCCATTGGTTAAATATACAAAATCAGCTTTCAAAGTGTACATAGAAGTAATTATGGCATAACCCAATATTTAAGACTTTTGCTTTTTTAGAAAATACTAGCTTCCATCACCTTGTTACTTTATACACTTAATTTTGCACAGGTTTGAAATAACAGAATCAATTACACCTAAATAAGGTATGTAAAATAAATAAATAAATACAAAATCAATTCCCTTCCCCAAAAGCAACACAGAACAAGCAGTAGTGCATGAGATGTGAACAGTTTTCTAATTAATTTTCTGATTTCTTTTAGAACATTTTAAGTCAATATAGCCTGCAACAATTACCTACTTTAAAAACAGTCTCTGTTTTGTGATGAGTTACGGTCTGCTCTCAGAAGGCAAAAAGTTAAACAAGCATTCTCTTAATCATGCCCAAGATTAGCACACTAATTTAAAAAACCTAGTTCTCCTCTGGAGCGTCTATTTTTCTTCTCCAATTTTGAGCCGTCCATGAGGAACACAGACTGTTCTGTATGTGTCCTCTTTAAAATTTCTTGTGTTACAGATGAATCAGTCAGTGAAGAATTTATGACTCATTCCTACAAAAAAATTTCTTGAACTTCCCCACCTATGTGGCCTGAGGATCATACCCCTACTGACTTAATCTCCTAGCGAACTTTCTCATTTCTTCAGCAAGAAGTTCTTAATTTTCTTTTTGATATGCATCCATGAGGACCTTGTTATTGACTTATCGCTGAAATGGAAGGCATGATCAAACTCAAGATTTCTAGCATTACTGTCTCTGACTACAAGGACGGCTGGTATGTATCATGGGTAATCATATATTCTGTGGTACAAAGTATTACAGGTAGTTTTAATCTGAGAAATAGTGTGTATCTCAGTAATGGTATTAATTGCAGATGGTTGGATATTTGATTGCAAGTTTATGCCTTTCAAGCTCACTACAGATGAAATGGAGAAGGCACAAAGTTAAACAAGGCTACGTGGTCAGCGATTTCCATTCAGTGCTGAATGGAATGGTTTACATCTACCAAGACAGTTTGAGGGGGAAGGAGGTGTGCAGAAGGTTGATCTTCTCAAAGTGCAATGTAGCATAAGTCATTCCTTGCAATAAGATGGTTTGATAGAGCAAAGGTTTTAGTGAGAGAAGGCAGAAAAAAATAAAGGCCTCAATCTTGAGATTCCGAATCCCTGAAATTCCTGCTAGCATTGGTTGCCAGACTGCAGACTACAAGGGCAGAAAGGATAAGTACCATGTATAAACGTTGTGGAAAACAGTATAAGCTTGTTTATGCTCAAACTAAGCAATTTTTCTAAAACATATCTGTATGAACATACCGATAAAAATTAAGGGGAGGGGGGAAGTGGGATTACCTGCACTTAGAGATCCTAAAGTGACTTGTCCAGCCTGTCTTTTGATCATAATAGTTTTTTTCTCTTTTTGCTTCATAGTAACATGAGATGCACACTGTCCTTTGAAGGATGCTCTACTTACTCTTTTGTACTACTACTGAACCCCAGTTTTACTCAGCATATTAAAAGCAATGTCCAAGTGGTAATATATACATTTGTATTTCCCTAAAATACCTTCTCCTTCTGCTTTGCTCCCCTACTATTCAACATTCTTTCCCATTTTTTGTTCTATCGCCAACAGATAGTTCTGCTGGCTATTTAGTGAGTTCACTATTATAGCAGTGCTGAATGCGAGCTTCAGAAAATCTGTTTAAAAGAAAAATAAGTGTTTGGGGCATTTAAGAGCAATAAGAAGTACTCTGGACAGCAATCAGAAAGCCTGCCTAAAAATAAGTAGTTTAGCCTTATGCATGTATTGTCCATATTTTTACCTTTACAGTATAGGTTCAGAGTCCTAAACTTAACTTTCAAACAATCCAATGCTCTCTGCAGTTTGGGAGGTTTACAGACATTTCCTTTTCTAGTGATCCAGATGGTTCAATATAGTCAGAAAGACATGTCCCATTCTGTTTACTGGTTCACAATGTTACTGAATGTCCCATAATTTTTAAACCTAATGAATTCAAGGAAACTGTAGAATAATTGGATGACTTAATAATCTTCATCCTGATAAAAATCAGAATTTGGTTCCTTGGTACAATGTAAATTTACAGTAGTTAAGAGAGCAGAATTTAATTCAGTGTTTTCTCTTTGCAATGGAAAAGATTTTTTTCCATGATTTTTTTCTGGTAAGTTGTCTCAGTTGTCCTTTTAAACTTAAAACAGTTAATACACCAGGCCAACCTGGTGTGCCCTGTGTTCTGACACTTAAGTGATTTTTATATTGAGAGGTCATGAGAAGATCCTTGTTAACAAATAATCCATCCATGATAATGCCACCATCTGCTGTCCGGGGAAGAGAGAGAGCAATGAAAACCAGAAAAAGCAAAATCTCAAACTCCCTTACTTGGTGCAGACTCTAACCAGCAATCCACAAATCTTATTCAGGCATCTGGCAGGGACTTGGCAGCCTTGCAGTTGTGGGAAGTGAAAAATGATCATAGTTAAACTTATGCCTAGCATTCTCTTATTTTTTACAAAGATAGTAAAATAGTAACGTGGTACCCGTTTGCAGGCATGCATCTATGTATAGCTTTAGATGGCCCCTCCAAAGCACTTACAAACTGCTTAGAACATCATGGATGGGCAAACTGTAGTGCTAGTGAATTTAGGTTTGATCTAAACTCCCACTCTCTCAGCTGTTTCTGAACACTTGGTGCACTGTGTTCTTTTTCCTTCTCTGAATGGCACTGTGCATTACTAGTAGTAGCACCATGAGTTACTACTACCACCTCATACTATATTAAATATCCATTTACTTTTTTTCTTGCAGTGAAATAGCGAAATAATTTCTTTACCTGATGAGGTTAGTCTCTTCGCTGCCTTTATACGCTCTTGTAGAGCAGTTGTGCAAAGCTGATTGAGTAGGCTCTCAAACACAAGAGACCAGGAAAATGCTCTTTTCTCCTCCCCCTCTCCCACTCCGGTCACTTGCCTGTTTTTTCTGGGGTTTTGCCCTTAGTTCTCTGTGCAATCTGGGAGGAGCACCGCCATGCAAGCTAATCATTCCCCTGTTGCTCTGCCTGAGCCGCTTCCTTCCTTTTTCTTTTTTTTTTCCCTATTCCAGTTATGAGACAAACTGGAGCTCCTGAAGTACAAAGCAAAACTCTTCACCTACAGCTGGGATTTTCTGGGACCGATTAGGTGGTGTCTCTACCATACAACCTACCCCAAGCAGAGCCAGTCATTTCATGCCTGATTGGAAAGTAAGACACTGGAGAGAATATTTGTGTTCTAGACAGACCTTCTGTAGAGATATAAATATATGTAACTTCATTCTTTCTTTTTACTGAACTCTATATAATATCAAGACACTTACCAGCTAGTACATGATGCATTCCAATATTTTATTGTTCATGTGCCATTGCTTGCTAGCCTGGATTTCATCATCATAGTCAAGGCATTGGTGGGACTCTTGAAGCTGCCTGTATCTAGGTATGGACACATGCAGCTACCTTATCTTCTTTTGTTTCAGTCATTTTATTCCCTATCTTAAAATGCCACTACATCCAAAATAGATAAATAAAAAGGGCCAAGTTCTTTTGCTCCTCATTGCACCCCTTACAACTTTCCTCTTCTCAGATCTGACAGGTTGTTGGCAGTTTTCTACCCATCTGTATTTCCCTTCTGCCTCCACCTCCTCAGCATCTATTCCGAAACACGGCTTTCTCTTTCACGCGGCACAGCGTGAAACTAATGCAGACTGCTGGGTAGTAGGTCTAAACTAGCTTAGACCCCTGTAATCTCATTTTCCTTCCTTCACCGTTCAGTCCAGCCCTTTCTCCCCCCCTTCTTTACAGCCATTTTCATTAGATGACCAGATAGTGCTTGGAAGAGAGGTTGGTCATTTGTAAGAGGTGTATTACATAGAGCAATGCCAACACAATACAGAGAAAACACTACTTGTATGACCTCATTATGAAGAATTTTACTGTAACTGTTGAATTTATGCAAAGCCCTTGGTAAAACAGTTAAAATTCTTCTTGGTTCTGCATCCCCTCCCGTTCACTTGTTGTAGACTCTTGATTTTGGTATGTTCGCTTCTATTAGGCTATCAGGCAGCCTCCTTGCACTACCCGCTTTTGCTGCCCAGACACTAGCACATACAAATATTTAGGTCCAAGTCCTACTATCAGCTTATTTACTAAGTGATCTTGTTATTGTGCTAAAGTGTGCATGACTCCATGCCTGAATGAATGAAAACGGTCACCCTTAACAGGGGGTACTTGAATAATCAATGGCCCTCTCAGACCTGAGTGCCATTCATCAGATGCATCCTGGAGCTCTTCAGTCTCTTTGTCATTTCACAGTAAAGTTACAAATGACCAGATCAGACATAACTTGTCTGGTGAAAACGGATGGGGCGGATAGTGTGTAAATATACCTTTCCTCGGTAGCAAGAGTCCCGTTTGCCTCTGGTTTAGAGAGAAACTTCTCCTCCTGGAGAACCAAGGATCCATTGCCTAAACCCATTGTGCAGGCCTATTCCAACACTTGCTGATACAAGCTACAGCTTCTCAAGTTCTTCTCGAGATGGGCCACTTCCCTTCTGAGAGAGCATGCATCTACTTTGTTATTACCAGAAATACGTATTGCATCAGAGTAATTGTAACGTAACGCAGCTTTCCAGAATGCAACCCTTTTCTTGAAGGACAGGGAGTGGAGCTTCCAAATGTTGGAAGTTTTCATTTTCCAGCTATCTTGTGTTTCTGCTTGCTTGCACCTCCTCAGCATGTCAACTGAATTTTTATTAAAGAAGCAAAGTCCTTTTGTCATTGGTCTCACTTTTGGATTTAGCCACTGACTTATCAGTGAAATGACAAGAGGCTCCCCTTGCCTAACGATGCACCTTTTCATTTGTACTTTCAGAGCTAATGGAACACAACTCTTCAGAGCAATAAAGAAACTCAGTATTTTTTCCCACTCTAAATTGTTTCTCAAAAAGGCATTGGAACACATCTGCCACCAGGGAGGCATTGCCCCTTTCATCCGATAGGGAGAGCCAAAGAGCTTCTCTTCACTGACCTCGGCGGTCGCTTTTTTTTTTTTTTTTTTTAATTACATACCTGAAAGTTTAATATTAGACCCGTTATTCGGCATGTAGAGTTGTGATCTTTCTTTTCTCTGCTTTCCTGGTGGCTTGATGGTTGTGCTTGTGCGAAGCTGGCTACCTTATAGCAGCTATTCCTGGATATTTTTGTCTTGGGCAATGGCCTAGATCCTTCAAAAGCTTGTCTCTTCTGCCTCATGCAATTGCTTGTTCTGTTTTATGCAAATATTTATGTAATCCTATTCCTCTATAATTCTATACTGACTAATGTGAGTGTTCCTTCCCTTCCTTAAAGATGTCACTGTAAATTTGTGGACTTTGATTCATTAATTGTTATGTTTTGTGTTTCAACATGATGGCAGTGTTCTCATTTTTCTTTTTAATGGTGTGATGAAGTGGTCACCCTTCTTGATTTCTCTTTCTCTTTACACAAGTGCTTTATTGTTAGCACAGAACTCTTATTTATAGACACCTCTAGCTGATAACTTGTATTTCTACAGTCACTGCGGCACAGTGATATGGTTTCTATGCTTCGGCAAAGAGCACAGCTTTTCCAAAAAAATGGAATATTTTTAGCTGGCCTACGTTCATTATGATGCCATATAGAACACATCAATTAAGTATTTAATGCTCTTATGCACTAAATTAAACTGACTACCAAATCTAGCTTTAAGAGAGAATTTTCACTGAGGGTGTATTAGCAAGACAGTACCTGTAAGGTAGGGGGAAATGTCATCAAAGTACGCGGCAGGTAACCACGGTATGGGAAACTATGTTTGCTTCTACATTCTATAAGTGACAGATTACTGTTTTGAGCTAAACAGCTGTTTCCTCATGGTATTTATTCGAATTACCAGATTTTTTTAAAGGAAAAAGGAGAAACAAATTCCACTAATGCAACTGTAACCAGCCCACATTCATGTTACCAGGAGGGTTTGGGCCACAGACTACTACGATGTGAGCCCAAATAGAGGCATATGCATCAGCTTCAGGGTGGAGCATATCCAGACAAATATTTTTCCCGCTTGCCAATAGATTGCACACTGCAAGGCAGCAGTAGTGTGGTGTATTTTGTGAACTCCGGCCTCTGTTTCCCTCTCCAAGAAGTCGTCTGCTGCTCTTTCCAGAGTGGGAGTATAGGCTCCGAAGTGCCACTGAATTCGAATAGCCGGTCAGTTGGAAAAGGTGAAAGCTGAACTTGCTGTCATGTCTTCTTCGTGGCAGAAAACGTTACCTGATTTGGCAGGGTAATGATTACTGAACTCAGTAATCAGATTTGCTTGTGTGTTATATACCGACAGTATCAAGCACACTCGTAAGCTCTGAGCATCAGGTATATTTCTCCCTCTTCTCCAAGTTTTCCTCCGGCTCACTAAGTGTTCTTTAAGAATAATAATGGCTATTTACTGCACAAGAAATACTCTGAGATAATGCTTTTGCACAGACTGGCAAACCCCATTATTTTCTGTATTCTAGATTCTGGCTGTTAAGAAAACATTTCTTTTCAATAGAAAATGAATTTTGTTATAATAAGAAAGTGTTTCCATTAAGAAATAATATTAATTATTAAATTATCATGAGGCTCCCAACTATCTCTAATTTCTGCTTTTCTGGTTCGGAATAGTTGAATTAGTAACATTTCCAAGTCTGAATCTTTCTCGTTGGATGTTGGAAAGGAGAGTTTTCTATACTTATCTGATGAATCAAGGTATGTGACAGGTACCATTCACCCTGGAGTATCTTACTCATTTTGTCAGCTAATCTGGTTTGTGGAATGTTTCCTAATAATTTCCCCACCTGAATAGCTTAACGTGAAATGTGAGTTTTGCCAGGGTTTGTTTCTTAGTGAATTCCTAACAGACCGAACTTTTAGTCTTTTCCTTTCCCATGAGATCATATATTTTCTGCAACTGGCTGGCATCATTCTAGCTAGGCTGGTAACTAATAGTTGTCTGTGTTGTGCTCTAAGTTCAGTGTTGAGGGCCCATGAGAGAAAGCTGTGTGAAATACAGCTCTTTTGACCGTTCTTAAGATTTCTAGCTTTTAATATAGGCAAACCCCCCTATTTCAGTGTAAGTAGTTGTATGCAGTATATAGTTCATCTCTTTTCCTTTTGAAAATTCTATTTTATTCTAGCCATAACTGTGCATTTCTTGACTAATTTAAAAGCAGGATGTTTAAGAATGGATGTGCTAGTCTCCTCACTGTAACTGAGAAAAGGCTATTACTAGTCTGAGTTTAGGCCTTCGTAATGCTAATATTTGCCTTTCTGATAAACTGCTAGAACATGCAGTTTTGTTATCATTACCAGAGATTTTCTTCAGATCTTTCAGGACAGAGTTCTTTTTTTGGCGCTATTCTTGAGCTTTCAAGTAGTTTGACATGTTCTGTATAAAAACAGCACAATCTTCTGAAGTTGCCAAATTAGTGATATTAATGAGCTCTCATTTTTAACTATTAATGGCTTCCTATATGAAAGAATTACGCTTACTGCAATCACAGATTGCTAATGTTTGAAACTAAATTATCTACTCATTATTACAGCTGTTTGCTGTTTATTTTAGTCTCCTCCTACTCTGGTACAGGGGAACCCTGACTTGAACATTCCTTATCTGCCAAAATGTACGCATCTTGTTCAGACAGGATCTTTTTCTTTAAACCGGATTATGTAATAAGAATTCATGGCTGAGTGTTAAAAAATAGAACTCAATTCTGTTTATGCTGTGATGTGTATAAGGAAGAAAACCCTCCTCCCCGGCAGTGGTTTGGCAGGATAGCAGATAGAGGCTTTCTTAGCCAAAGGTCAGAACAGGTAAATAGTTTCCATTTGTACGTGTACATACAGATATTATCTTGCAAGACTTGAAAGACACTGACAGGAGACAGATGATGGAATGACTTTCTTCTTTTGCCTGAGCCATGTGGAAAAACTTGCATTGCTGCTCTGCTGCGCAAGTAAATGGCTATCTCAAAACCTGAGTGGCTTAGAAGCACAGAAGTGACTCAAAACAACCCATCAGTGACATCCAAATAGTCATTTGTAAGTAAATATAATTCACACATCTAGAATAAACAGAAAATCGATTATTTTCAGTGTTGGAGGACTGCATCAAAACTGGTTTTAAAAGATGCCGAGTATAATTTGAAGTGATGCTGTCAGGTTAAACAACTCGGGTCTCTCCCTGTCAAATGTGCAAATTCAGAATCATTTGGAGTTGCTACTCCGGTGCAAGTAAAATGACAGTCATACTCTATCATTTGTAAATATTAAGCTGAACAGATTTTAAATTCCCATTGGTTGGGAAGCAGAGTAATTCCGTGACTTCGGTGAAGTTACTCTGAATTTATACTAACATAGTAAGGAGGCCCTTGGTCTCTTATCTTCCCTGAAGTATGCTGTGCAGCATTTTAATGTTGCTCAGGAATTAACAGAAATGTCAGTCATGCCTTAGCAGAGCCTAAAAATATTTTCTAGTCAAATGGATTGTCACAGAAATACTGAAAATGTAAAAGGACACGCAATTCTGATTTTTATAGTTAGCTGCATGGCCATGCTCATATATGAAGAGTCTGCCTTGAAAAGTGACATACCAATCGAAACAAAACACAATTTATTATCCTAGAGACTATAATAATATTATTTAACATAGGCACTGTGTAAATAAGGATGTAGATTGAAAATTTGTTGTGATTACTAAGTTTCCATACCTTAGATGTCAGCGACCAAAGTTGAACCCCTAAAAAAGGTCCAAACTGTCTCTGACTGGGCAGCCAAAATTGCCAGTAGCTTCTACAAATCTTGGCTGTTCTGAACCTGAGGTGGGAGCGAAGGAACGTGAAATTACTTAGAATAATCTTGCGTTCGGTTCTGTGTCAAAGCTGGGTATTGTCTGCTTGAACGGCTATGCTGTCTACTTACAACACATTTAAGGAGAACATAAATCTAATATATTATCTCTCTCATCGTGGAAAACTTGAGATTTATTGTGTGCTTCTGTCAGCATCAGTGAGTCACCTAATTTCCTTACTTTCTACTAAAGTATAATATAGAGAGAGTTTGTACTATTCTGCCATGAAATAATACAAATGTTTTCTAGGGTACATTGTTTAAAATATATATTATGGGTCAGAAGTGGCCGTTTTGTTCACAAAACTTATGTTAGAAAAAGGATTTAATAATACTTATGGCTCTGGTTATGTAGCTATGGTAGCGGATACTTTCCTAATTATCTTTACATAATTAGATGCGAATTAGTCTCTTTAAAATTGTTTAATGCTTGCTTGTGTCCCTTTTTTTGCTTGTGTATGTGAGTTATAAAGCTCTTCCAGATACATATCTGGTATATGCTAAGCTCTTCAACCACTCTGCATGCTTGGCCTAAATTCACAAAGGAAATAAAATGTTGACATTTCTGCTTTATGTCTCTATTCTTTGTCAGTGACACTTGAAGTTCTGTTAATGTATTTTATCTCCAAAAGTCAAGCAGCTCTCCAAGTGTTCTTACAGCTTCGTGCCTACAAAACCATACCGATAGAAAGGCACTGCCAGAGAGGCTGGGCCTCAAATCTGGCGTGTTATCTGATGTTTAGAATTTAGTAGGGGATGTCCTGGTTAGTTGCAGTATTTTTAGTCCTTGTGCAGGGAATCACCTGTAGGACTCCTCACCGCAAGCAGCTGTGAAACAATTGCTCCCTCATTCTTCTGCTTTGGGAAACGGTCTCAGAAGGGGAGCTTTCCGTAACTGCTTCTGAAGCTCAGGTGCCGCCCATATCCTCGCTCATGACACACGTCCTCTGATCTGCTTTTCTGCCCGCTGTGCTAGCGTGCTTTGGCATGGCAATGCTCAGCAGCCCGCGGGGCACCCGGAACCCCCCTAACCTCCTCCTGTGCCTCTGTCCTCGGGCAGCTGTAGCCTGAGTGGAGGCCGTGCGATGCGCCAGGACAGGCTTATTGCCGGCAGTAGGAAAACCACTATTGAAATGTCCTCACTTCTGTTCCTGGCCTCTTGCGTATGTATTTATCAAAATGCTGTTTTTCAGTCTGTTTTACAAGAGTTCTTGTTTGCCTCTTAATATTAATGTGCTGGTTATTTAAACTTTATTGAGGCAAACATTTTGAGCTGTGTACCCTTGGTGCAAATTAGATTAACTAGAGATTGACACCTGTGAACACTTGGAATAGTGTCAATACCCATGCTTCAGTCTCATTAAAATTAATGAATTAAGTTTGTGAGCGTATACACCTAACGTCTTTATTTTCAGTCACTGCTGTCTTGATTCTGTATGCATAATAGTTAGTTTTCAGAATTTGCAGCGTACGTCCCCAGGCCATTTTCTGGATATTTATGCAATTAGTTTAATGAACTTTGCTTAGGAGTTGCTCTGTGATTAACAGCCATTACGTTCTCGGATTGCCAATTTTACAAGTTACCTAGAGATTTCACGTTCCGCAATTAAGTTTTCTTATTCACTGCGTAAAGCCGAAACACGTTTGTGGCGAACTCACCCAGCTAACAAACAATAAAGGCGTGCTGGCTGCGGTCGTGCTCTAAGGGTAACCCGCCGTCATCCTCCGTCCCCGCCAGCAATTGCCGGAACAAGTAACGTCCACGGAGCGGTTTAGCGGCTTGGCCGGGTTTGTCACCGGCGCGCCGCTCTCTCACGTGGGCTGGGGAGAACGGCTCGGTAGCGAGGGAGGGAATAGGCTGGGTCTCGGTCGGTAGCGAGTTCTCAG
>NW_008825410.1:1188297-1196029 GCF_000699105.1 Pygoscelis adeliae | reverse complement strand
GTGCAGCTCCTCCTTAGGCACTTCCAGGCGCTAAAACCGCTGCCCGTGGCAAGGGGCAACTTTCTCTAACTGGATTTCACTTTCTTTACCATGTCAACTGAGGATGTTAACTTTGGGCGCAGTTTTTCTTATTCCCTCGAGCTGCTGTTTAATTTTGCCTTTCTAAGTGTATTATGTCTGATGGAATTTCCACCATTGTGTTTCGCTGAGAGAGCAAGGGTTGTCTTGCAATGCCTCAGGGAAGCAGAACCATCGTGTTTGCATGAATTACTTTATAGTCAGATGTAAGTAACTCGGAGGTTTGATTTGGGGATTTTATTTTTTTATTATATTTTTTAAAAAAGTTCCATAACACAGAAGTAGTGTTATTTTTCCTGTCACATTGCCTTTCTTTTGCATGCATGTTTGTGGCATGATACGATACTTTGTGAATGGTAAGGTGCAATAATCTGTTCTTTCACTGTGGAATGATACTATAGATTGCAAATTATGCAACAATCAAGTTGAAAAAGTTTCTAATGACAAGTTTTCATGTGTCTGTGCAGTGTTAGGTGGGGTTTTTTTACTATTTTGTTGTAAACACGTCAAATAACGGTAAATGGAAATTGTGGCTTAGATTTAAAGAAGTACAAGTACCTGACGTGATTCAGAAAACCCTCCTTTCTATTGCAGGTTGAATCAGCCATTGTTCTTGAGAGTCCTCGGTTGTGTTGCTTTGTCAGAATTGACCGCATGTGTTTAGATATTTGCCTCCAGATCTTCTGTCGAGCATGGCCCTGCTGAAGGGCAGTGCCCCCTGAGAAAAACACTCCAGCAGAATCTCAGCTGTGACAGACTACTGAGAGCGGTACCGCAGAAACTATGTAAGCTGGTTTTGCCCTCCTGGAGTAAACATGATGAAAACAGAGTCTTCAGGAGAAAGGTCAACCCTCCGAAGTGCCTCTCCTCACAGGAATGCTTACAGAACTGAGTTCCAGGCGCTGAAAAGCACCTTTGACAAACCGAAATCGGATGGAGACCAAAAAACGAAAGAGGAAGGAGAGGCCTCGCAGAGCAGGGGAAGGAAATATGGCTCAAATGTCAATAGAATTAAGAACTTATTTATGCAAATGGGCATGGAGCCCAGTGAAAGTGCTGGAGTTACCCCTAAAACCAGGGGGAAGGGTGGCCCTCCGTCACCTCAAAGACGAATCAGGCCCAAAGAATTTGTAGAAAAAGCAGATGGTTCAATTGTAAAATTGGAATCATCCGTCTCAGAAAGGATCAGCAGATTTGATACTATCCATGATGGTCCTTCCTATTCCAAGTTTACTGAAACTCGGAAGATGTTTGAGCGAAATGCTCATGAAACAGGACATTCCAATCGCTATTCCCCAAAGAAAGAGAAAGTCGTTTCCAATGAGCTTCCGGATGAATGGTGCAGCTCTAAGTCTCACAGAGGCAGCACTGATTCACTGGACAGTCTTAGCCCAAGGACAGAGACCGTCTCTCCAACTGTGAGTCAGCTCAGCGCAGTTTTTGAGAACACTGACTCACACAACGTAATCATTGTAGAAAAGTCAGAGAACAATGAAGAGTACTCTGTAACTGGTCACTATCCGCTAAACCTCTCCTCGACTGTCGCAAATATCTCCTCCCCAGTTGCAAACCTTGAGGGTTTCAGTCCTCTGAAAGATACCAGCACGTGGTCTCCGCCAGCCAAACAGAGTACAGGCTTGATGTCCGCTGAGAACTCTCAGCAGAATAGCACGCCTTCAGCACTGAGACAGAAGACATCCACAGGCACTTTGGCAGGTTCAAAAACAACTGAAGAAATAAAGAAGAGTACAGAGGCAAGTGCTGATTCTGTTGAGAGCTCTGCAGTGAGTCAACAGGATTTGGTCAACGTGCTTGACAGTGAAAGATCTGTGGACAGCTGTGGTAGGAGTAAGTCAAAAACAGAGACAGAAGTTTTGTTGCAACAAAAGGAATGGTCAGAGCATGCAGAGGGTGTCTTTGATAGACCCGAAGCTGCAGAAGTACCAAGAAACGTAGCTTCAGGTGGTGATTTTGCCACAGATGCTGTTTCAGATGCTACTGAGTCCCATTATGATGAGGCAAGTGAAAAAGAAGTGCATGAAGATGTGAATAATTTTCAGAGTTCCCACGTGTACATGCACTCTGACTACAGTGTGTATCGGGTACGATCGAGATATAATTCTGACTGGGGAGAGACAGGTACAGAACAGGATGATCAGGATGACAGTGATGAAAATAACTGTTATGAACCTGATATGGAATATTCTGAAATTAATGGATTGCCAGATGAAGATGAAATCCCAGCCAACAGAAAAATACAGTTTAGCCGTGCTCCAATTAAGGTAAAGTTTCCTACACTCTTTTTCTGCGGTTTGGTTCATTTTCAAATGCAACTTTATTTGAAGTAGATTTTGACAGCTGATCTCGGCTCTGGAAAGACTGCAGGGACCTTTTGATACACATTTCTATTGCAGTCAGCCAGCAAGCATAATCTTAAATGAATTAAGGAAGCTGAGCTCTGATGAGCTTGTGTCGTTTCCTAGACTACTTGATGGCAGACTAAGCCAGCAGAAATTGGGAATGACAGCTGGGTTTGTGAAGTTTGAGAATTTTAACATGCATGCTCTGACTTGCACGACTGAACTGTAATCACATGGTGAAATGGTGGAAGTGTGTTTGGTGGCCTTTGTGCTGCTTGTATTTTTAATTTGAAATCACAGCTTCTTTAGATTGGATGGCTTTTCTTCAGCTCTCATCAGATGTTCTTTAAAGTCCTTGTATTTGAACACTGTGTCATGAGATACAATGTGATTCTGCCTCAGTAGTAGAGGACTGTTAATATTCTGCGTCTGAATTAGGATCATCTTTTCCAGTAGCATCTTCACTGTTTTAAAACTGTATTAAACATTAATATACGTGTATCTAGTATATCACAGTGCTACAGAAAGGCCAAAGTCAGTTGATTGAAATACCTAATGAAGGGTGGGTTTCTTGCAGAGCTTTTTTTGGTTTAAGTACCTTGAAAGTCCAGCTAAGAATGTTGTTTCAAGTATTTTCAGTTGGGGAAGGAATAACTACTCGTGTTTTGTTGTACCAGCTTTTCACTGCTGAGTCTCAGAGTTAAGTATAAAAGTATTTTACTTCCAAGTTGCTTTTAATGCACATGGTCTCAAATGGACAATTCAAAACCGTAGTCATTTTTTCCAGAAATGGATCTTGAAAGAGCCATATATGGTGGAGTACTTGAAATCTAAACATTTTTAAATTAACGATCTGTAGCTGACTGTATTTTCATTATGTGAGTTTAGTAATGAAAATTATTAAATCAACAAACAGAAGTTTCACTATCAAACTTGAAGTAATGCGATTTACAAAATCTGCGTTTACACCACCCGTGCTTTAGGTTAGGATAAGATGTATATTTGTATTAGGACATTTTAATCTGAATGAAGCAACTGGGTTTTCACATCTGTTCGTTGATGGGTAGAGGGAGGGGAACGGCTTTGTGTTCTTCATGCTTCTAAAAGATCATTTTTTACACTGAAACAAAATATTCTGAGCCAAGATAATGGATTTTTTTGTTTTGTTAGTATTTTATTCAGGCTTGTGTCATGGACCAAAAATTCTAACAGTGTTTGTGCTCCCTGTAGATTATTCCCATAATTAAGCTAGCTGCTTTTGTTTAATTTTTTTGGAGATGAAGTAGAGAAAACACTTATTCCAAAGGATTATGAATGTTGTCCCCCCCACCGCCTTCCCCCTCAGGCTGTACTAACAGACAAGATGATGTTCTCTCTTCTGAAAGATCTATCAATTATGTGTAGAGGTTTGTTTTATCATGTTTGTTATGGTTCCAACAGATAAGCATTCAGAAAGTGATTACACCGATTTTATTCTTGAGATGGTTGGATTTTCTGCTGTTTCTGTTTTGAAAGAGCTAACAGTGACATTATTACTTCAGTATATTGCTGTCGTCTGTCTGAATCATGCTGTCATGCCAAGTGCTATAAGAGTATTCTCTCAATTATTTAGTTACAAAATTTTTCTTTTCTTCTCAAGATTTTCATGCTATGTTCATTTCAGATTACTATTATCAAGTAACAATAAGAGTCCATCAGGAAAATGCTCTAAAAGTCATTTGTGTAAATAATAAAAGAGTACATTTGTCATGGTTTTCAGCATAAAGCACTCTTAACAAGCTTATCCAAAGTAAAAGAATCATTGCTTTAATTATTTCAGCATCTTCATTGTAGATAGGAAGAAAACAGAATAAAAGCTGCATTGAGAAAGAACAGTGTAGGGGAGATTGGGCGGTTTGGGAGATCCCCGTGTGATTGCTTTTTGTCCCTTCAATGCATGCAATCTGTTAGTCATGTGGGGAAACAGAAGTGAGACCATGTGGAAGGCTTGCGCTAAGAGGAGGAAGTGCAGAGAAAGTTGTGGAAAATTAAAAGCTGCTTCTCGAGCCTTCCTCCCTTTTCTCCGCAGCACTCTGTAATTCCCTCGGCAGTGTCAAGCAGCGTAAGCCCGGGTGGGCTGCCAGCAGCATCAGGTCACTGTCTGGCCATGCCACCGTGGCAGGGACCTGGCAAGGGCAGCTGGAGAATCCCCGCCGTGGGTCCTCGGAGGCTTGTGGGTCTCCGGGCTCCTGCACTGCCTCTCTGACAGCGCTGCCAATTCGGCACGCTGCTAGGAGGTCGTGAACCGGCTCTGGCAAGTGTTTTCTGCCCAGCAGATAGGTACCAATGAGCAGTGCGGAGGGCAAGGGGGACTTGTGTTCTGTCCCCTCACACAGTGCTAGCGGACAAATTTACCCGATCACTTACTTCACCTGTCTGTTACGTGGGGATGGTGCTTGCTAGCTGAGTAGACAGCAACTATTTAAGAATTTTTCTGTTCTAGGCAATCTTGTGTTTTAGTGGGCATAACTGGTTTCACTAATGCTTTCCTGAACATCATCTCATGCATAGCGTAACTGAGAGAGAGGAAAATACAAAGCAAGGTCGGAGTATTTTCTGTACTGTTGAAAACTGATTTGTCTTTACTAAAATGAAGCAATCTGTATTTAACTACTCTGCTGGATAGTGGTGTGAAAAGTCCAACCCAAACTCTAGATGTTTAGTGCAGATTTCACAGCATTGTACCTCCACTCTCCTCCTACAGGTGAGCTCTGAAATAATTAACAAAACTGGCATTTGAATGTGTAACCTGTGAAACGAGTGGGTAGTTATTGCCATAAAGTTGTTAGCTGAAGGTCTCAACAGGTTTAGATAAACATCTTTGAACTATTTTTCCAAGGGATTTTTCAGACAGTCGTGTAAGAAGTAAATGCGAAGAGTGCTGAGACTGAAGAGCAAAGAGATTTCAGTTACCACCAAGGGGAATCCTTTCCGTCCCTTTAGGGGAAATGCTGTGGACTGTGAGAAGTAATGAAGTATAGGCAGAAGGATGAATAAATAAAATCTTACTCATCAAACTGATAAAGACTGAATTCTGCTCATCTCCCAAGCAGGAAAAAAAAACAGTTATTGAGAAACTCGCTATAAAGAGAAGGATTCAAGTCAACGGATGCAGGAAATTCTGCTCTGTTACAGCCTGTAATTTCGCTATCACAGATCCCATGCTCCATGGGCCATTTACTTTGCTCTAGGATTATGGGATATGTTTGTTGATCTCGTCTCTGTTGAAAGTCCCTTTAGGAGTAGGTGGCTGCCCAGGGGCCATTGCAGGCTTGGAGAGTTTCTAGGTATTTGGAGTGTGGCATCACTGGTGTGAGCAGTTGTGCGGGTCTGTGGGACCTTAAGTCAGCTTGGTGCCGTTCAATAAAAAATAGCCTAAAGCAGCCCAAGAGTTGGTGCTGGTCGTGGGAGTGGGCATGAGTGTGTTGCTAAACAAGGGATGTGCACGTTGATATAGCAGTTGATGTGAGTGTTTATATAGCGATACAGAGGCCTTCATCAGCACTGGCCCATTCTTGTGTTGAGGTATTGTGTTTCTGCTTAGGGATAGAACTGAAAGTCTCCAAGGCAAGTGTAAGAGGTGAAAAAGTTAAGTAAATGTGATGGGGGGAAAAAATACCTTGGTTTTTCCAGGGATACTTTTCTACACAAAAAAGCAGAAACTCTGTGATTTATTGGCCTTTCGTTCAGTTTTGCAGGCTTTCCTGAGTGTTGGGTTATATGCTGCTTCCCAAACATTGCCGGCTAATTGGACAAGGTTTGTCAGCAGTGCAAAATTCATTAGCTCATGGCTTTCCACACTCTAGCAAATGGAAATGTATTGATTGTCCAAATCGTAGTCCTTTTTGAGCCATGCTTCCTCCATCCTGGATAGAGTTAGGATGGAAGAGTAATGTTCACCTCTTCTCTCCAAGTCCGGAATGTCTGGTATCTTGATAGCTGATGGCTGCATCTTCAGTTAGTGCCTTATTTCTGGCACCAGGTACACGTTAAACCATTTAAAGCTGTTAGCAGCAATTGGTATCTCCTGCTGAGCCTCCTTTTGCAACTTTCTGCTTTGCTGACTTGGCCCTACCTGGCTAAGGGGTTGGAGAGGGTTGGGTAGTATGTGATCAGACCGTATGGCAGACAGCAGGTAACTTGTGGTGCAATGAGGGGTTTTAGCCCAAGCTGCTGCTGCGGTTTTCAGGGTTCCATAAAGCTTCCTTAGGGTGCAGTGGTGGTGAAGGGACCTGTCTGCAGACCCCTCTGAGTTTTGGGTTAGGTGGGAGAGAGGGTGACAGGAATGGAAGGCGTATAGCAAATGGTTCTTCAGTGCTTCAGCTAAACCCATACGAAGGGATTATGACCTCTAGTGCCTGTGCCTCATATGTTCTTCCTCTCTTTTGTCGTGCAGCATGACTGAATCTTATACCCTACAGCATTTCAGTTTTCCAGATCATGTTTTGTTCAAACAGTCTTCAGGAATCGGAATTTGTGCCCCCCACCCCATGTGAGCCTTTGAAGAAGTTTTACAAAAGTGCTGTGACTGTAGTTTAGTGTAAAATATAAATGACATTTGTATTTAAAAGCTGTTTTGAAATTTCTTATGAACTATATGGTGCTTTTTCTCACTAAAAATCAATTCAAGGAGCAAGTCTTTCTTTTAGTTATTCCTCGTTTCTCTCACTAAATTGTATTCGGGAATGTAAATAGTGGCGAAGAAAGAATCTGAAACCATCTGACCCTGTAATTGCTTTGGAAATTTTTACTCTCTAAAATATTATTAGTCCTTGTCTGGTAAGCATCAAAATAAAGTATGCTGGAAACATTTTCAAGTTTCAGTGTTGAAAAAGAAGTATTTCTTTGCCTGATTCAATGTTTGGTATGGTATTTACCCATTGTTGAACTCCTTTGGAACATAGAAGTCGTAAGTGAAGGTTACCCATCCACAAGCACTGTACAGTCCCTCTCTCCAAACTTGCGAATGCTTATATTTGTGTTTTACTTAAGTGAATATGGAGTTGGATTTAGATGACCTCCAGATCTCCCTTCCAACCTCAGTGAGCCTATGATTCTATAAATAAAGTGGTCCCAGTGGGTGTTAGGGCACTTGTTGAAGGCAGATGTGGAAGACAGGCAGATGTGCAGAAAGATCCCAAGGGTATATTAGATTTAAAATGATTCAGAATCTGAGAAATTCATCCACTTTTGAATGGATTAATTAAGAAACCTTACAGATAAATAAAGATGTGTAGCTTCATTCTGAAATCACT
>NW_008825410.1:1161261-1188271 GCF_000699105.1 Pygoscelis adeliae | reverse complement strand
GTTCCCGACTCTAGCTGCTGTGTCTATGCTTTGTTTACAACGTTGGGAGTGGATGGTAGTTTTGGCTAAAGCATGAAACTAGATACTAAGTAGGCTTAGGCTCTGTCTCCTGTAATGTTGAATAAATCACTGAACCTTTATGCTGGTATTTGAAGTCTGTAAAACGGGCAGCAAGCTGGTTATTAATTCCATTAATCTGGACTTGTGAAGTAGTTTGAGATACTGAGCTATTGCTTGGATAGCTTAAAACGTGTGTATTCTGCTACATAAAGTGACCTTATACTTTTTTCAGGTATTGCGAAGTACGGCAAATTCTACAGACTTAAGTAGTAATAAAATGTGTTGTACTGCAAGGATTGTGATGCTAACTTGGATTATTTGTAAAAGTTAACGATGTAAAACCAGGTTCTTTCTGCTGGTTGTAGGATATATAGAGCATTTCTGGGACCTGGTCTTTTATTTCAGTTACATTTGTTATGAAAGATCTTGTTATGAAAGGCAGAACCTTATGTATAAATTTGTCAGGGAACGGAAGTAGAAGTAAATGTTAAGGATTGAAAGACTGGATGCTCTTAGATAAAGAGCAACAGTGCAGAGAGAAAGCGTTCCAGAACAAGTTGCTATTTTGGTTATTAAAAGGTAAGTCTGTTCTACATGGTTATCTTGTACGTGAAGTGTATTATTGAGTTGGAATTGTATGTTTTCACTGGATGAGTCTTTCACACACAGTAATTATTAAGTATACATGGAATTATTGGAGTACAATAGATGGAATGAAATTATTTGCCTGCCGCAATATGCTGTGGAGACTTTAATTCTTGTATAGGTCGTAATTTCACTACTAATTCTCGGGGCCAGTTATTCCTGGATGCAATGTTCACACACAGTTATTGAACTAAAAAGAAATAATGTTGCTTTAAACAGGGTTTTCTGAGCATTGAGGACATTCTAGAAGAGCTGTTTGTAGAAACCAAGTTTGGATTGAATAATTGGCATCAGAGGTTTATGCGGTTTAGATTGAAAGGGGTTTCCAGTTAAAGGTTTTGAATTTCAAAAATGCAAACTGTGTAGGGAAATGGTTTGAAATTAGTTGAACCAAAGAGCTAAGGGAGCTAACGGTGCAGTTCTTGGAACCTTTTTGATTCAGAATTAGAAAAAGTGCGTAGGATTTGCATCCTAAGAAAAAGCAGAATACATGAGCAGAATAATTGCAGACCGAATCAGAAGAAAAGCCGGCCAAAGAGAATATCAGAAGCTAGCCAGGAACTTGCAAGGAGTGGCAGAAGTCGTTGTTCAAAAAGTGAAGACTGTCATAGAGTTCAGAAGTCTTAAAGTGTAAATAAGATGTTGCCAGAAGTCAAGCTGAGTTTGACCTTGTAAAGGAAAATAATCCAAGTAGTAAAAAGCTATTTATCCATTAAAAATGAAACAAGAAAGGAAGTTGGGTGTTACGCAGTGAGCATGAGGTTACGGTTAGAGCTATCACCCCCAGTTTATATTAATATTTTGCCTTCGTTTTTGGTGCCGTTTGTCATGTTGAACATGGAATCGGGATTAAGAGTGAAATAAATGTATACAGGTGGAAACTCTTACAGTGGAAATTCTTATAGTGAAATGAAGATGAAACCTAGAAGTTCCTAGTGCTCAGGTTTGTAGGGGGCTGGGTGAGAGAAGTATTTTAGAAAGTCTTGTAGCAAACATTTCAAAACAAACAGAGCACTATCAAAATAGAGATGGTATTTAACTGCAAAAGAGCAAATGCAGTAGCAATTTTTCAGAAAGTAGAGAAGAGGTGGTTCTGGCACCTTGAAAATTATTAATGTCTTCTTTTTTTTCCTATAGAAAAGCAATAGAAAAAAAACTTTGGAAAGAATCAAAGGCAGGAAGGCAAATGGAAAAGTGGAATACATGTAAATGGCTTTATGAGAGGTAGCATATGTCAGACTAAATTAGTGTCTGCCTTTGATAAGATAGAAGACCTTGTTAAAAATTTCAGTAGTTCTGTCTCAGAACGTTGGAGCACGCTAATGACGCTTGCTTTTGACAAGCAAAAATTGGAAAGTGGGGAAGCCTTATCATTGCATAGGATTACAGTAAAATACAGGTGACTGGGAGGACTTGAGTAGTGGGGATGGATTTGTGAGCTAAGAAGTTTCACAGTAAACTAGTGACTCATTTATAGGGGGTGACAGCTAAGGAGAAAGCCACTCTGTGACTGCTTGCGCAGAATGACAGCAGTAACCCGCGGTGTGATGCAACTGTGAGGAAGGGAAATGGCATTTTAGATACATGAAGCAAAATATTTTGGTAGCGGTAGGCAATTGTGAGTGTCATTTTATAAGTCGCTAAGGAGACTTCATCTGGAACGTGTCTGGTGGATTCTGCTTGAGGCGAGTGAGTTTGCAGGAAAAGCTGCAGCAACTTGCTGCTCTTAATCTGTCTTTTTCTTGGTTAATTCTATCATAAAACAGGGGGCTTAAGAAATTTATCTTGCTCAGTGAGGGATGACAAAGCCTGAAAAAGAGCATAATTGCATCTCTGGTGTATTCATAAAGAAAAAGCACCTGAAGGCTAAGGGGCAGCGTTCCACTTTTAAGGTGGAATCGAGCATTTTCCAACTAAGATTAAAGAATTGTAATAGCAGGCAATTTCCTTCTCTTTTCCTATGTTCCTAATAGACTACTGTATTGTCTAACATTGTCTATTAATTCTGTTAAGAGTTGGAATTCCCTTCAGCACTGTTGAACTTGCAGGCCACAAATAATCTATTAAAAACAGTCCCTGACATTCCTGTAGTTAAATGGTACAAAGCAATAGCTGTTATTCTGTGGTGTCCTTTTTATATAGGAAGTATTCTAGTGAGAGCAGAAGCTAATTTTACTCACTAGAGTTGACTGAAGAGACCTGTCAGATCACTCAGATATTTCCATATGATAAAGTCAGCGGAAGGTGTGAATGCAGAATTTATCTCTGAGACCCGTTTGCCTTGCATTATTACCCATGCAGCTGCACTTCTTAGTCTATGCACATCTGTAACTTTCTATGTTCCTCTCTGCAGTTTCCATCTGCTTCAGTATTCAGTGTGTAATCTCAAGGGCATAAGATGCTGGTTCACATTGAAAGGATATCTTTTAATATTCAGACTATGCTGCATGTAGACCTGGTGCCTTTTATTTGACAAAATACCTGTATTTCAAATTTACTATTCAAATTATTTGTTGAAAAGCAATAAGCTATAGAGGCTTTTAAAAGTCATATTATCGAACCCCTGTCTAATTCATCTAGATCATGGCCTTCACGATAAAAAAAAAATCCCAAGGTTTTATCTAGCTTGTGATCGTCTTTACATCTTTATAAGCTTGCAGTCATCTTTAAGATGGACTCTGACATATTTAGATACTGACATATTTAGATTCTGTAGATATGTAGATTCTGACATATTTAAATATTTACCTGTTAGCTCTGCCTTCTTAGAAGCCCAAAGATACCTGTTCATTAATATCGACTTGGGTGATTGTCCAGTAGATTTTATTGTGCGTGGGCTGCTTAAACAGAATACTCAGAATATTTTAATACTGTATTTTTTCACAAGGGCAAACCAGAGAGAACTCATGAATCTAGAGATTTAGAGCACTCTTGAAAAAGCTGGTAATTTAGAAGTGTGGCAAAGTGCACTAATGCAAGCGAGGATGTTTCAGTATGGTGTTTGGGAACATGAGACTACCAGACCATGTAGCTCTTCATTCCTCTTCGCTCAGCCTTTTTCTCTGAAGTAGTTGCTCAGTTTTATCTCCCCTCTGTTAGTGTGGTAGGTTGACTAAAAACTGCCACCTTGATGTTTTGCACATTTCTTTCATGTTGATATTTAAGATGGGGGGAGGGCAGAGGTTGGGGTTTTTTTAAATTTTATTTTTCCCCTTCTGTCTGTATGGCCAGTAAAGCAAATTCCAACCTTAACAGCTGTAGTTCCAAAATAAGTGCTAAGACTTACTGTGGCTTACTACAAGTGCATGAGCCAGTCATTACCACTAACTCTTGACCATTAAAAAGGAGAAGTTATGCTTGACCAACCTCATAACCTTCTACAATGAAATGACTGACTTTATAGATGAGGGGAGAGCAATGGATCTTGTTGCATTCACTTCAGTAAGACTTTTGACATACTCATAGAGAAGCTGATGAAGTAGGGGCTGGATGAGCAGACAGTGAGGTGGATTGAAAACTGGCTGAACAGAGAAGTGGGCAGACAGAAACATCAGCAGGTAGAAGTGTAAAGTCCTGCACCTGGGGAGGAAAAGCCCCATGCACCAGTATATGGTGGGGGCCACCCACCTGGAAAGCAGTTTTGCAGAAGAAGATCTGGGGTCCTGGTGGACACCAAGTTGAACATGAACCAGCAATGTGCCGTTGTAGCAAGGATGTCTAATGGCATCCTGGACTGCATTAGGAGAGTGTTGCCAGGCAGGTTGAGGGAGGTGATCCTTCCTCTCTACTCAGCACTGGTGAGGCCACACCTGGAGTACTGGTTCCTGCTCTGGGCTCCCCAGTACAAGAGACTGGAGAGAGTCCAATGAGGGCCCATGAAGATCAAGAAGGGTCTGGAACATGTCTCCTATGAGGAAAGGCTGAGGGAGCTGGGGCTGTTTAGCCTAGAGAAGAGAAGGCTCAGGGGGGATCTTATTAATACATATAAATACCTGAAAGGAGGGTGCAAAGAGGAGCCAGGCTCTTTTCAGTGGTCACTGTTCCAGTGACAGAACCAGAGGCAAGGGGCACAAACTGAAACACAGGAGGTTCCCTCTGAACATCAGGAAACACTTTTTCCCTGTGAGGGTGATGGAGCACTGGCACAGGTTGCCCAGAGAGGTTTTGGAGACTCCATCCTTGGAGATACTCAAAAGCCATCTGGACATGGTCCTGGGCAACCAGTTCTAGGTGGTCCTGCTTGAGCAGGGGGGTTGGACCAGATGACCTCCATAGGTCCCTTCCAACCTCAGCCATCCTGTGGTTCTGTGGCTTCATCAAAATCAGAAAAAAATTATTTTCCTGATAGTGAACTTTGGCAAAGGAAGCAGCTAAATTGCATCCAAGATGAATTCTTTTAATTTTATTATTTGTAAAATATACTAAGTGACCTCTTGTTTATCAAATTATAAGTGTGCATGGTTTTGCAAATCCAGAGGTGATGCAGAAGCTCCAATAGGTTTTCCCTGATTGTAACAGTTAACATTGTTTAAATATATATGAATATTTTAACAAGACCTAATTGAATAGAGCTTGAATTGTACCTGTAATTACAGTGGAGTGGGGTCAAATAAAGATTTCTGGGATGTAGAGGTGCTTTTATGTGTTTTCCTTCCCCTAAAATACATAAACATTTAGTAGGGATGTAATGAGTTGTTTATGAGTTGTCATGAAGCTTTATCCCTTCTTTTTCAATGACTATAATTTAGGTTTAATTGTTAATTAAAATCTGAGTATTGCATATTGTACAATAAGGCAGATGGTGCTTCATTGTAGAACATGGTCATGATATTGAATTTTCCTGGACTTTAAACAGTTATGAAGTATCTAGAAGATGCAGCACTTTGCAAGAAAAGCATAGGGAAGAACTGCAGCTCTGTTGACTTGACGGTACCTTTGCTATTAGGGAACAGTGTGTCACCTTAGTTGGTGATACAAGTGGGATGACTTTCTTGTGCGTATGTACGTCTATTACGCCTAACAGATAGTTTAGTTCAAGGGTTGATAGTAGCCTTTTAATGTTTCCTGTTAATGAGAACCTAGACCCACCACTGTCAATCAAAATAACTATCTAAGAAAGGATTTTAAGGGTGTTTTTGGTCCATATTTTGTTGTATTATAGCATGAGCAGATTAACCTAACTTTATAAGTAGCATTTAGCAATGCCAAAAGATTTTGGGGAAATGTTTAATATTGGGGAAATATTTATGATTAAGAGGAGAAATTAAAAGCAGCCTGTACAAAAATGAAACTGCTGAGGGGTAGTGTTCATTTGCAGCAGAGGCAAAGCCCACTAGTATTTTGCATATAGCAGTAGCCAAAGTCTGTATTGCTGTTGCTGTCCTGCAGCTGGGTAAGCCCTGGTTGGAATGGGAACATGAGCCGAGTACTCAAAAGCTCTGGTCAAACTGGTAAATAATTCCGCACTGTGCTGTACACCTTCAGTGCAATGTCAAAATTATTCACTTTGTAAAACGTACTGAGCTGCTAACATTGCCTAGGTTATCTGTGAAATCCTTCCGATAATGATGGGGGGAGGCATTTTGCCGATTTTGTAAAGCTCAAGAACTCCCAGAAGAGAGACCAATGTGTGTTGCTGAAGGTGACCAACAGCAATTTATAACACATGAGAGAGATTAGTGGGAAGTTTTTTTTGAGTAGCACTTTGAATAAATGGATTAAAACAGAAAGACAGCAAGTAGTATAAAATAAATTGTTTTTCACTCTTTTGGGTTGAAAGTGGATCTGTTAAAACAGGCCTCCTGTGCCCATATATAACTTTTATTTATTTTATTTTATTTTCCTAGTCCAGAGGCTCGCTTGTGTCTCTAAGCCCTGGAGAACCCCTGTAGTTAATCCATGCCATTAAGAACCGCACATTTCTGAGCTCGAGAAAGCTGGATTTAGCTTTCAGCAGCACAGCAATAAGAACCACGGGAGCTTGGCCGGGGGGGTGGGGGGGGCGTGGGGTGGCGGAGCGGTGGGAGTCTCCTTCCCCAGCCAGGTGACGGGATGGGAGCATGGGCTGAGCCGGAGTCTCATTAGCAGCCAGCACCCTGCCCTGGCCGGGTCCTGCCCCAGCTTTCGTAAGCCAATGCAGCTGGTACACAGCAGCACTGCGCTTCCAGCATTTAGGATTCAAAGAAGCCGTAGGGCAGGTTTTGGCCTTTTTCTAAGAGCCAACTGCTTACCACTGCATCAGTAGTCCCACAGTATGGTATATGAAATATGCAACTGAACCCTTTCTTCACCATTTTGCCTCAATTGACCCCTGGTGTTATCTGAGCATTGTAGTATGCCTCGTAGACTTTTTTAAAATGTAGTTTCTGGTTGTCTTGTCTTCTTTTTTTTCCCCTGTATTGATTCTGGACATTTGACAGGCTGCAGTTAGTTTTGTTGATGGCCTAGGACATAATGTCCTTTTTTATCCTCAGTTTTCTTGTTTTCTAGGGCTACATACTTGACATTTTGCATTACATTATAAAATAGCAAAAAAACCCCAAACCACAAACAGAAGCTTCTTTTTAAATTGTCAATTTATGAATTTTTGTCATTGTTTTATGTAGCGCATATTCAACACTCAAAAGACTGAAGAATTTACAGTGGTGCTTTTTTTTTTTAACCAAGTTTATTTTCTTACACCATTATCTGTGTTTGTTTTATTTTGCTTACTGTATTTTGTTATTTGTAATAAGTAAATAATGTTTGAAATGTATAGCTTCATATCCATAGAGGCTCTGTAAATGCTGCTCATTCTCTGGTTGTTCTTGTTCTCTGCACAGATCTTTCTATCTGATCTCACACTTTGCTTTTAATAGCTTGCAGCTTTATTGTGTGAGACAACAGAATCTAGATGTGCCATATGTTCCACTGCAGTTTTCTTTAAACCTGTGGCTGACACCTGAGAGGAGAGGAAGCATCTTCTCCGGGCCGTGTTATGTGGAGTACCTGCTTCGCCTGACCAACTTATAGGTGGATCTGCTGCCACCCCTTTTTAAAATATATACTTGTACGCCTAGAAAAGTAAGAATTAAAAGAACAAACTTATTTGTGTATGCAGACACTTGACTAATAAAATGTTGTAGTGGTAATTAATCAAAAGGCTTTGAAAGAGAAATTTTTGTCTTAAAAACTCTGTAATTTATTCTTTGATGATAAACATAATGCTCCCAGGGGTGCGGGGCTTGCTTTAGCTGCAAGAATTTTTGCAGTGCAAGGTAAACATGCCAGGAGGGTGTAGCAAAAATGTCTGTTAAGGGTAAGCATGGTGTGACTTCTCTGTGGTATAAGGTATTTTTTGTTCTCTTTAAACAAGAGTGGTACTATAGTCATGAAATACTAGATCAAATTCTTTGTCTTTTATTAGCACTGGAATTCCAAGATACAACATCACTTGGTGACTTGCTGCATAATAGTTGTCTTTTAATGACTGGCTTGGATTACTTTACTCTGAAAATGAAGGTCAAAATTTTGTCTTTTGTCTCACTGTCTGAAAAAAACACCAGCAGCGGAGGAAAGGGAGGACTACCCCTCATCCTCCTTTTAGATCTCAGATTCAATTAAGTTCCTAAAGTGGAAAAAATACAATTGTAGAATAAATTACATTTAAAATGTCTTACTTTGAATCAACTGCTTCTGCTAATATCCATACCCATGTATTTGGTGCAGACATCAGTGTTACCATCAGAAATAAGATATTTTTGGGACTCCCTGACATTTTGCAGCCCTTTGTCATGCTACCATCATGAACTTGGTTAGTAAATTAGCTTAGTAGTACTGATAGCAGGAATTATACCACTAGCTCTGATTCAGTTCACTGAGCTTGCATTCAAGAATTCCTGATGGCACATAATGGGGTATCAAACTGAACTATACTGTACTATACTACGCAAACTATACTGTACAAGATTGGCAGATGACAGTGCTGGAAACCGTCATTACAGCACCACTGAGTCACGTGTCGTCTTCTACACCATTTGGTTAGCACATAGGGAATAGAAAATAAGCTATACACATGCACTGATAACAGGGCAACTGGACAGACATGATGATGGCAATGACCTGAAGAAGCGCACAGATACTAATTTTTCTGCTCTTACGCCACATTTGGCGGTGATGAAGAGAGTGGGCATCAGGAGAGCTGCAAAACTGACAGGCAGCGCTTCCTTTTCTCCTGGGTGTGTGGCAGCAAATAAACTCAAAAGAAGCAAATGTGAATGGGAAAGTGTGAAATGTACAAAACTTGAGAGTGGTGTAATACAGCAAAATAAGGCGGCACTTAATGTTAAAAAGCTTGTCAAATTGAGATGACTTAGGGGAGGTTTTTCTTAAAGATGGAGGGATAACTATGACCATTAAAAGCTGAGGGGGGACCACTGCATGAATTGCCGCTGCACTTGCCACCTCTGCTAAAAGCCTAGCAATGAGATTGTAGGGTATTTTTTAGCTAAGATGATAATGTCCACGTCATAGAATAGAGGGTTTTCAACAGGTTTCTTTTTTTGTGTTATCACAGCACTGTGGAATTTTAATGTGGCCATGTCTCCAGAACCACTTCAGTGACTTAACAGTATTTTACCTGTTTTACAGTCTCACCTTATTGGTGCACTGGTCTGCACTATAAAGACACTTCTTAATTTCACATCATGGTTAAGGAAAAATGTATAGTTTTGTCTACAGTCTGCTGTAAGAGAAAGATTCAACAGCTAATCAGCTAGAAGAGAGTGAACCAAAAAAAGGCAGCTACAGCAAACTATCTGTGATGAAAAAACAAAGTCTGAGAATTGTGGGGAGTACTGGCCTTTACTCTTTGCTCTGACTATTTTCCCAAAGCAACCAGCCCTGGGAATTGCAGTCTGTTCTGCAAGGACCCTAAAACAGTGTGCTGAACGTGTAGTCTGCTGTTTAATTATACTAAGTAGTGGTGGGATGGTCCCTTCATCCAGATACAAGAGTTGTGTCAGAAAACATCTACTTCAGGTAGATCTTGTAATGAAACCGTGAATTGGATGGTTCAGATCCTCCTGGAAGCTATGCTCAGGCACCTGCCTGACTAACCTCGTGGCCTTCTATGATAGAGGGACTACATCAGTGGACAAGGGAAGAGCTACAGATGTTGCCTGTCTGGACTTCTGTAAGGCAAGGACCTTTGACATGGTCCCCCACAACAGCCTTCTCTCTAAACTGGAGAGTTACGGATTTGATGGGTGGACTGTCCAGCAGATGAGGAATTGGTTGGATGGTCACATCCAGAGGGTAGTGGTCAATGGCTCAATGTCCAGATGGAGATTGGTGACGAGTGGTGTCCCACAGGGGTCCGTACTGGGACCGGTACTGTTTAATATCTTCATCAATGACATAGACAGAGGGATCGAGTGCACCCTCAGCAAGTTTGCAGATGACACCAAGCTGAGTGGTGTGGTTGACATGCCAGAGGGATGGGATGCCATCCAGAGGGACCTGGACAAGCTTGAGAAGTGGGCCCGTGTGAGTCTCATGAGGTTCAACAAGGCCAAGTACAGGGTCCTGCACTTGGGTCGGGGCACCCCCCAGTATCAATATTGAGAAGCAGCCCTGCCGAGAAGGACTTGGGGGTACTGGTGGATGAACAGCTGGACGTGAGCTGACAATGTGTGCTCGCAGCCCAGAAGGCCAGTCGTATCCTGGGCTGCATCAAAAGAAGGGTGGCCAGCAGGTGGAGGGAGGTGGTGATTCTGCTCCTCTACTCTGCTCTGGTGAGACCCCACCTGGAGTACTGCGTCCAGCTCTGGAGCCCTCAGCATAAGAAAGACACGGACCAGAGGAGGGCCACAAAAATGATCAGGGGCATGGAACACCTCTCCTATGATGAAAGGCTGAGAGAGTTGGGGTTGTTCAGCCTAGAGAATTGCGGCCTTTCAATACTTAAAGGGGGCTTATAAAAAAGATGGGGACAAACTTTTTAGCAGGGCCTGTTGTGATAGGACAAGGGGGAATGGTTTTGAACTAAAAGGGGGTAGATTTAGACTAGATAGAAGGAAGAAATGTTTTACGCTGAGGGTGGTGAAACACTGGCACAGGTTGCCCAGAGAGGTGGTGGATGCCCCATCTGTGGAAACATTCCAGGTCAGGTTGGATGGGGCTCTGAGCAGCCTGATATAGCTGAAGATGCCCATGTTCATTGCAGGGGGGGTTGGACGAGGTGACCTTTAAAGGTCCCTTCCAACCCAAACTATTCTATAGTTCTATGAACTGATGCTTTGCAGGAAACGGTTTCAATATCTGGTAGTATTCGAAGAAATACAAAGCTACTTTGATAAGAAAGCAAATGACTTGAAGTTCTTAACTTTCAGTACTTTTGATGTATAACTAAAAAAAAATCCTGCATTTTTGGGTGACAGTTTATAACAAATGGCATCAGCTACATGAAAGGGAGTGTACTGCCTTCAAGTTGAAAGTAGTTCTTGAGATTAATTACTAGTCAGCAAGTCTCCTTTGTGTGACCACATCACAACTCTATAAGCTGATCAAGGAGATGCTCAGAAAACGTTTGCTACTGCTTAACAATAACTGATCTTGGAGTGCATGTACATCATCTCATGAAGGCTGGCAGCTTTTTCAGGTGTGTTGCGAATCTATAATAAAATTTTATAAAAAACTTTGGCTTGTCCATGCAGTTAATAACAGAGCTTGGAGAAAGGATAACCATCTTTGGAACACATGCCTAGGAAGAGGACTCAGAGCTCCCTCCATCATTTTCTAGGAGCGCGTCTACCTAAACATTACACTGTATGTTACATTGTGTGTTCTTCCACTCTTTCTGTTGAACCTGGGACCAAAAGAACTATCTATCCAGAAAGAATTTGCAGGTCCTGGCACTAGAAAGAATGAAAGGGCAAATACAATTGTGTAGCTTAATATTTAGACTGTTCCCCTTCAGCACTGAGGGCGGTTTTGGGATCTGAGATGTGCTGAAAGACTCGTTAAAATTAAATAGATAAGGAGCTATTAGATTTAAAAAGAGATTCTTTGACTTAAAGGGAATTGGATTTTAATTCCCACATAGTGGATGAGTGTTATAATCACTTAGCCTTTTATATGAAGTGCACCACTGTCATCTCTTCCTCTCCTGGGTAGGCTTCCACGAAGAGAGGTAGATCTTTCCCATTTTTTTGATCAAATGCGACAGTCGCCTGCCTTCAGGAGGCAGTTGTAGGCTTTGAGCCCTGAGTAAAGGGAGGCATCTGTTTGCAGCTCTTATTAGGGCTGTAAACTGGAAGAAGAAGTCAGAGAGACTGCAGTACTCAATAAATTGAGTCTTGACTCTAGACAGGGCCTTGGTCGATGTTTGCACTTACTTTGTGGAGCACCACCCCTAACGCAACTTAATTTCCCTTTGGATTTTGTGGGTTTTTTAAGTGCTCAACTCCAGATTTTTAGTTTAGTCAGTACATAAATGTTGTGTTTTCCTTTGACCAACTGGTAGGACCATAATTGTAGTTGCAAGTTAGTGATAATAAAGTGTTTGTTTCTCAAACCAGACTCCTCTTCTGGATGCTCTTCCGTCCTGTTCTTTTCAGCCACAACACCAGTTGAAACCTGACTTTTTTTTTAGGTTGTCTCTCCTATCATGCTATTTGAAAGTGTTGGCTGGGAGGTGGCAAAGACTAACATTTAACTTTACTACTCTAAAGCAATTTGAATGTGGAGCATAATCCCAAGGGGGGGAAAAAGATAAATAAAACATCAATGAATAAAGAAGCTAGAATAATTTTAAAACCAGGATAACCAGGATAGGCTTTCTTATTCATGTCTTGAAGCTGCCCTGGTTTTGATATATAGTCAGGGCCTTATCGAGGTACTCACTTTGTGACTAGAATGTCTCTTTGTCTGCATAATGAATATAAATAAGCCCAGTGGATAACATAGTAGGGAGAGAAACAGTCAGAGGAAGATGAAATAATTTTCAGCTATGCAACTGGGATTAGTGGAAGAAAGAGGAGTAGAACCAAGACCTTCAAATTTTAATGGAAAATAAAAATTGTAAAATTTAGATAACTGCTTTTTGGGAATCTTATGATACTGATGAATCGATGTCATAGTATTACAGTTCAGAAGGAAAATATTATTCGCCTTTTATGATGTGTGCTCACTGACCTACAGGTAAATGAGATACAGGTGAAATGTGGGGAAAGAGCCAGGAGCTGCAGCTACCCGCGTTGGAGTGCTTGCCTCCTGCCTGCACCACTGCTCTATCCTTCACTGTTTGGGTTCGAGAGAACTGTGCTGTCTTCAACACCTCCAAAACACACCTCCTGCATTGTCATAGCTCTCTACTAACTGTGAAACCAAGTTTCAGAAGTTAAAAAAAGATTGGTAATGTACTGTGGACAGAATTGTACCTCACGTGTAACTCTGGCTGACAAGAGTGGGTTTGTTGTCAATGATAATCTTCAGCAGAACTGAAACTGAAATTAATACAGGGGAAGTAAAAGAAAGCGGCTTCAGCCTGTGCTTTGAGTTCCTACTGTTTTCATGATAATGCTGACTTTCTTCTCTGCAGCAGACCAATGTGACTTGATACTTGTTTGGAAATACTATCTGTCATGGGTGTAATTATATGCTTGGCCAATAGAAGTAGGAAATGAATTACAATTCCCAGAATCTGTACTCCTTTCCTTTGTATAACGGTATCAAGCTATGTTGAGGAAACAAAAGAGATTTAAGAGTGGGGGGGGACTGTCATGGGGAATATGTATATATATTGCTGCAGGCAGCAGTATAAATTAGGTGTACCTGAATTAAAATGAAACAAGACAGGTTGGTACCAAAAGCAGTCTAGTTGTAGCTGTTTAGTGCTCAATAAAAGACTAAATTACTTTGCAGTGTAGTCATATACTTTGTCTTATTTTATGTTATATACAATAAGCCAAGCAAATTCTCCTTACTGAGCCTGCCTATCCAAATGCTAATTGCTGATGGATGGTTATAGAATTTGCTAATAATTATATATTCTTCACAACAAGAGATTGTGAACTTACTTGATGCTTTCACAGAATTTTATTTATGGTAATTCAAGGATGTAGTTTACAAAGCTTCCAATTTGAAGACAGAATTCCTTTCATGATTGAACTGAGTATCTAGGATCCTGCGTGCAACTAAATAAATGTGTGTTCTTCTCCATGTACCAGAGGATGTGAGCGCAGACTTCTGGTAAGCTTTTTTTCAGAATGCAACATTGGAAGAATCAGAGATTTTTCTCTTGCAGTTGGAGGGGATGGCTGGTTCATCTTTATGTCATTCTGTAGGGACAGCTGTATGTTGTTTTATGTCTTTTACAGATGGTGGTCTTTTTTTCTTTTTCCTGTGGTGGTTTAAAGGATGTTTACACAGCAAGTACAGTGACTCTTCCTGTGCCAACCTACGACTGAAGGTGCTGGGAAGCTTGATGCAGGGATGTTAAGCTAACAAAATTATTCCATCCCATTGAGAAGCTCTCTGGACTTCCAGTCTTTTAAGTATCTTACAGGATGATAAGACCTAGGGGGTTTTTTGTGCTACTGCATGCCACAGACTTTTATTTGATTTTCTGTTTCTGTTTTGCTAAATTGTGGGCAGATGTAGAAGGACAGTAGAATCCTGCTGTTAGTGAGATGCAAATTAACGCCTCCTCACAGTGCAATGAATTCTCCTTAGCCAAGGTAAAGTTTGGGTTTTGGTGGGGTTTTTTTTCCTCTCTGTGGATACCTTAAGAAAATGTATTCCTTATTGTGTTCTTTAAGTAGTTTTCAGCGTCATTATATAATGTGGAGGATTTTGTGTTTGAATCTGCACAAGATATTTTTGCTGTTATGTGGGGTTATCTTGCTGCTGTATCAAACTTTTTTCTGGTACTGCAAATTAAGAAGCATGTAACAGCATATGAGAATTTGATGTGATTTAGGACTATTTGCACTGAGTGCAAAGCTGTGCAAAGCTATTTCAGTTTATATTCTTACAGAAGCCCCCTGAATTTTTGCAGTAGGTGATGGTGTTTCTAGTTGCGAAGCAGCTTACAGGATTGAGCTCTGAGAAGTATTTCAGATATTATGAGCTGGTCTTTTCTCTCCCAGGTCTTTTCAAAAGCTTTCAGAAATGCTATTTGGAGCACTGAAAAAAAACTAATGTAGTTTCCCACAGTATAGAGTAACAAAAGTGAATCCATTGCATATAATATGCCATGGTGATGTATTTAAAATAAATAAAATGAACTACCCAATTTAGGCCCTGACACAAAGGCAGACTGTTCCTCACGTGCCCCCCATGTTGTGGCCATGGGCCCTGGCTGCATGTCAGAATGTCTGCCCCATCTGGGAAACAGCAGATGCTTGGCAGCAACTCATCACATTTTCCAGAAGGCCCCTCTTCCACCTCCACAGAAGAAAATGGTCCTCTCCTCCCTGTACTACTGGTGGCAGCAGACTGGGAGGAACTTTCCTGTTTTGCATACAAAATCATCTTTTTTTTTCAGACTGCCTGTATGTGTATATGCATGCCTTCAGCTAAAAACCTTGTCTGCAAACATATATTGTTCGTGTTTTGCCTTGAATTCAAATTGCAGTGTGGATTGATACTGCAAATTGGTATGTTGTGCGATTTGTGCAAGAGGAAAAAGCGAACAACACCTAGAAGGCACTGTCTAAGGCCAGCTATTTTTAGTTCTCTGTTATGTTTTAATTTGCTCTAAATGATGGGTTGCTCTGTGGCTGAAACACTCGCGCCTTCCTGTTTGCACAGTCAATTTAAACATTTGCTGAATCATGGCATCCAAATGAAAAATTGCAAATGTCGAGTACTGTATTTAGTGATACTTAAGTCTGCACATATGAATTAAACAGTTAAATAAGAAAAATATTTTGCTGCGTTGTTATCTAACTGTATTTCTAGGGATTGCATTGCCTAAAGCTCTAAAACCTGAAAAAAAAATCATCAGGCTTCAGAAGTTCAGTGTTGTTGAGCTCACCTATTTTCAGCGGCGTTTGTTGTGGAACTTAAGTGGGGACCTGTGAAGGCCTAAAACTCATACTTCAGCCATCTCTATTGTTTTAAACACTTTTCAGCCTTCCTCTTTCTGCCAGGGTCCATGTCTCTGATTTACCGTACCTGGTAGCCATGCAGCAGAAACTTGGGAGGCAGTTTGCGTTGCACAAGCACTGAAGGATTTGATCTCCTGCTCGTGCTTGTAGTGTTCAGTGAGAAGTACTGAACCATCTCTTCTGACCTCACCTCAGGTTTCAGGCACTGTTCATGAACTTGCAGTTTGAACATTAGAAACACTGTTCTAAATAATACTACTCTGTATAAAATAAGTAAATCTTAGGCTTACCTGTATGGCTACAGTTCAGCAACTTCTCTACTATTTCTGCATGGTACCTTCTAAATTTTTTTAGTTACTTATCACCCTGATGAATTCCCCATGGTTAGCCTAGTTACCTTGGAAACCAGTTTACTCGCACATCTAATCTCTGAACTGATGAAATAATATGTACTGCCTGCAAATCAATTTGAAGAAAGCTTTCTCCTGTCTTAATTGAAGAATGTTAATCTCTTTGTTCCAGAAGTATCAGAATTTCAGAGGTGTTTTTAGGTTCAATTAAAATGTTTTGCTCATTTTTCATTTTAGTCCTTGAAAATGTGACAAAGAGGATTAACCTTGTTGTATATTTTGAAAAAGATGTAAATATCTCCTATGACTCACCGCTTGCAAATACAAAAATTAAAAAATACAGAGAAACACAAAGCTGCTTGCTAATGGCTGAGGCTACATTATGCAGCTGTTGAATCAGCGTAGCAGCAGAATTTAACTGCACAATGGTAGTTCAGAAATGTCTCGTATAGTTGTGGCATAGCTCTTGCACAGTGTCGCAAAGAGGAGTTGAACATATAAAGCTGCTGCCCTGGCGCTGGTGGACGGGCTTTGCTTCTGCTTTGTTACCCACATCAGTCCAGGCTTCCTTGGAATGGACTATGCTGAAAGCAGTATTTTTCTTGTCTTCAATGAGATAGAAAAAAAAGGAACAAGAAGATACTACTTTTTTTTCCCTTTAGCTTTTCCTTTAGTTTTCACTGTGTACTTGCTGGTCCTGTGTTCATCTCCACGCTATCACAATTTCATTTTTTAACTTACATAACAAATAAACACTAAAAGTTGTCTCCAGTTTTGTGGGCACGACATATAGAAACACTGGTTTTTCTCATTACCTTCTGGTAGTTTATTCTAATGATATCAAGATTTATTAAACTATTTTTTTCAGGGTTTATCTGGAATGTGGAAGTTAAATAACATTATTCTGAAAATCAGAATAATATTTTATTTTCAATGTAAACTTATTTATCTGTTATTTCTGGGGACCTTTCCTGAAAATTAAACTATTGGTAAGAGAAAGCTCTGTCTCCCACCAGACTTCATTGTGGTGTCAAGCTTTCTAAGCAGCACTATCTACGCTTTTGTCTTCCAGTGTATTTGAGATGATGCTTTTTGACAGTTTATATAGCAAAATCATACATTGTGTGACACAAATGATTTTTTAAAAGTAATTCGTCAATTTTAAGCATATGCTGAATTGTGGTAAAAAATATTTTATTTGCAGTGGTACAATAAATAGTTGATCTACTGTTTTCTCTTTTTTTTTTTCAGTATGGTCATCTGCTTCTCCCTCTTTTTGACACATTCAGGTCATTGAAGCATTTCCTGAGGTTGATCAGGGCTTTCATATATTGTTAGATATGTTTATTCCAGAACTCAGGTAACAAAGTTTCATCCTGAAAATTTATGTAGAGTCAGCGTTTGTAGAATTTTTAATAGGATTTTTTTTCCCCCAAAGCTTTAACAAGTTTACAAACTGCTTAACTGGGAGGAAAAACATGAGAGCAGGGTTTATATACTTAGCTAGAAAGAAATGCAGTTTTTCTTGTTTGATTAGTCTACTTATGGTTACCCGCTAAGATTCTAATAATTAGAGACCAAAGATTTGGGGATAGGATTTAAAAGGGAATTTTGTTAGAGTTCATAGAAAATCTCTTGAAAAATTAAGATGTTGATGGAAAGTGTGTATAGAATCTATTGTGATGAATCACTTCTTATTTTTCCCCATTCCTCTGGGAGAAAATAAGTGTGTGAATTGCATGACTTCTTTGTTACTTGGAAAAAAAACAGGATGCCTGAAATCAGGAGAAAACATGCTATAGACTGAAATGATAGATTCTCAGTTAGTGCAAATTTACACTAAGGCAGATTTAACTATGTTAATTTTTATCTACTAAAGCGCTGATTACAGATGTGATATTTTCCAGTGTTTTAAAAGCATTTAAAATCAACAAGAAGGTCATCGGGAGTAGTTAGCATAGATTCACCAAGGGGAAGTCATGCTTGACCAGCCTGATACCACCTATGATGAAATGACTGGCCTGGTAGATGAGGCGAGAGCAGTGTATCTTGTCTATCTTGATTTCATTAAGGCTCTCAACACTGTCTCCCTTAACATCTTCACAGAGAAGCTGATGAAGTGTGGGCTGGATGAGCAGACAGTGACGTGGGCTGAAAACTGGCTGAATGGCTGAGCTCAGAGGCACAAAGTCTAATTGGAGGACAGTAACTAGCGGTGTACCCCAGGGGTCAATACCGGGCCCAGTCCTGTTCAACATCTTCATTAATGATCTGGATGATGGGGCAGAGTGTACCCTCTTTGTTTGCTGATGACACAAATCTGGGAGGAGTGACTGATATGCCAGAGGGTCGTGCTGCCATCCAGAGGGATGTTGACAAGGAGAAATGAGTGGATGGGAACCTCATGAAGCTCAACAAGGAGAAGTGCAAAGTCCTGCACCCGGGGAGGAACAACCCCATGTACCGTATACGTTGGGGGCTGCCCGGCTGGAAAGCAGCTTTGCAGAAGAGGACCTGGGGGTACTGGAGAACACCAAGTTGAACATGAGCCAGCAGTGTGCCATTTGTCTGTATATAAGGAAAAACTGTTTTACTGTGAGGGTCACTGAGCACTGGTACAGGTTGCCCAGAGAGATTGTGAAGTCTCTGTCCTCAGAGATATTCAAAAGCTGTCTGGACATGGTCCTGGACAACTGGCTCTAGGTGGCCCTGCTTGAGCAGGGGGGTTGGACCAGATGACCTCCAGAGGTTCCTACCAACATCAACCGTTCTGTGAATCTGTGAAACTTGTTTGGAGCATTTCTGTAACTTCAGTCTAAATAGATAACAGCAGGTTTTTTCCTGCCAGTGCTGTAGAATTGTAAGTTAGGTAGCAAACTGGGTGAACAGGTCACATCAGTGAGTAGGTTGAAAGCAGAGTGGTCAGGCTAGTGAGAAATTACTGGATAGACATTCTCAAGAGTTGAAGAATGTTTTCCTTAGTGATGCTGACCAAAAAAGCAACTGTGGAGATAGTTGACTGTGTAAAATTTGGAGATGTAAACAATATAGAAAAAAAAGAACCAGTTGACCTTCAAGATTGGTGTAACAGACGTGAGATTACAGTCAATCAGAAGGGCGATGAAGTCATGCAGTTTTGGGTTAATGACTGACACCTCCTGGAAATTCAGGAGAAAGGAGGAAATACCTGGATTCACTGTTGATCATAGGACTAGTATGATTAGTCTATTGAGGCTACGTAGCCATGTACAAAGCAAGTGTGTATTTAGAGAGGTACAGTGAGGTATTTCTAGTACAGGTAGTGAAGCGCTGGGAAAACCTACCCTGAGTGACTGTTTACAGTTCCAATGTCTTGCATTTAAGAAACCTGACTTTGCACTGGAATGAACGGGTGGACAGAGCTGACAATAATGGGATCCAAGAGAGCCATGAGTGAATTTAGGATGGAAAGTAGAGGACAGTTGTTAATACCAGGCCAGTGTGCCTTCGATCTTCATATTGGGGTAGAAGGCATAGAAACAGTATTAAGGCGGTCCTCAGTAAATTCATGAAAGATATTATAAAGTACCCTGCAAGAGCTGGGTTTGGTCTGAGAATTAGAAGGGATCTCCTGGTTTCTGTTCATGTTACAATGTCCTAAATGAATTGTCTTAGCTTCTCTCTATGTGCTCGATCAAGTCAGTGACAGAAGAAATTAATGCTTGCAGAAGCATGCTTTTCCACTTCGTTTTGGCAAGTTTACCACACAAGAGCTATGGATTTTTCTAACATGTTAGAACTGACAAACTTGTCAGCTGTAAAATGCCACTGATATAAAGTATAGTTCCGTTTGCATAGTGAAGCTCATTCTCTATGAAAAAACTACAGTAGAGCTATCCTGCTTTCTGTCAGAGGAATTAATTAAATTGAACTGAGAAACCTGGAACCTGAGATTTCTGATGTGATTGCACCAGTAGATGCTGCCTCAAAGAACAAGGCTAAATACTTCAGTGGACAGCTAGGTACCTTGCCTTCTTTTGCTGCATTCTTCCCCGTATGCATTTCTAGGCAAATACATCATGAGCCAGCTTTCCATCGTGAACAGCTGATTCACAGTCTCTCTGGGTCACAGACAAGCTTGAATAATGAGAATAAGAAACCCTGTTAATAAAGAAGGAGGGAAGTTTTTCTTCTTCATTGATATTTCAGAGTTTTCACCTATTTATGAGTAGAGGAGAGTAAAGCATCTCTGAAGTTCATCCAGATGTAATACCTCCATTTTTGATTGAGATGGTTCTAGGCCACCTAGTTTTGTATTCTGGGTTGAAGTACAGAAAAAAAACCTGCCAGATTGTTAAACAATCTATCTGAGTGTTACCTCACTACGAGTAGATACAATAGAAAAGTAGGTAAAAGCTGATGTGAGGTAGTCACCTTAAAGTTTATGGTCAATAACAATCTAGTCAGTATAGTCAGTGTAATTAGTATCATCCTAAGGGAGATGTCTGAAACAGATAGATGAACTAGTTTGCAAATGGGCCTGTTTCTTCTCTACACTGACTGTGAAGTTGGCCTTAGCTATTAAAATACTGAAAATTAAAGAAGACTGAACTGCCATGTGACAGGTCACCTGAGATAGACTCTGCCATTAGTTGACAGTTCATACTATTCTGTAAGTGGAACTTCAGATGCATTAGGGCTCTGTTTTTAATAGCATTTGTAACTAAAATAAAATTGTAGACTGTAGAAACACCATCTTTCTCCAAGGTTATTAGATTCAGTATCTGGATGCCTAAGAACTCAAAATTACCATGGACTTTTTCAAATTATGTCATTAACAACTCGGAGCCTTGGTTTTGGGTCTTGTATCACAGTTGTGTTGAAAAGATAGTTTATCTTTTCTTGTTTTTGGACCCTACCTATTAAATTCCTAGGTTCTTGTTGGAAAAGTATCTTCTAGTATATGACCATCTCATTAATTATCTCAGATATGCACAAGGAAATGGAAGTCACGTTCTGCTGGACTTTTCTAAATGCTGATTGCTTGTCAGAGCAATCACAACAGTGGGGTTATTACATGTAGTATTTAATGGCGTATTTCTGCACAACTTTAGAACTTTGGGGTAATTGGAACCATTCATTATTTTTATTTCAGTAAAACACCAGAACAGGTAGTATATAGATTTACATTCTAAAATTTAGAAACAGCATTTGAGAAGACATAACCAAAAAAAAATCTGGTGTTAAATTCGTGTTAATAATTTGGGAGGAGTTTTCTCTCAAATATTTCACAAGTCTTTCACTTCTTCAGTCTTCAGTAAGTTAAAATGATTTTAGTGTGCTTCAAGAGTGGGAGAGAGTTTCTTCTCTTATTAGTATGCTCTGTTACATTACCACATAGTAATGTATACTATGTATACACAATTATATACAGTATATGTAATACTTCTTGCAAAGTGCTATATTTGTGAATAAATTATGTACTGAATTATCATAGAATCATAGAATACCGGGTTGGAAGGGACCTCAAGGATTATGTGGTCCAACCTTTCTTGGCAAAAGCACGGTCTAGACAAGATCGCCCAGCACCCTGTCCAGCCGAATCTTAAGACTGTCCGATGTTGGGGAATCCACCACTTCCCTGGGGAGGTTATTCCAATGGCTGATTGTTCTCACTGTGAAAAATTTTCCTCTTGTGTCCCATCGGAATCTCCCCAGGAGTAACTTGTACCCATTACCCCTCGTCTCTTCCATGTGACTCCTTGTAAAAAGGGAGTCCCCATCTTCTTTGTAGCCACCCTTTAAAAACTGGCACATGGTGATAAGGTCTCCCCTAAGCCTTCTTTTCTTAAGGCTGAACAAACCCAGTTCTTTCAGCCTTTCCTCATATGGCAGGCTTCCCAGTCCTTTGATCATCTTCGTGGCCCTTCTCTGGACCCTCTCCAGCCTGTCCACATCTTTTTTGTATAGCGGGGACAAAAACTGAACACAGTATTCCAGGTGTGGCCTGACAAGCACTGAGTAGAGCAGGATAATGACTTCTTTAATTACAGGTGGCTCTGAGGTCAAGCACAGGTTTCCACTCAATATAGGTAGCACAGGCATTGGAAGAAAATGGAAAAATAAGAGATACATGAAAATATAAAGCAGATTCAGTATAAATCCTTTTTTTGTGTGTGTGCTCCAAAAAGCTACAAATTCTGCATATCAAACAGTAAAAGCCATAATACTTCCCAAGGTAAGACTATTCACATCAACTAATAATATCATCAATCTAGAGGCAGTCTGGAATGGTCTGTAAATTGCTGGTAGGTTTATAAAGTGTCCAGATTGTGTTTCTTCAACCATATCTTCTGGTGGATGACAGATTTCTTCTGACAAAGTCCACCTTTGCTTATTGATAGTCTTAATCAGTGCTAGTTTTAAAATGATGGAGCATTAATCTAAGAAGGGTGAATCATCTTGGAAGCCCATTTTTTGAAGTATGCTAATCTACTTTTAGATGATGACATAAACACAACTATTTACTGTGTATCAAAGAACTCATAGTTTTGCATTGTGAACTGGGCCTAATTATAGTTTTTATGAAATGATAAATTTTTTGGCCAATAGTATTTCCTTTCTTTGGAAAATGGAAACTACTTTTCCCCCACAAAAAATAATCTGCAGTTACTTAGTTTTGGTGAAAACAGTGTATAGCTGAAAAGAACTGTCCAGGAGACGTTGAAACGTTCGGTCTTGATTTAAAATATCAGAATGTTGTATTAGTTCCAGTTAAAAATGTTTTGAATCAATTTGGCATTAAATCAGCCTTTTTAGTGTCCCAAGGGAGCTGCAGTTAGATGCTTCATGTCTTCCTCTTCCCTTATGGCTTAGGCTACACAGCTGGACTATATGTATAATAATTCACTGCTGCCAAGTGAATTATTTGGAACTAGTTTGGTTGTGGTGAGTCAGGAGGTGGGAGGACCAAGTGTCATAGGAGATCTTCTGCCAAGGAATATTAAATTGCACATTACGTTTTTGAATTTTTCATTTGAATTATTATATGTAGGTGAAAATCAGTATTTTTTAGCTACATTTTGCATAATCTTCACTAAGGAAATTTTGATATTCATTCTTTTTCCCAGTGCTTAAAATCCAAACACTGTCTAATAGTTAAAAATGTTGTTTGTTGACTTCTGTTACTATATTAGGGTTAAACGGAGCTTATGCTGGACATGCTACTTTGATTTCAGGAATGGACACTGGGAAGACAAAATGTCTAGCACAAATTTAGACAGATCTCTTTTGGGAGACCTTCTTGGTGGTGCATCCTTGCCTGTAGTTTTGAATATAACTTCTGAAACTCTTGCCGTGCAGCATACATCAACATGCCATATATCAGTGTTCAGTGCCTCTAATGCCTTTTAATTTAAGGAGGTCTTCCTCAAATCATCTTCCTGGCTCCTGCTCTTCTGTGTTCATCATGCCTACGGATGAAGAGACTTGTGTCTCCCACCACCTAGATTTCTTTCCTGTCCTACTGCCAATTTCGTAAGATTCAAGAGTTTTTAAAACATTAGTCTGGGTTGGACTCTTTCTTTATTTTGTCAGGAACTTCACATTGCACTGACAAGATAAAAGGATCAACAGAGCTGGCAGAAATGACCCTGCTCTATAAATTGAGTGTATCATGTTCTTGCTGATGTAACTGTAGTTGCAGCAATTCAAATACGAACTTTTCATTGCTACAAGTATTTTTTTTTTTCAGTCACTGGGGACAAAAATAATCTTTAGCAATGGACCCAACTCTCAAATTCAGGTGCTAGCCTGGGGAGAGTCCTCAGTTTGTCTGGTTAATACTATATGTCTGAGCTGAACATAACCTGGGTTTCTCACACTGTAATTTTAGTTCATTCTTCATTCAGGCATTTCACAGTAACTTTTCCTAACAAATTACCTCATTAAATTTAGTAACTAAGGCCTGTTCCATTTGGCTGCATGCACCATTGGTTGTATTAAATAACTAATTAGATGCACAAGCCATTTAATAAAAAAAAAAAAAAAAAGACTCACTCCCAATTCCATAACCCAAACAATCCTATAGTTTCTGTAGCAGCAGTGAAGTGAAAGTAGCTCGAATCACCAGAAGACACTACCTTTGCTATATAGTAGATTCTAATGGCTTTGTCAATGACATATTTTGAAGCTGGGAATTCATAAACATTGTAATGCCTGTGTATTATTTTACCTGTCTGCAGTTTTTTGAAAGGCATGCTCTCCTTTTCAGTAAATGAAAATTCTAGCCTCAACATTTGAATTCTTGTCATTTTGCTCATGTAAGCTTTTGTTTGGATCCTTTTCCTGATGGCTTAAGCAAGCAGCTGCTCTTTGATCATAGCATCTGTGCCCCTTATTTTGACTTGAAGTTTCAAAATGTGCAGTTCGTGAAAGGTCTAAGCAAATGGATTTCTTTTGTTTGTCTTGTTCAAAAGAAAGCAGTTTGAAGACTATTAAGGGTACTGTGCTACTGTCAATGCTGTTACCGTTTAGGATATATCATTGTTTTCCCCTATCAGTACATGGATGCAGGGTTCTTGGGAAATGACAAGAAGTATTACCTCCTGAGAGAAATCGTTATTTAGTTGTCCATTAATGAAAGGGCTTCGGAGTAATTTTGCTAACTGAAATGCCAGTATAGATTGGTCCGATCGCTAGCTGAGAGTGACACAAAATACAGGCAGATTGTGATGATGCCATTCTTTTGATACTGACCAAAGAAACAACAAGCAAAAGAAAAATAGCAGCCATCTACACACCGTCAAGTCCAGAGGGTAGTGAAATGAAGACTTCATAGGCCGACTGTTATAGTTATAACCACGTATGTCGTTACTACCTTTATGGGTTTTTTTATTGTTGTAGACTTGTGTCCTACATGGATACAGTTTGTGGTTTGGCATATTAAATTGTACCCCAAAAAAGCAGACACAACGAAATTTAGTTGCTGATGCTTAAATTACACAATACACAATTTACTAGCTTTTAGAAGAAATATTATAGTTCTACCTACATATTGACATCTAGGGGTTTAGATTTGCAAACTCCTGGGTTTGGTTTCATTTGCTATTATCGCCAAAAGATTGCAAAAGATGCCGAATGTTGGAGCCCTCACCTCTTTCCCAAAAGTCTCTGTACCTCTAAGTGCTCATGCCACAGGGGTAAAGAAAGATTAATTATTCCTAGTCCATCCAGCAATAACTGAATGCTGCTCATCTTGAAATCACCATGAAGAGGATGCTGTCAGTGATCTCTTCATCCTTTTTTTTCCGCAGGTCTGAAGGAAGTGGCAATTAGAGGTTTTTACTCCTCGTGTGTACTTATGAACAATATAGTTAACAGGTTTTAGGCAACCATCCGACAGCTACAGCAGGCAGAGCTGGAGAAGACCCAGGTTACTCAGGAGCTTACAGGGACCAAGCTGCCCCTCTGGGGAGAAAGGGGCAAGTAGAAGCAATTCTGGTTTATGCTCTGTGCCTGTAAACCAAATGTTTGTTGCCTTTCTGCTTGTATTCAGAGTTTGCCTCGGTGGTCACTCCTGTTCCTTTAAACCCTTTACTAACTGTCCAGCATATTCTGCTTATGTTGCTTCATAATTCACTGCGTAGCATTGTTGTGGTTTAACCCCAGCCGGGATCTAAGCACCACACAGTCGCTCGCTCACTCCCCCCTGGTGGCATGGGGGAGAGAATCGGAAGACTGAAAGTGAGAAAACTTGTGGGTTGAGATAAAGACAGTTTAATAAGTAAAGCAAAAGCTGCACATGCAAGCAAAGCAAAACAAGGAATTCATTCACTACTTCCCATCAGCAGGCAGGTGTTCAGCATCTCCAGGAAAGCAGGGCTCCATCACTTGTAATGGTTACTTGGGAAGACAAAACACCATAACTCTGAACATCCCCCCCTTCCTTCTTCTTCCCCCAGCTTTATATGCTGAGCATGACATCACATGGTGTGGAATATCCCTTTGGCCAGTTGGGGTCAGCTGTCCCGGCTGTGTCCCCTCCCAACTTCTTGTGCACCCCCAGCCGACTCTGATGGGGTGGGGTGAGAAGCAGAAAAGGCCTTGACTCTGTGTAAGCCCTGCTCAGCAATAATGAAAACATCCCTGTGTTATCAACACTGTTTCCAGCACAAATCCAAAACACAGCCCCATACTAGCTACTATGAAGAAATTTAACTCTACCCTAGCCAAAACCAGCACAAGCATTCATTAAATAGATATCTTCATCGAACAGTAGAAATTTCTTTACATGTTTCCTTCCTTACTTCTGTTAAGAGATGGTCCTGGAAGCGTGGCAAGGAGAAGGAGCAGGAAGCGCGGCTAACCATTGACAAAACGGGGCATTAACTTTTACAATGAAGATTCACATTCACCCTGTCCGTTTCTAACCTTGATGCCAGTTCAGGTCAAATCAAGCCTGCGTTTATTGACATGCCAGAGTTTACTGACAGAAAACATTACTCTTGGCAAATTACAAAATGGCTAGGAGTATCAGATGAAATAACTGACGCTTCACTGCAGTAATATAAATGACCTAAATACCCAGTTCCAGTGGAGTCTTTTGGTGTGTTAAAATAGAACTTTTGTAGAGTACAAATTGCACACAATGTAGAAATGTCACCATAACAAAATATTTAACAATCTTTTAAGGAGCTCTATTAATCGACAATGTTCTCAAATAAACGCAAAGCTGCTGTAATTACTATTTTGTTGACAGTTGATAATCTGTGTGACCCCTTTGGAAGAATGTTATCTTTCATCTTTTCAACATGCTGGCACATCCCCAAGGCTATGAAAAATCGAGAGTCTGGGGATGCAGGAATTAAATGCATTTCCAAGCAC
>NW_008825410.1:1131210-1161225 GCF_000699105.1 Pygoscelis adeliae | reverse complement strand
ATTTATCTTTTTTTTTTTCATTTATTCCAAGACCTTACTTGTTTTACATGGTTTCTAAAATTGGATAGCACCTCCTAATTGTAAGTGATTCAGTTTTAACATTTTTCCTTTGCAAAAGCACTGTCGTGGCTTGCCGAGATGTTGAGCACCCACCTCACTTGCTAATTTCCATGGGAGCTGGAAACGTTCAGCTTTCGTGGAAATAGCACTCAAGATGTCTCAAGCGGAGGACTTAAAAGCTGTTGCTCCAAAAATGGCAGGCTGCTTTTGAAAATACAGTCCTATATTTGAAGTGGTTTTTTTCTGCATTAATTTTCTCCATTTTAGTTTGATTCTGAATCAACTTCACTGAGAGAATTGGGGTTGGGATGGGGGGTGGGTTCCAGGCACGGATGCACCAAAGGGGACGTGCAGGGAGGACAAGGGGGAAGATGAAAGCCCAGGGCCGGCACCAGGGGCCATAACTGTTTGCTTCAGTGTCCCCCATCATGACTATGCGCCCTCACAGTACTTTGCGGCTGTGTCTGCTCAGACGGGTTCAGCGCAGAGGGGTTTTAACATTGGTCTTACATCCAGCAGAGATGAGTACAAAGAACCTCAGTTTAAGATCCCATATTTTAATATGGTGGTGTGTAGAGGTGAGAGAGGTTCAAATTCGAGGCAGCCCTGGATTTCTTAGTGAATTGTACCGATCGGAGGCCCTATGTCTATTAGGACCATTTGAACCAGGTAACTGTGCACTAGAGCAATTACAGGGGTGAGCTCCTTGGGCAGGTTGACTCTCGCAATGCAAAGCAACGTTTACTGAGCACCGCAATACGGTAACACGCAAGGGAATGGCACTGCTTTAAAATCCTGCCAGGTGTTGCTGTAATGTGCCTACGTGAGGTGATCTTTTGAGGTAGTTGCTTTAGTTATCAAAAGGAGAGTTTCAGTAATGGAGGCGGGGCTGCACCTTTCTCTAAGGAAGGTAGGTAAGCAGCTAACGTCCAGGTTGTTCTGCTTTTACTTACTACATTTTCAATAATTAAGTGTACAGAAGAGCTACTGAGCAAGAGCATAAGTCTGCAAATGTTGTTACTTTGGTACTTAAATAATACATTTTGATGACACTTGAAATAAAATTTAAGTGCTGAAAAGAGAAGGAACGAAAGGAGAGTACTGAATGTAGAATTGAGAAACATGAGGTTAGGGATCAAGTTGATGACAGGGCAGTCGGTCCAACGTACTAGCCTTCCTTCCTGCTTGAAGCTACAGTGGAGAGGAGGTGATACGACTACTGCAGCACCACCGCTGTTTTTTCCTCAGAGCATTTCTGAGTCATAAACTGAAGTGCTAAACATCTGTCAATTTTGAAATAATGGGACAAGAATTTTTGCCAAAAAGATTTCACGTGGATATTCTTTTTTCAGTCTTACTTCAAATTTCAGTTTTTTCATTCAAATTTTCTATTCCATTTCTAGGATTAATGTATACCTTTTAACTCGCATTTGTAACCTCTCTTGATGCTTGTTTAGTCATACATCTTATGGAAATTCCTATATCTCATTACTTGTATGGAGTTGTACATGTGCCACTCTAATGGGATTTTTAATTCGCATTTCCTCCTGCTCTGCTCAGCCAACCATAATACCATGGAGAAATGTTCTGTCTTGAGGGCAGGAATAAAATTTATGGAAATAACATTGATATCTGAGATCTGTCCTTGAAGGTCGTCTCTGCTTACATCTGCCCTCTGTTTACTGCAGTGTCGGGGATGTGTATGCATAAAAAGGAGGGTGAAACTCTGCGATTGCATCCTTTCCTGGTGAATACTATTTAACAGCCTGTGTCTGACCATTTTAAAGGCCTGCTGAGCTGCATTACTGAAACTACAGGTCACAACTAACAATTATGCAAGTTAATTACTCTTTCCTCAATTGTGAAAGGCTTATATAAGGGTTTCTTTTTAAAACATGTACAATTGCCTTGAAGAAAAAACTGTTATTATTTGCGGGAGAACACATTGTGTAATAGAAGTCAAAGCAAGAATCTACCCTGAAGCTTGCTCTCAGAGAGGTGGTTTAGCACAGATCCCCTAAAAATAAAGTCCTGAGGGGCAGGTTCATGCGTGCTTTGAACTCAGCTGCGTGACTAGGAATTTGTGCATTTTGAAATATGTACATTTTATTTCAGGGACCTATGGTATTTGATATAAAAAAAAAATAGTTCTTTAGATATCTTTAAGCACTAATCCTCAACCAAAAATAGTATTACATTTGTAGAGCAATTGGGAATATTCAGAATCCAGAGTAACTGGGAAAATTCAAAACATGGCTGCTGTGAAACATCTATTTTAATATAGCACAAATAGTTTAACATACAGTTGTTTCCGGGTTCAGTTCTGGAAATGTAAAGTGGTTGAAAAAACCTACTAAATTCAGTACAAAAGCAGTAATTACATTCCCTCCGGAGCCAAGCTGGTGTGTAACACAGCTCCTTTTGACTTTTACTATCTGTGGGTTTTAATGTAGGCGGAAAACTTGCCACAAAATGATAATCGGATAGTACTCGACATTTCTAAAAAATGTTTCTTTTCCCACCAGATTTGCAGCCTACACAGTGAAGTTATGTACTTGTATCGTGAGAAAATGTAATTTAGGAAAGCAGGAATTCACTGAATATAAAGTCTGAAATGGCAGAGGGGAATACAGTTTCAGTATTAGGCTTTGATAAAAGGAAAAATGTTAGTAATCTGTTATTCATGCAGTTATGTCTTGAATATTTACAAATTCATATAAAACCGAATGTACTATGTGGATGTATTTTTCAGTACAAAGCAGTAGGTACCAAACTCATAAGATGAACCAGAATACAAGTAAAAGCTTTTCTGATCTACACAGAGAAAAGTCCTTTTTATGACCACTGGTAATAAATGGGATCTGAAATAGGCAGCAGTACAAAATCGGCATAATACCACTGGCACGAAGGAAGGTGTTTTCACTCCCCTCCCTTTAACTGTAATGACTGCAGTGCTAAATATATTTTTAAAATCTAAAACAAAAGAGAAGAACAGAATTTAGAAAATTCCATGTGTATTTAAATGTAAGGTCTTACAACAGAACAGAATTTTGAGGGAGGGGTTTTTTAAACAAATGGCATTATTTTAGAAAGTGTCTTATTAAGACTTCTTATTTTGGAGTATTCCGTTGGTTGTAGTTTGGTTTTGCATGTGTTTTAGCTCAGATTCTCTGTTCTTCACTGTATATGTCAAAAACTGTAATTGTTGTATTAAACTTCAGACTGGCTGTTCTGTTGATAGGGAGATGCAGATACCCTTAAGCTTGTGCAAGACAAATACATTTACTGTGGCCATTATAAACATTTTATTAGGTGTTGTAGATGAGGAGTCTGTGATGATCATTACTGAGCCTGCATGCTTCTATAGACCTAGTTTGATAGTACCTTTGTCTCATTAGGCCAGCATGCTCACAAGCTGTCTCCATAAAATAGTAAACAATTCTTGAATTAGGAATATCTGTAAATAAAATAATGGCTCTAAAATGTTGTATCGCGATTTGGTTGTTTCAAGGAATTTAAAACAACTCTGTTAGAGAGGCTTTGAGGAGTGGAGTGTGTAAGTGCAGCTTTATCCTTGTCTCAAGGGTAAAATGGAGCAAAAGTTCATTAAATTCATGATAGCTATAAAAAACTGAAGTTTAATTCACGTCTTGTTGGAGAAAATGCTGTAAGAAGCATCTGTATAGCCTCAGGTTGTGTGTGCCTATAATTATTATTTAGTATCTATAATATACCATGTGAAATGCCTGCTCTCATAGCTCCAAAGTGCAATGACAGCAGCAATTTTTTCCAGTCGAAGGACAGATACCACGGATTTATGTTAGTAGAAAGTGGGTGCATCTTCCACTGCCAGCAGTATATTCTGTTCAAGTTGCATGAGTTCAACTCCCCGATATTGCCAGAAAGAGAAGAATAGAAGTTAACTTTTACAATATTCTTGTGTTTGTCTTGAGAACTTAATTTAAAATGATTCATTAAGACTCCTGTTAACATATCTGTTTGCATGTCTTCAGGTTTATTTGCAATTCAGAGCCATTCTAATAGAATGAGTTTATTTGACAGTAAGGTTTCTGTTTTATTGGGGGTATTTTGTTCTTTCTGGACATTTTGCTAATTCCTTGGAATAACTTTTTAAATATTATATTAGATGACTGAATGCTTTTCGCTTCATATTTGAACTGCCACATATGCCTAACAGCTTTTTCAGTTCTTTGATTTATTTGGGACTGCGTTGTTACCAGAGTCTTGGTTAACAGTTGCATGCAAGAGCTGTGAGGCCATGTTTTCTGTCTTGAATCCTCCCTAGAGTTGAGATATAATACAAGCTTTAAGACAGGTTTGTGACAACCCTTGATGTTAACAGTGCAGCTGTCATTTGCCAGAAATGATAGTAGACAAGCTACTTGCACTTGCTCTTTTGTCTCCTAGAGGTGTTAAAGCAAGCAGGCCTCCAAGAGAGAACTTACTGGAAAACATGGAAAGAGTAGCTAAGAAAAGGAGAAGTATATTCAGTATGTCCAGCTCCAAAGTTATTACCTCTTTCTTACAGCTTAGTGGGAGGAAGTAACCGGAGGTGCTAAAACCAGCTCAGCTTCCTAATCTGCAGTAGATCAGGGCCTTCAAAGAGAATTGGCTGTTTGTCAAGTACAGTAATTTATTCCCTTGTAAAATCATACTTCCTTCTGAATTGTTGATAGCTGATCACACGATTGCATAGTTGCTGGTTTGAATGCAAAGGAAACAGTGAGAAATATACAGTCCTGGGAGAAAGAGAACGTCGTCCTCTTGGCAGCAACCTGCAAGTTTCAGCAGATCTTCATCAAGCTTGTCTGGAAGCATCACCCAAGCTTCAGCTTCATTTCTCTGCAGAAGAAATTTAGGGAGGTTGTTGCATTTTGTTTCTTTGTTGAATGTGTCTTAAGTTCTGAAGATTATTTCTCTAACAGGGAGGATCATTCTTCTGGAGAGATGAAGAATTTGCTATCAGAAGTTCATCATGGAGTTTATTGGGGAAAAAAGCAAAAACACAGCAAAGTTTTATTACATTTTTTCCGTCAAAACTGTCTTCTACTAGCTGTAGAGATACTATTATGTATTGTTTTAGAAAAAAGAAGGTAGCTCTAAATCAAACTTTCAATTAAAAAAAAAGGCATCTGCAAACAACGACCAGAAAATTTTGGCTACCTCGGTGTCACCATGGCTTTCGGGAGATGAAAAAAAGAAGACAAGTGCTATGTAGAATGCAAAACTAATCTCAAAGAGTAGAGTGCAGCTATTCATCATTTTTAAGGTTTTACAGCTGGTTTTGTAAGTGATAATCCAGATAAATTAAATGAGGTCTGCAGTGTTCTTTAACCATTTGGGAAACACATCCTTTTCTTTCAGAATATTTCTTCTTTCAGTAATTGAAAAAGTAAAAATAGATCTGGCTACCTATTTTTGTCCAAAGTTGCTCTTTTATTTCAAAATGAAAGGCTGACGTCTTCTGCTCTTTCTCTGGGAAAACTTTGAATTAGTTCTTCAAAATGTATATCAAAAGAAGGAAAAATTCTGAACTTTTAAATTTCTTTAGAAGTATACCCAGCCTATTTTAGAATACTAGAGTGACTCTTGATATGAGTCAGATGTATTTCCCTGGCTTTTGCTATTTGACTGGTTCTTAATAGATTCTGGTAGACACAGTAATGATGTACTATTATCTTGATCTTGATATCTTAATTGTTTTAAAAGGAAGAATATTTTAAATGCTGTGGATGGCACAGCAGGAAGCAGAAGAAACTCCTTCACTGACATTTTTCCAAAGAGGACCAACACCAGTTTTTCCACATACTCTATTGAAAAGTATGTAATGCTCTTCTAAACCTTCTGCTGACAAAGAAAACCTCCAGGGACATCTTCCATGTTGTGAGGCAGCGTTGGGTCCCCTCAAATGCCCATGGGTGTGCCGAGGGCCGAAGGGAGGTTGATGAGCAGGGCGCTCCTGGCCAGCCTTGCGAGTGGTGCCTGGGTTGGCCAACATCCGAGAGCGGTGGCAGTGCTATCCAGTGACCTGGGTGGCTGCGTTCAAGTGGAGAGGTGCTGGGATCAAGCAAGTGTACATGTGAAATCTTCTCTCTGAGAAGATTTTAGATTTGTTCTATTCCCTGATAGAACAAATTTATTTGAAGATGGAGAAATGAGCACAAAGAGCCTGTATTAGAGAAGCTAGTATCAAAGGAAAGTAATAATGCAGTCCTTGAGAAGAGAGGTAAGAGGAGTTTGTTGCTGGAAAACTTCCAGGAATTTTGGAGAATAGTAAATTTCAAGAAATAATTATTACATGTTTAGGAAAAAAAAGCTAAATAACTCTTTGAGGTCATTTGAAAGACTATTGCACGAGACAATAGAAGTTTTCCGCTTTAATATTGGAAGACCTTAATTGGAATGCTAAAAGTTGCATGAGAAGTTAGGCAAAGGAAGTATGTACATGCTCATGCACACACATAGTTGTATATTATACATAAATACCTGCAGGGCATTGTAGAATAAGTGTATATACATAAATTTATTGAAACATTGCACTTCGGCCACAACAAGCCCATGCAGTGCTACAGGCTTGGGGAAGAGTGGCTGGAAAGCTGCCTGGCGGAAAAGGACCTGGGGGTGTTGGTCGACAGCCGGCTGAACGTGAGCCGGCAGTGTGCCCAGGCGGCCAAGGCGGCCAATGGCATCCTGGCCTGTATCAGAAATAGTGTGGCCAGCAGGAGCAGGGAAGTGATCGTGCCCCTGTACTCGGCACTGGTGCGGCCGCACCTCGAATGCTGTGTTCAGTTTTGGGCCCCTCACTACAAGAAGGACGTCAAGGTGTTAGAGCATGTCCAGAGAAGGGCAACGAGGCTGGTGAGGGGTCTGGAGAACAAGTCTTATGAGGAGCGGCTGAGGGAACTGGGGTTGTTTAGCCTGGAGAAAAGGCGGCTGAGGGGAGACCTCATTGCTCTCTACAACTACCTGAAAGGAGGTTGTAGCGAGGTGGGTGTCGGTCTCTTCTCCCAAGTAACTGGCGAAAGGACGAGAGGAAATGGCCTCAAGTTGCGCCAGGGGAGGTTTAGATTGGATGTGAGGAACAATTTCTTTACTGAAAGATTGGTTAAACATTGGAACAGGCTGCCCAGGGAAGTGGTTGAGTCACCATCCCTGGAAGTATTTAAAAGACGTGTAGATGAGGCGCTTAGGGACATGGTTTAGTGAGCATGGTGGTGTTGGGTTGACAGTTGGACTCGATGATCTTTCCAACCTTAATGATTCTATGATTCTATGATTAGGTGAAATTTAAATAAGAGAACAATTTGTGATGGCATCCTTTGGGCAAATATATCTGCTATTAGAGAACTATATGCAGCTTATGCTTTAAAACAGGTAGAAAAAATAGTAACAGGACCTTTCCAGAACCTCTGTATAGCTCTTAGAGAATTCTCTGCATTAAACTCAAGCCTGAATATTTACTGCTTTTTATGGTATTCAACCATGATGAATACCATATAAAAAGCTCTTGACCGTTCTGTCTTTAATGACTCTGTATGGGAGTGCATGGAGAGAAAATGTCTTTGGGCAAGTCCAACAGCTGTTAATACTTAAATAATGTAATCTTGCTTAAATTAAATGTGTCCTGTATACTCCACACAAATAATTATATTTACCACAAGGTAATTTTTTTATCACTTTTTTATGGGAGGGTGAACAAAGAAGGATGTTCTTTTTCCCTCTATTTCTATTAATTTTTATATTGTTCAGTACAGGAGAAAAGCTCATCATATGGAGGAAAATATTTACATTTTTATTTAAGATATTTGTGTTTTGAAATGTAAATCTCATGTAAAATGAAAAGTAAACGTGTTTTGCGTTGCAAAAAACTTAACTTTGATTGTCAATGAAGACAAAAATAGCTGTATGAAACAATGTGCTTTTTCTCTCTTATTTTTAATTCCAAGCAAATTTGCCTTTAAAAGTATCAGAAGCATATTACTGGTGGTAAGAGGAATGGTGATGTTAGTTTAAGAACCACTTTCATATGATGGTAACTGTGTAAAACTAGCGCATGCAGGCCAAACAGGGTTTGGAAATCACTGGACATTGAGAATACGGTCAAACCACTCCTGTGAGGAAAAACCTTGCTGAAAGGCTCAGATGCTGTTAGAAGTTAACCTTGATACTTATGCTGTAGTTCATGTCAGATTTTTCCATTTTAAGCTCTGTTCAGGAGCTATTAATTCAGCTGTGAGAACTTGCTTCAAGCTGCAATTTTTAATACAGTATGTCAAGATGGAAAACCAACAGAAATTGGTCCGTCATGTTTTGAGTTCCAGGAATCTTAACAAAGCTGCTGAGATCAGGAAATCTATAAAGGCCTGGTTGAAACTCAGTAGAATCAGACATTAAATGGATTTCAGTTCAGCCCTGTTACAAATGAACAGATGAATATTATTTTTAACTAAAAATTAGGTAATATATTTCTTTAGATTTCAGCTAAATCTTCGGAGCAAACGCCACACTACAAAAAATCTATTCGACGGTTAAAGTGTGAGGTGCTCCACTGCTTGCTCAGCATGTTCTGAGAGGGAAACAAGTAGGAAAGAATAATTACCTTTAAATTAGTAGTCCAAGAGTCCAGGTATACTCTTCCAGTGTGCTTTGACGATGGTTTGGAAGAGTCTCAGTAGCTTGTTAGGGACTCGGCTGAACATGAACTGTTCTTTCTTGTGATTGCTTTATAGTTAAGACTTTGAAGCAGCCTTTTAGCTTGTTCTGAATAAACTTCTGACAGATCACTTACCATACAGACTGCCAGGTCTGGGAGGAGCATATATGTCGATCAGAACTTTTTTTTTTCCCTCCTAAAAAAAAGAAGAAGGGTTTGTTTGGACTCGTATTCTGTGTCTGTGCCTTTCATTCTGAGCAGAAAATTTCTGCTTTCTTTAGCTGTGGTTGTAAGCAGTGATGTATGCTTTATCCTGCCTTGAATTATTGACTGAATAGTTCTTCTTCTTCTTCTTCTTCCACTCTTGTCAAGTGGAAGAAATAGGAGCATGTTCAACATGCAGTGTCTGTGCCTACCTAGAAATCCCTCATCTTGGTTGCAACTCCTGCCTGCAGTATAGCCACCTGCAGACCCATACAGCACTTACCCCCTGTTAGTCCCATAGCTCTCCCTTGGTGTTGCATCAGACTGACTTTTTGCCTGTAGGTTATAGTGTACCTGGTGGAGAACTGGCATAATATCCTCCCTGTGTTAATTTGTATACAGTTCTCATGCTGCAGGGAAAGCAAGCTCTTGTTTGGCCAGCCTCTGCTTCTGGGCAGTAGAAGAGGTGGTGAGATTGTTGAAGAAGTCCTTCGTTTGAAGGGTTATATGGTACTTAATAAAATTTATGCTTTGACAGTATTTCCCTTTTTAGGTTTTATTTGTTCAAGAAGATTTAAATACTGCTCAAAGAGTAGGCTTGAAGCGTGGGAGGTTGCCTGCCTGCCTTCAAGTATCAGAGAGCAGGCTCGTCTGCCTGCTGGGCTGGGGCTGCGTGACAGCCTCCTCTGGGGCGTGGGTTTCCATTTCTGCTCCTAATGAGGTTTCTCTTTTCAACTGTGGGGTGCAGATGCTACAGCCATTGTTTAAATAGGAAAGCTAGCTTCCTAACCTGAAATTATGTGGTATGAACACTCTTCCCCTGTAATATCGTTTAAGGAGAACAGGAAAATGTAGGGCAAAAGAGAAGAGGCACGAGGACTTCAAGGGGGATGACTGGTGGAGGATTGCAGAGTCAATGCAAGTAATTCAGGTGAAAGTAAATGGGGGAAGACAGTAGTAGAAGAGAAGCAAAGCAGTTTTCATGAGGGTCTCTCTTTCTGGGGTCCCATCACACTAACATCCAAACATGTCTCAGCAATCTTAGGTGCAACTTTAACTGTCAAAAATAGTCAGTTTTAACACTGGTTCACAACTGGGATTTTTGAAAGACCAGCTGAGTTGAATGCTCAGTTGTTTTTAAACATCATGGTTAAGCAGCCAAGGAAATTAATACCTTCCAAAGGGACTGATATTTTGACTAAAGGTGAGGGGGATAACCTGTGCATGAACTCAGTAATTTCGCTCAATACTGCAGTGTTTTATCTTGTTTTAGATTTTGGGTGGTGTTGATTGTATCAAGTCACATAAGTCAATTTAACATTGTTCCTCCAAATCCTGTTTACACAAGGGTCTGGATAAATCCATCATCATCTCAACATTATCATTCTCACTATTTTTTTAGAAATCAGGCACTGTGTTGACTCGTGAATGTAGTCCCTGCCGTGGCATGGCCTCTAAGGTTTAGTCTGTGCTATAAAAAGCATTTTCCCTGGTTCTCCAAGCGTGCTGTAGCCCACACCACTACAGTCTCTGAAGCAGATAACGCAACTGACAGAGCGTTGTGTAAGACTTCGGTAAGTATTCCAGAAATAGCAATTATTTTAATGGAGCTAGGTCTTCCCAGTGGGAGCCTGGAGCTCCAGAGGCACTGCTTGGGTTGCTCTTGCGGATGCCATGCAGCTGGCATGGTAGGAAGGAGCTTCTCCTTTCTCTCCCTCCGCTCCGGCAGTCATTTCAGTCCACCTTTGCTGGGCTTCATCTGTGTGCCGTTACCTCCCAGCACGGACCTGAGCCACAGGACTAATCTGGATAAAAAGTAACCTTGCAAAAAAAGGAGTTAGTTATTACAGACACTTAGAGATCAGTTTACCTGGCACAAAGAAGCAAATTCCTGATCTCTCAGGCTTTTGGATGGTTTTTAACATCCAGCGCACAAATGCAGAAATCAGGTGGTGGTTCTGCTCTATCTGCCGGAAACACACAGGATTAGATGCCGCCAATATTAAAATCACAGTCCCTTCTCAGGAAATCTGACTCGGTATCTTTCCAGGCTACCAAATGCTATTTAAAGCACAAGCAGACAGGAAAAAAAAAAGCAAAATACTACAGAAATGAAGGAAAATACCCTGAGTTAAAAGCAGAGTTAGCAAACTTCGAGCTTGTTCCCATGAAAGTAAAACAGCGATTTTGAAAGCTGTGCTAGAATGCATTCCTTGAAGACGTTTCTGTGGATTTCTTTCTGTAGATGGTTTCTTCCTAGTAAGATGCTTCTGCAGCTTTATATTTTTGTATTAAGTCCCCCAAAGGTGGAAGAGATGTTAGCATAACTGAAGATGTTCAGGTAATTCCTCTGTAGAATTTCCTTCTATCTAACCCAGCCCCTTCAGCCTCAGAAGATGGACATGGCTTTAATTGGGTTTTTTTATAGCCTTTCCATGAGACCTATGGATTTAACAAAACTATTAGGAAAGAGGGATGTTGAGTGTATCTATTTATCTGTTTTCTATATGGAGAGTCCTGTTTTGTCTTGCTTTTCTGCAATAACTCCCACTTTCCAAAAACATCAGAGCAGAAGCCAAATATAGGATGTACAGGAAGCATAAGAAAATAGTTTCTTTTTGCTAGAGATGTGATTGCCTTTCGTAAATTGTCAGCATAAGTTTTCCCACTTGCTTTTGCAATGAAGTTTGACTAATCAGTAAGACACTTAAACTTCAGAACATGAAGTTTCAGTGTATTGTATGGCAATTAGCTTGTAAAAAATGCCTTTCAAGAACAGCAGCAGAGGTCATGGCACATTCCTTTTCTGTGTGTGTTAAGGAAGAACAGTCAAATATGTGTGAAGTTAATTTAATCTTTCCAAATTAGGAAAAGAGAACCCTATATGCTTGGGAAAATACAGAGCTCGTGCATAGCTGAAGCCGGATACAGAAGATCTTGAATGTACTTTGTATGGGAAGTAAACTCCCCAAAATGGTTAAATCTATTTTGTGCTGGAAATTGACTTTCTAAATTAGCTTTTCAGTGTGCCATTGTTATTTCATTGACATAATGAGAGGTATGAGATTTGCCTGCACTGAAGTACACACAGCTCAGAATTGTAATTAATTTAGAAATGGACTTAAGCAGCACCCAAAACTGGTATGTTAATTAAAACATTTGAAAAATAAAGGCCATTTTGGTGACTGTTTTTGTAGTTTCTCTTCCGAGTATCTACATTGCTAATGTGATTGCTATAATCTAGTGACAGCTGTCACAAAGAATTAATTATTATTTGTCTTTATTCAGCATTTACAGGGTGTTAAGTTGCTTGTTAGTATAATTACTCCTGTTTGTAGATTCCACTTGCCTTCCTGCCAAAGGTTTAGTGGCATATTTTGTTTTGGCAATGATATCTCAGTCTTTCACTGTCTGCATCTAAGTTTACACCTGATGGCTTGGTTGTCTTATCGTCTCCTTAAATAAAAGTATAGTTCATTGTTAAAGATTTCGAGGTGTCTTTGCTGCTTTGCTTCCTTCTGTTGTGCGTTATACTTCCTTGTGCCTTTTTTATCTACCTTAAAAGACCAGTTGCATCCCTTTTCCTTCTCCGGCATGTATTTCTGGTTTTGTGATTTTTTTAATGGCTAACAATAGAAGGAAAGAAAATGTGGGGCGTGTAGCCTCAGCCAGCTGACCCTTCAGCAGTTTTGCAGCAGTTACAGTAATATAAACGTGGGCTGCTTCTAGACATTTTAACGTCTGTCAGCCTGGTTAGTGGGATGTTTACTGCGTGACTATACTGGCTTTAAATAACAAAGATTTTGGAAGAAGGGTAGGTAGGAGAAATGGTGACTTGAGCTACGGCATTTCTCAGCTTCTTGAGGTTTATGATGTTCATGAGAGTCATCAGACTTTGATAAGCTGGAGCACTCTGCTGAGATACTGAACTGCTGATGGAAAATTAGAGCCAGTAAAGCAACTTTGATGGAACAAAAATAGCCCTTTTCCTGAGTTAAGATATCACTGATTGTGGAAAACCCTTCATGGTGGTATCATTGGCTTGCTGGAGTGGACAGGGTGGTCAGGGTTACCACCTTGATATGGGCTTTTGGTAAGAGAGACACCTGTAAAATCTTTTTCTTTCAACCATATGCTTTGTTGCTGCTGCTAAGATTGAACAACACATTTATGCAGACATTTGATTTAAAAACACTTGTTACCCATTGGAATATGGGTAAGTCTGGTCAATATTAGAGGAATGGGTCGTCCAGGTGTGTTCCCCAGCAGCATCCCTGCAGGGGAGCTGCTCTCCCTGGTCATCTTCCACTGCACCAAATGTCCCTACTAGAAGTTTGCTAAGACACAGTGTTTGGTCTGTTGCTTCAGGGTGGAGAAAAACATTAAAAGAGAAAAGGCAGTGAGAAATTGGACTGTGGGAAAGGGGTGAAGAGAAGAAGGAGCATAAAGCGAAAAAATGGGAAAACTGCAGTCGTCTCGCTGAAATTGTTGTTATTCTGCGTAAATGTGGTCCTTCTTAGACTGTACTGAGAGATTGGCAGGATCCTCCCAGCCTGTGTTGTGGTTTCTAGTTTGCTGGATACCACTCTTGTTTTGATATTAAGTGAAATTCTCAATGAAGTGCAGTCAATGTATATGGCAAGAAAATACTATTTGCAAGGTTTAGTGGTTCAATAAATGAGAGAGGATTCCTTTTAACTGCGTATTTTTTTTAAATAGCAAACTAGCTTTCATTACATCTTTGAGATGCAATATCCATTACTAGACTTGAAGAGGAATCGATGGACTTCCTTCACTTCTCCATGCTAAAGGGAGAAAAACATTCTAACAGTGAGATCTAATTTAGAATAAACAGATTAAAAACAAAAAGCAGAAATTAAGCAACCTTTCCGTTACCGGGAGGTCTCCCATTGACTTGGAACAGAAGCTGGATTGAACTCATATCAGAGGAGAAAATGTACTTTACAGGTGTTTTGTCTGTCTCAGTCTTCCCAAATTCTCTTTCATAAGGAGTTCTTCTGCCTCCTGTGGCCAGCAGCCCTTCTCCTTCCACGGCCTTCCTGCCCAGGAGCGTGAGCACTGTGCTCCCTGGGCAGTTTGTAAGGATAGGCCTCCTCCTGCGTGAAAGGACCAGTAATGCATATGGGAAATTTTCAGTAAAGTTTTGCTGTCGTTTTATATACATGTTGTATAAAATAAAAGCAATGCCCTTATTTTTGTTGCTCATTGTTCTAATTATTCTGAACGTTGTAACTGGCTATTGTCTTGGATTTGATTGCGATGCGATTCATGCGTTTACAATACCTTGACTGCTGTTTACTTCCGGACTTTTGAGTGTTACTTCTTATGTGCAGAGCTCGCTATTGTCCCTTAAGAAGAGGAAATGAGACCATGCGGGCTCTTCTTTGCATTTCAGATGTTCAAGCGATCATAGAAGAGCTTGTGGTCAGCCTGACACCGCAGCACCGGAGCACCTCAGACTGCTCTCCCTTTGCCCTGCCAGGAAGGGTCTTTGCATTTGGACAAATCATCTTAGAAGTCCATATTAATTTTTTTTCACTTCTTGTTGCAATTAGCAGCTACTTTTTTCTTGTCGTGGCACAGACTGTGTAAATGGGGCTAGCAAGATTATCACAGAAATGATGAAGAAATACAAACCTCTAATACGAATTTCCCAATGTTAGGCTTGCAGTTTTGCTTTCACATTAATTTACATATTTGTTGGTGCTATGATAGCTGCTTTTATTTTGTCATATGCGGTTCAGTTGCAAATCAACTAGATGTTTTATTTCTGCCCATACTTAATTATGACTATTCATTTTAGATGAATTCGTCATTTAGATGGTAGCTCCTGTTTTAAGTATTGAGCCAAGTCTTTAGCATGGTTGTGCTGATGTCAGTCAGCACAATATTCTGCCAGGATGATGTACATGGTATCTCTTTCGTTGTCTTTAATGGGAACTATAGGAAAGATTAATTGAATAAAACCCCAGATGGCATTCCAAGATGGCATTCCATTAAATTGGAAGCCACCAGTTTACAGTAATGGGTTTTTTTGTTGTTGTTGTTACCTTTTGCTCTTTCAAACTGTACTGTTTCATTTAAAACAAGAGTCCCAGGCTTCCCTAAATGTTATTTCTTGAAGCAAAATCAGAATAACAGTACTACTGATACAGGAAGGGGAAAAGAAATTAATCCTGAAGTGAGCTACCATTTTCAGGTGTTAAAGCATCCCTGGGAAAATACAGCCTTAGGATGACATTTCTCAAGCTTGTTCTAATACTAGTGATCATTTATTTGGGTTTGAATTTAGAATAAATGAATTTAACATCTTAAGAACATTAAGGAAATTCCAAATAGTGCCATTTTCTTGATTTAAATATACATATAACAATTCAGATTTCAAAGAGTGTAGGCACTTTAGTCTGCTTGCAATGAGGGATAGTTATCTACAGCCTCTACATTCTGTTTCAGACTCTTTCATAACAATATGAACAAAAGAATGCATATAAAATTATATACTTGAATAAATGAAAATTTATTGTATTTGCTTCCTCCAGTAGGTTTTAAATGTGATTTTAAAGTGTCATTTAAGAAGTTCTGCAAATAAAACATTTATAAACATAAAACAGAAAAACAACAAAGCATTTCTGTGTTATTTTTAACAATAACTATCTCACATCTATACAAGGAATCTACATTAACAACCCTTTCAAAAAGCAACATGATGAATAAGTATCAACATGGTATAAGTACGCCCTTGCTTGCTTTCTTGCCGATTACCTGTGGTTAGGTTATATTGATGTAACGCAATAAGATATTTACATGCTTGTCTGTGGCAGACACTTCTGTAATATTTTTCTCATGGTACCTAAGAAGTCTGCTAAATGTAGACTTGAAGAACAGAATGATCTGATTCTGAAGTGGGGGAAATGGAAAAGGAATAAGATCATCATCACATTCCTCTTGTATTATTAGTGGGAATTTATTTTTATGGTTTTTCTATTTTAATAATTAAGGGAATCATGTTTGCTCAATAATTTATTTTCAGTTATGATTCCCAGAAAGATTTTTCATATAAGCTTGCTTTTCTTCTCACAGGCGAGTTTCTGAAGCCCTTCTCCACTGTCCTCCAGGCAGCACTGGACTGGCACTCAGCACAGACTTGTGTGAAGGAGAGAGAGTTCAAAGAACAGCTATTAATCTGTCTAATGAATAAAATCCTTTGTAAGCACCATAACATTTTGAAACAGAGCGAGTTCCTGCATACTCAACAGATCTGATTACCATGTGACAATTACAGTAGACTATTGTAGAGGGTGAAAAGGCCTTTAGAGACATCGAAGCATATAATAATGTACTGGAAGTCAGCTTTATTGGTAATATTCAGTTCAAGGTTAGGTTTTATGGCACCTCTTCCCTCTGCATATGTTCAGTTCTTGTTCTACCTTACAGCGCTATCTTTAATGAAAGTTAATTGTATTTGATTTGACTTTTTGTCCCACCCATCCCTTTTTATTAGAACAAGTCTTCAGGAGACTTCTGGTATCTCTTTGTTTCCTTTAAATGACCATAGCCTATTTGATGTGTGTAGGAACATGCTCTGCAAAGCTCTATCTACCCTATGAAACTCAGCAGGGCGGGCGTATAGGTGCAAGCACTGGCATGCAGCCATCCATACTGCTAAATTGCTAGGGTTAGTTACATACTAATATCAATACAGCCTGAAATCTCAGTCCTTTTGTGAGTAGCAGCTCTAGCATGAGCATGGCAATCAACAGTGGCATCTCAGGTCACCAGCCTATGTTTGCTAGGGACAGAGGATACAAAGAAAGCTTTTTGAGAGTTGTCTTAAAGAAGGGGAGTTCATGTGTCAACTCATGAGGTGAAAATGAACTGATGCTGTTCTTTACCCAAAGATCCTTTGTCCCATCACTGAGTGTGTCTACATCCTTTCCTGGCAGTCTTGTGTTTAGACAGGAGAGGGACCTCACAAATCTCTTCTCCTCTCCTCCTTCTGTCTCCCAGCCTTGCCTTGAGCTGGTGATGGTGTGGGAATGCAGCACTGGCCATGCTGGCTGCAACTTCAGCGTCGGTTTAAACAGCAAACTTGCACTAGCCGCAACACAGGTAGCCACGAATACATCCAGATTTTAGAGTAGGCAGGAGTTTTTAAAAACAGAGGTAGTCCGATTTACTGCTTTCAGACCCTTTTGTTAGAAGGTGGGGTGTTCTGGTGGTTCTTCAGGAGATCTGGCACTCGCAATCAGCATTCAGACACTGGGGTACAAATCACTGTGAGGACTATTGCTGAGACAGGTCATAACTGTGGTGCAGTGGGAAGCTCATTGCAAGGTTACAAATCTGCTTCTGTTCTTCTGTTATTAATTCAACAAGAAGAGAATACCATCATAAGTATAGAGAATTTTGACTAAAACATGAAAGTTCCACTAATGGATCAGAATCTTAATTACAGCCCAAGGACTTCCACTGCATTCTGGTGTAGCGATGCATCTGGGATGGGTGGTTACAAGCTCCAGAGTAGCAGCTGTAATTAACTGTAATCTGGGTTATGTTGCTTACTATCTGCATAGGATGGTAGATACTTCTTTCCATAAAGAAAGAGTTTGTTTTATTCTTCTGAAATTAACTTTAGGCAGACAATACACTTTGACTTGCTCCTTTGTACAAGAAGTTATTTGAAATAGATACTTTTTATAGCTTGGCAAAAATAACTAGGAACACTGAAAATGGTGTGTGAAAATGGGAGAATTGACAGATATAGTGTGAGGACCTTTTTTTTTAAAGAGCCTAATGCTTTGTGCTTTCCCCATGAATCTTGAGAGCAGTTGCTTCTGCAGGTTCTGCACAAGGGGAGGTTTTGCTCCAAGAAGTAGCTGGTGAAAAAGTTGTAATGATGCAAGGAGCAGAAGCTCTGTGCCGAGGGGCTCAGGGGACCTGCATGGGAATGTGTATGGGCACTTGACTAGACTTTTCCTAATGAAATATATGCAAACATTGGGCAGGTTGAAAAGCTTGCCTTTGGGCCTTCCTAGATGTTTTAAGCAGGGAGGTCTGTCTACAAGATGCAAGTATCTTTCAGGGGCAATCTTTACATTACCAATGCAAGTTTCTCAATCTCTTTTTAAAAATGCCCTACAGTGCTTTATTATCTCTCTTGATTCAATGTCCAATTTTTATTTTATAGCTTTCACTTTCCTTTCTACTTCGTCAGGAAAATGCCCCTCACTGTTTATCCCACTGTCCACTGTGAATATCTTAGTCTGGATGGGGTATTGCTAACATTTTGCTTTGCTTCTGAACCATTTTCTGAATAACCCAGTGAAACAGATTAAAGCTCATGTTTTTCTTCTGTGCTTCTTGGAGAAAGTGCATCAATGATGATGCAAAATAAATGCATTTGGAAACAGCTTAAAATTTTATGTGAAACACTTGACCCCACAGTGTCTCTGACGTCAAGCTGGGGTGGAAGTAGCTGGCTGTGATGACGTTTGAAAAGGCACGGTGTTTCTGTGAGCAGTGATAATGTAAAGTGCAGATTAGGAGACTGCAGGAGGGTAAGCAAGAATACTGCCATCACTCACGACCTCACATATCCCTGCTCTTCCAAACAGCCGGGGGGAAGTGAGCAGTGAGAGAGTACCTGCACTGGGTAATTAAGAACAGCAGTGTCCTGAATTTTTGTCTTTTGTCTTCTTTGTATGTAAAGACCAAGAACAGATGCGAGAAACTACTTCCTTCCGTTTGTTGGCAAAACTTCATCTATAGCTTGGATAAATTCTTACTTGAAATTGTCATGAAGAAGTAGTACTAATTAATTATAAGCAATGTAACACTGCCCTGTGTTTAAGAAAGGAAGGCAAAGCAGACAATACCTTTAGTCATATACTGTCATTGAGCTTTCGATCTTCTTGCAATCTGGTCATCTGTTAACGTTTACGAGAGTACCTCCCAAAGAGATAATCCACTTTTTTCTGTTTTTAGCTGGATTACAAATCATTAGCAATCTTTAGATTCCTGTGTATAAGGAAGTGCAATGAGAACTACATACAGACACGATATTTAATACTGCCCTTGTGGGAAGAACTAAGTTGCTAAGCCACTTAGGTACTCAAGAGGTGGGGGGAGACTAGGTTAAGCCTTTCCTGATATATCATAGCCTTTCACTGAACACATGGGGTTCACTTCGGACTAAAGATAGGCTTCTGTTTATTATGTGTCTGATTAGATCCCAGTAACTTACTGGATATAAATACAATTTTTTCTAGTGCTGATCTAATCAGCCTTCTGTATTCATCATTTGGACAACATGCTGTCTCTAATGTTGAATGTTCTTTGCATGAAGCCCTGTGTGTGGGTTTTTTTTAAATACAAGATTCCCCCTCCCTTTTTTTAAATTGTCATTTTTAGGTAAATTTAAATAATTATACCATTCTCTAAAATTAGTATATTTTCATTCCAACAATATCTATGTGAAAATTAAAAAAGTAGTCCAAATGCTGCTTTCTTAAATAGACCTTCCAGCAAAAAGAACAATACAGAAGCAAAATTCATGGAAGATTGTGTTTTTATAGGTAGTCTTATTTCTATCACCTTGAAGTTAAGATGGGGAGCTGTATTCTTATACAGGCTGCAGATGTTTTAGAAATAAATCATAAAATCTTTTCTAAGACAGAGTTTGGGTTTCCTGATGCAGGCTGTTGAAGAGTTGTGCTTGACTCTTAGTTTCGTGAACTACTTGTGTCTTACAGAATGCCATTTAAAAACAGCTAAGGTGTAACATTTCTGTGCTTAGGAATCCATCGTTGTATTACATTAAAAATATAGTATTACAATAAAGGATTGTCCGAGAGAGCACACGGGTGGAAAAGTGGGTCAAATAGGAAAAACCTACACTAGTTGCTGAGTTCCACTCATCACAGCATTAAATGTTGTTGATAGGTGTGCATTTTTAGTGGCTTTGGGACATACTCTTTATCATTGAATATAATGCAAGAACTATATACATGGTAGTTGGCGCACAGTAATGGGAAGAGAAAATAAAATACATGAATATGTATGAAGTTTCTTAAATGAGAAGTAATGATGACATTTACTTTAATGAGAAATTATCAGGGAGAATTATGCTGTATTGTGCAGAGAATTCCACTTTTTCCTTCCTTGTAGTCTTTCACAAACGTTTAAACTTTTCTACTTATAAAAGGACTTCCAGTGTTGAAGGTACAAAATTGTTTTTCCAGTTTCACCGGTACGATATTTACAGTCTGGTTGCCTCATTTCCCTCACAATTAAGGTACTTGTATGTCTAAATTTGTCCAGTTGCTAGCAAATCTGTAAGAGAGAAGGCCAGCACTGGGGGGTTGAAAATAACCAAGTTTGGGAGGAACCACCATTGCAGAGCAGGGGCCTAAATGCACGTGTGTTTTGAGGAAGCAGGGCAGAGAATCGAGTTCTGCGTCGGACTTCATCAGCCTGATTTCAGAAGCAGGAAAGAAGTTGTAGGGGCAGGGCCGTGGAGAGGCATTACAGGAGGTAGGGACCAGGTAATGAAAAATTGCACGATGTGGCACTTCACTCTTAGGAAACACTTCAGAAAGAGGTTTTAAAGTTCTTATTTGGGGATTTATCTCAGTCTTGACCACCAGCGTGTGACTAAATACTGATTACCTGATGCATTGATACAGAATTTTCCTGTGCCCATCCACAGAAGCACAGAATAGTATCACAGAGCAGTTGAGCTCGAAAGGGACGTGAGGACATCCTCTTGCCCAGCCCCCGGCTCCGAGCAGGTGGAGGCAGACAGGCTGCTCAGGGCTCTGCCCATTCCAGTTTTACATGTCCCCATAGCCAGGGAGACTCCGCAGTCTTTCTGGACAGCCTGTTCCCGCGTTTCGGCATCCTCACGGGGAGAAATCTTTCTTTACTTCTAGCTAAAATTTCCCACATGCAGGCTTGTGTCTGTGGCCTCTCGTCCTTCCCCTTGGCAGCTCCAATCCCTCTTTAATCCCTCCCGTAAGGCAGCTGAGGACAGTGGCGAGGTCTGCCCTTGCGTGCTCTCGGCCATCGCCTGGTTCAGATGTAATCCCACGTGTAGGAGGGATGGGGCACTGGGGAGCACCAGCCAAGGTCTTTTCAGCACGGCTGTCGGCCTCCGACCTGCTGGGAGTGCACTCTGCTGGTTGGGGGGGATCACTCTTTTTCATCTTGGAATCTCCGTGGACATTTTGGGAAACTCTTAAAATGATCACTTTCTAAGTAAAAAAAAACAAAAAACCCACTGAGGAGGAGTATAGCATCTTTTATTTTAGATACATTACTGATTTATTAGTGTTTTATCGAAATTTTCCTTCACTTTGAAAGTTGGTTATATTTTATGTATGACATATTTAAATATTTATTAATAAGACATGTAATATATTAATAGTAAATATCAATATACAAATGTTAAATATTTATACATAATACATAAATATATAAAATCTAAATTAAAGCACAAAAAATAAACATACATGTAAAATACTGAACTGTTCTAGAGATTAATACAATAAACCTATATTATATTTACATAGGTTCGGTATGCATTTTATTACAAAACTTCATTTGTTGAGGGGGAATGTTATTTTTTAAATTTAACATGTTGAATGTCATTTTCCTTCTTCCACTTAATAAATATGCTACCTCATGGATTATAATGTAAGAGACCTAACTGCTGAACATAAAATCACAGTCAAAAATTCATCAATGCCATGAAACAGTTACACAGTTTACCGTAGGATCCTCCCTGGTGGGTAAACGTGATCTGGCATTTTTAACATACAAAATAAATGAATCAGTGCATTAGGAAATAATAGGATTAGCTAATGTCCGATGCCTTAGAAAAGGATACAGATAGTGCAACTTTAACTTAAAGCTGCAGCCCTCTTTTCTTCAATAAAAATGTGTCAGGGGAGGTTTATCCAATGTTTTACTCTAGAGAAGCATGTTGAGGGATGGATACTAGAGCTCTAAATTGTTTTCCCACATGAAGGCTAAATAAATCTCCTATTCGTAATAGGAAGTGTTGAGATTATTTTTCTATATTGTATAAATGTGTAATTATGTCTTGGAAAAAATGTTTTCCTTAAAAGTTAGTAGAGAAAATGGAGTGGTGTGATACTGGAAATATATTTTGAAGAATGCTTGTGTAATAGAGATCATCTCAGTGTTCAGTTTGCTGTGCAGATACGTGATGCTTTTTAACTAAAGGATTGCCTCACCCACCAGGTTTTTGCATGTTCTCTGAAAGTTCTTGAATAAGGAGTGGGAGTGCAGGGCTCAGAATATGAGGGTTGTTTGCTGGTCAGCATTTAAGCTTTTGCTGTCTGAGTGACATTTGGGAATTAGTTTCTGCTTATGACTGTGAGAATACTGTGGTTTAAATAGTTGAGAAATTAAGTTTGCTTCACCTGTAATATATAAATACATATATAATACATACAAAATATACAAGCACAGTGACTTAAATGACAGTCTTGTAAAACAGCTTTGCATTTCGTTGTTTTTGAGAATCAGTACTGTTCATATTTAAGTCATTCTTTGGTTGGTTTCAAAAGTGTGCATTACAGAATTTAGCCATGCAGGTTTTTTTACAGCCGTGTGCAATATTCCCACACGGCAGAGTAAGTAAAAGCAAAATAACAAAGTAGAGGAATATGTGATTAAAATATAAATCCAATTCTCAATCTGCTGTATGCAGATATTTAATTAAGAGATTATCTGGATAACTGAAGAACAGAAATAGCATCTGTTCTAAATTGCATAAAATGAATATTAGCTTGTGCTTCTTAAACGTTTAAGAGAGAAGACTTAAAAAAAAGAAAAAGAGAAAGGCAAGGAAATGTTCTTGTGTCAGACTCTACATGAGGAAATCACAGGGTTCTTTATAAAAGTAACTTTTCTCCCTTATTTATTGACAAAGAGAATGAACAGTGGCATAGCCTTGTTTAATTTCTCTTTGCATTAAAAATACAGAAAATAATTCTGCATTAGAAAATGCTGATAGTTTCAGGAGTATGTTATTTGTCATGGTCCCTTTGTGTATTTGGGTCAGGTGGCAAGACAGAGCAAAAAGGAGTTTTTCAAGATCTTTGTACCGTTCCTGTTTGTATATCAACATTCTTGCCTTCCCTAAGCATCAGTTGCCTATTACCTTTTCTTTGCATTTCCTGTATTAGCAATTGGGAAGTTCATGAGCCAGCAAGGCCTGATTATACTTCAGGGGAGACATTCCCTAAAAAGAGGTACAGCTATGCCTTATCTGGGAACCTTTGGGGTAGTTTTGATGTCTTAGCAGGTGATGAACATTTGGAAGAGCCTCAGAATTTTCCAATTCAGTGTATACCTGTGATTCCTGAATAGGAACTTTTTTTTGTGTGCTAGGGTAGTAGGCATTTTGAGCTGCTGGATATTGGCCTGATACTGATTGTGTTGAAATGAATTGGAGACGTCTCTCTGACTTTTTTGGAAAGCAGCTCTGAGTGCCTTTAAACTTGCCATGATGTTAATGGGTTTTCAGGGGATTGAGCTTGTTTCAGTGTGCTTGCATTAGTACAACGGTACAAGAGTAGTTTGGATGGGGAAAAAAGTGATAGTCTGAATCTCTCCTTACACTCTCATTACTGTATCGGGGCTAGTTTCTATATTTTAGTCAGCTATTGAGAGCCCCAAGGGCTGTAAATAGCAGTGATTCAGCGATGTTCAGCCAAATACCTGATTCTCATTTAAATTTCATATGTACAAAGAAGAGGTGGCCCTGGGATTGCCCTGGTGGAAAATCCATATGGGCTGAACAGGATTTTTTGAAACCAGTTGCTTGGTAGTATCACATCTCCCTGATCTATTGCTTCTTCTCCATTCGTTTTGTTTCCTTAAAATATCTGTCTAGGTTGGCTAATGAAAAGTCTCATTCATTTTGTTTCAGTGGTTTTTATACTTTTTGCATGGTAAGCAAAATGAATTGAGAAGCAGCAAAAAGGCAACAAATGGAGATTTCAGAGCTATGAATTCTTGCCTGTTTTATCCATTTCTACTATCCTGTGTTTGTCCGTCTCCATACCGATTGGGGCTCTGATGAGACCTTCTGGAGATCACTCTGGCCCCCTCCAGCTAAGCCTGGAGCTCTTCGATAACTGCCAGTTTGTCAGCTTTCTCTCAGCAGAGGTATATTGATTCCAGATACCTGTAAAATTTTTAACTTAAATATGCACCACCGACAATTTACTTTTAATTTAAATTTGGATTTTGGCTGTTTCTGCTAATTAATTCTTTTGCCTTGTACTTCTAGTGGTGTCTCCTTCCTGGGCACCTCACCTACACCTTGCATTTTCAGGCTGCCTACATTTCTTTAGAGGGATTTGGAGAAACGGGTGAAGAAGTGTTCACTCTGCCCAGTCTTTTGTATGTTCAGGAGGGCTCGCAGACCAAAATGGGGTATTAGGTGATTTATGTGTGTGTTTGTATGTAGTTTAAGCAGTAGTTCAGTTTATGCCAGAACGTAATAGATGAGTATCTTCAAACCAAGTATCTCAGTGTGCCTTGGTGGCTTCCAAAATGCCTTTTCTCTACAGCCTATTTTTCTTCAGTTGTCTTTCTGTTGAAAGAACTTTTCAGAGAGTCATAGTTCACACCAAAACTTCTGTAGCAGGGGTGTCTGGCACTTTTGATTTTGTTTTTATCAAAGATGAACTTACGTCAACTATATTCTTATATGTATATAAAATGACTATATTACATTCTTTCTAAGGCTTTTTGATATCATTTTACCTATTTCAGTACTTACAGTCATGAACTGGCAGGCGAAAGGAGATTGCCAAGCTCCTGATATCTTAAGGGCAATCAGATTTGAAATAACATTTTTTCTTTTTTTCTGAAAAGAATTTGTTTGTCAAAAGAAAGGAGTCTTAAAAAATTGATGTTTAAAATGCTAAAGATACACCTTGAGTTTACAGATTCAAAGACGTAATTCCTTTTTCTACTAGACTGTGTTTGACCAGCAGTCATATCATAGGCTTTAAAAAGTCATGTTCTTATGAAGGAATACTGGTGTATTCTTCCTTCTTAGGAAAATTCACCATCACGTGTCATCTGCTTTCATTTAAATTCACAGTAGAACGAGCAAGCAGGTATGACAGAGAAAAAACAAGTTGTCTTGGTATGCGTGTCCACCAGCCTGCCTGCCTGGTTAACTTGCTGTGCAGCGTGGGGGTTGTTGAGCCCATCGCGTTCCTCGTGGGATGATGGCATGCTTCTCTCCAAAAGGGAAAGACATTTGGCGTTAACAGCTGATACAAAACAGCATGTAAAGTGTAGCGGCAGAGTTAGATTCCAGATCCATTTCTTCACCACAGGGCTGGAAGGAGGAAAGGCTAAGCCTCAGCAGTAGGACTGGTTGGTCTTTTCTGCCCCGGCGCAGCTCGGAGGTGAGCTTGGTTAGCCGGAGGCAGTATGCTAACAGGTAAGATACCAGTTGGGTCACTTACTGATGCTTAAAAACAAATGAAACAAACTGCTCAGTCTACCCACACAAGTCAGTTTTTAACAGAATTAAGTAGTCTTAATTAGGTACTGAAGCATCCTGTTGGTCTGTTAAGTACATGTGCGTGGATGAAGCTGGAAGAGGGTCTGTCTGTTCTTTAGCTGTCTAGCCCCTGCCACCAGGCAGCGTTGCCCTTCCGCCAGAAATTGCCTCCTCCCCTTGGACAGCAGCAGCCGATACTCAGACATTAGTTAAGGCACCAGAAATAACCTCCCCCTTTTTTTGCGTGATAGAAGTCACAAATAGTTAAATACTTAAATCTGCCCTAAATGACAGGAGCTTGTATGTTTTCTTCCTGAATTTCTACTTTCATCTGCTCCACAGCTTTCAAACTCATAGAATCACAGAATGGTTTGGGTTGGAAGAGACCTTTAAAGGCCATCTAGTCCAACCCCCTTGCCGTGGGCAGGGACGTCTTTCACCGTATCAGGTTGCTCAAAGCCCCATCCAACCTGACCTTGAGCACTTGCAACGATGGGACATCCACGGCTTCTCTGGGCAACCAGTGTCCTACTATCCTCACTGTAAAAAAATTCTTCCTTATGTCCAATCTAAATCTACCCTCTTTCAATTTAAAACCCTTGCCCCTTGTCCTTTCATTACAGGCCCCGGAAAAAGTCTCTCTCTATCTCTCTTATAAGCCCTCTTTGTATATTGAAAGGCTGCAATAAGGTCTCCCCGAAGCCTTCTCTTCTCTAGGCTGGACAACCCTAAGACCTTATAGGATTGAGAAAATATGCCAATGATGCTTACTGTTTGTTAGGTTGACTGGTGATAGAATTTGGCTCATCTCTCACTGGGTGGAGGAGTGGGGTGAGGAAGCAGTAATAAAAAGAAGTACGATGGGACTACATTTCTTTCAACAGAAGAAAATTAATGAATGTATGTATTCATGTGTATATGTTTTTCATAGAGTTTAACCCTTGTCTAAATGGGAAATAATGATATAACTGGAATTTCTCTCATAGTGTCTGCTTACTGATAATATAATGAGAACATACACACTAATAACATATATTATGTATAATAATTACTATTCTAATAGTTATTAGGTCATAATAATATAATATGATAATATATATGAAAATCGATCTCTTTATTAATAAAAATTTAAATGGAGGTACGCATTGTCAAATACACAAACTCAGAGACTTACTCTGGCATGAATTTATACGTGTGTCATTTTACTGCAGAACTTTTGTAGAACTGGTGAGCGCCTACCTTTTGAGTTTACTGGCTATATCAGGATTCAAGGGTGAAAATACAATGTTTGGACTGTTCTCAACTTCCTGTTTTCACTTGTTTCCCAAATTTGGCTTAAAATATGTCTGTTGAAATGTGAATTTTGGGCACTTAAAATGACTTTTAATATTCCAATGTTAACAGTAAGTTTAATACTTTTGTTACATGAAGGCTGCATCCTTTCTGACACCCATTGTACCCTCATATGAAGATGCTTCTACATACATATCAGTTAAATCCTGAAAAGAGTTTGAAGAAAAAATGTGATATTATATGGTCAATTTGCTGTTTTTTTAATATTGTGAAGATACTTATTCAATAAGGCTACAATACAGAGATTTTAATAAATTGCTGAATGTCTCATGAGAGAGAGAATTGCTTTTTCAATGTAGAAAGTGCTATCTTAATTTAGAGAAGAAATTGTGTTTTGGGAAAACAGATCTTTTTAATAAGGTCTTTTTAATGGATGGCTAAAGGAAACAATAAGTTAATGTGGAATTACTATAATATATAATTGACATTTGGACAATTATAAATGCTTCTTTTGAAATACTACTCTACTGGCATGTAATTGGACAGGTTTTCTTATACATCAGCTGTTAGAGGACATCTACAGAAATGTTTTAAGTCAGGTTCATTTGCCTTTTCTAGAGGACAAAAAATTCAAAATCAGTTCTGATCTCATCCATGATATGAACACGTAATGAAATACAGTAAACTTCTGACCTGTTCACTTTGATTTGAGACAGAGGACCAGAAGAGATATGATAAATTTTTCATCTGCATTTCTTTCATCCTGTAGGAAAATAAAGTAATATATGTAACTTTTAAGTTAGAAATCAATGCTGATCATTTCATTACAGATGCCCGTGATTATGATGTAACACGCAGCTGCTTTAGCACTGAAACTGTTCTTCATAGGTCATGCAGCCAAAATAATGCTTAAGTAGGATGAACCCTTATGCCTGCCTGCCTTTCGAGATCTAGCTCTCCAGGTAGTCTCATTCACTTGCCTGTTCTAAGCAGAAATGACATTTGTTTCAGACACGGTAAGTGTAGTGGATTACTTGTATTGCACTGCGTGTCAAACGTTGCTTTTGAAATACTTTTAGTTCACAATGTAAAACTTTGACAATCATAAAATGTGATAATATTTCAGGTTGACAGAGCTCCTCGGATAATAGCGTTAACCTTTTGACGCTTATTTGAATAAATATAATGGATTTGTTTGCTTTCTGTTTAAAGTTGCCCAGAAGCATAATTTTGATTTTGTTTCTTGGCCGTTAGGGAGGTAAAGTGTTGCCTCCCGCTCTGCCCGCAGTCAGCACCAGGGGCTTGTCTCCTGCCTGCAGAAGAGGCAGGCAGCCAGCGGCTGAGACGCGCTTTCCGGGGAGCATTGCTTTCCTCTCCCTGCTCACAGACTGCCAGCCCTTTCCCTCAGCGAGAGGTGCAGTGGGTCCTCAGGCGAGTAGGAGAGAGTGTCCTTGGGCTTTGTATGTACTTGAGAAGTGCCCTTAGTTAAACCAGGGCTGTTCCTTGCCCCTTCTGTAACCGGTGAATACCTTTTCATGGGTAAGATAGTATGTAGCACCTTGACTGGATTTTAAGTAATGGGGAATATCATTAATAAAATATTTATTTTGGAAATAATAGTTCTATTTTACTTTTCTAAAACTACTTACTTTTATTTGATCTAGAATACAATATATGATTGATAACTTTGTAGCTTAGTATCAAGACATTTCTGTATCTTTCAGTCATTTTACTCTTAGATAATAGTCAGCGTTTCCATCTGCCAGACTTAAGTTAGCTAGACTTATATACTATTTTTCTCCTATTTCATTTCTGTTAGAAGTACTTCTAAATCTCACCAAAAAAACCCCACTGCTGCTGTTCTTTCGAAGTCGTGGCTTTGGCTTGCAGATTGTCAGTTTCATGCAGCAAATTGAGCTGCTACATCCCCTCTGGCCAAAACTGACTTCTGCAGCTGCGATCTTTACTTTTCTCTGGTAGTGAGCAGTCATGCAAGGTGTACCCTGTACTAACTGTCTGCCTTCAGTCTTGCTGTTAGCTGGTAACCCAGATGCTTATTTGATAGGCATACTGGATCTCTCCTCACTGTAATTTGTGGTGTGGTCAGGCAGAGTTTGGATGGCTTACTGAGCATTTCACAAAAGCACATCACTGAACTATTGGGACACCTTGTCCCACCTGAATACCCAAACTGCAGTCAAAAAATATGTTAAAAATGCAAAGTCATGCTGTAGGGTTTTCAGCACTTAGGAGACCATTGCAAGAAAACATTTTGCTCTGGAGCAGATTAAATTTTCTTTTTTTTGTAAACATAATTTAAGACCTTATTGAAGACAGACAAATGGGACTGAGTCCATGGAGAATGCTCTTACTTTATTAGTCAGTACCTGCAAGCTGCCAGATCTGAGGCTTCTATCTCTTTCACCGTACTTGGTGTGTATTTTATTTTACCTTGTTATTAGTAATAGATTAGAAAGTAGTGAAGATAGTTTACTGTAAAATTATTGCTTGCTTTTACTACCTAGTATCATACTGGGTTTTTTCATAGCCATTATTTGAGAAGAGCTTTTTCCAGTCTTCCACGTTGTTTCTAGTGCTTCAGGACAATACACAGTGACTGTCCTGGGTGCATTACACTCACCACGTTGGTTTTACTTGAGAGGGCTTTGTTACTAGATGTGAGCTCTTGGTTTTGTTTTGTGGGATCGTCAAGGTTTAATGAACCTCACGAGGGGCTTCAGCCATAGACAAGGTGTGACAGTTCCATTGCTCAGTTGCAGGTGGTCTGTTCGGCAGCCTGCATTAAGGATCTTGCACATTAACGACATGCCATGGAGATGGTAGGCAGAGGATTTATTTTGTTGTAGCTGGCAGTGACAAGCTCTTACAGTAGTAGAAGGACAGCAGTTTGAGGTAGCTTCCATGAGGGAGGGTTAACCTGGATTCAATTATCTTGCATTGTGCACAGAAGGATTTTCATCCAGGTGATTATCATGTAGCAGTAGTCTCTTGCTGACTAATTTCTGGTTCTCTACATAAGTCCCTAGTTAATCAAGCATTTTTTGAAAGGCAAAGCGACAGCCTTTAAATTGTTCTTACTACTCAGTGGAATGATTTTTGTCCTGATCTGTTTTGGCAGAAATCAATACAAGCCATAAGACAATTAAAGTTTTGGTAGAACAAAGAAAAAGCTTGAGTATGAAGAACC